>NC_041384.1:715389262-715422724 GCF_002162155.2 Triticum dicoccoides
ATTTAAGAACTTCTGATGGGTTAATATATTTGCTGTACAGTGTCGATGATGCTCTAGGACACCTCCCACATTAGTTCTCTACTGCAATCATTCAACCACCCGACAAGACGGACGTCCTTGTGCTTTCCCACCATTATTTAACCTGATAAAGTCACCCATAAGCACAGTATGCCCCAACTTTTTTTCTTTTTCGAAATTCATTATTTTGGATTATCGGTTGTCCTTTACTGCTATCAATCCATGGCAAGAAGTAATGCAACTAAACTACTTCTCCGAGTTTGGTGGGCAGTAAATCAATAGGATTATTGCCGCATAGTTGATTATCTGATGTAATAGTGTGTTTATGGTCAGATAATTCTCGCACTGGTTATTTGAATAATAAATGTAGAATTTGGCGTGTTATGTACCTCATCGAGCAAGTACTTGTTCTTGATATGCCACCCATATATATTTTAAGTTAGTTGTTTTAGTTGGACTGATAATTTGGTAATGCAGACAAAACACATAATGATTGGGTACATTGAAAAGCATTTTCAAAAGGCATAGGGTGATTTACTTCATGTTAGCAGTAAAATAACCTTTCACTGTCATGATGTCATCAGTTTACAAAGTGTGCAATCTGCCCTGCATGCTAATGTCTCGGTTTTTGTGTGCTATTATGTTTACTGTCTACGTTGGCGATGAGGCAGGGAAGGTAAGTGGGGCTAACCTGCTGGCCGGAGTAAAAATAATGACCAAGTTTTTCATTAATGTTTGAGGGGCGTATGGTCTTGGTGCTGCTTAAGCTTGGCCATATGGCTATCAATGTAGGTGTTTCTTGAGTCGTTGTCATCTTCTTCGCCACCGGTTTGGTAACCATCTCGGCTTCCTTCTCTGCTCCTGCATATGTGTCATGTTTGTAACGAGAAATGGAGAGCAAGTTAGAGAAGTTAGTAATTATTGATAATAATAATGTGATGCAGAAATGCATGTTAGCTACACAGCTGTTCCCAGTAAGGAATTATTTTACAATAGAAATGCATATATTGTGGATTCATGACTAAACAAGTTTGCATGCACATCCCTGAAAATACAGCAGAGCCTTCAATCTTGAAGAGTTATGAATTCTTCAGGTGTTGCTTTGGAAATGAATGTCATTTGAATGCTTGCTTAATGTAGGTGTATATGTAAGATCTGAAACTGATCAATACTATTTCTAATATGAAATTTGGGCATATAAATGGCTCTTAATTATATATAGAATTAAAAATGAATGTACGGTAGCAGCATATGTTCAGGTTGAGGGTACGAACGACGTGCATTTTCACATATATAATTGTAATATTAGTTGAGACATGTGTTGCACGTGCACGTTTACTAGTAGTGCTTAATAGTGCTTAAAGAGCTGTAGAGGAGCTCTGGCACTGTGCTGCCACTTGGTTTCGGGTTTCCTCTTCGGTGTGTGCCGGAACTGGAAGGTAACACTAGTCATAGTCGAAAATGCAATGGCGTGTTCCTGCTTGCCTGCACACGTTATCGCGAGGCGTCCATTCTTGGCGGGATGCCGGACAGCCGCGGTATTTCAGGGGTGCATACGCCGATCATTTAAAGTCTATAAGCTGGACGGAAGAGCCAACGTCTACGGTGCGTGCAGACGGACAAGTAAAGGCCCAGAGATGGCGTTTGGACACTGTACCAACGATGGGATTTGGCATTAACTACAATTTATTTATTTTCTATTGTTTGCTAACAACTTCTTCCTAAATCTAGGAATGATTAATTAAGCCATTTTATTTGTTTCCAATTGCGAGGATCAATGCTTCTGAACCAAGACAATTACTTCCGAAAAAGATTTGCTTCGTATGAACCGGGATCATTTGCTTCCTATAATTTTCTTCGCTTCCTAAGAGGTTTTCAGTCGTGTGGAATTTTTTTGTTTGCTTCATGCACTCTATTTTACTAAACAAGAACGTTGGTTTCCAAAAAACATTTTGCTTGGTACGAACCGGGATTGTTGCTTCTTACAAAAAAATTGGTACGAACCGGGATTGTTTGCTTCATAAAATTTTCTTTGCCTCCTAAAAAGCTTTCAATCGTGAGGATTATTTTTGTTTGCTTCGTACGCTGTTTTCAATCGTGGAGCTCCTTGCTTGAAAAACTTCAGTTTGGTTTATTTTTTGTTTTTGACTGTCCTTGCAGTTCCAACAACTTCAGTTTTAAAAATATGTTCCATGCGACCAGAGGATTGTTTTCAAGTGCTTGCTCCAACAGAATTAAAATTTATTTCCATCAGACATTAGTAAATTAGAACTTGCTTCAGAAGAAAATACAGTTTGCTTCAAAGGAATTCTGAATTTGCTTCCATAAGTTGCTTCGAACAACATGAATGGATTATATGTTTTTGTCATCTCTACACAATACAAGTCACAACCGAGAGAGGTCGTGCATCCTTCCATGTCCAGATTGTCTAAGCATTTTTCACTCTCTCCCATACTGATTGGTGGTCCAACTTGACTTTGATGGCAAAAGGAAGAGTAGAACCATCGAATTCAAAAAATGTTCATGATTTTATAGAATGTTTGAAAATCTGTAAAAATGTTCACGAATTTGAAAAATGTTCATAGTTTCAGATATGTCCACGAGTTAAAAAAAATCATGGTTTTCAAAAATTGTTCATGATTTCACGAAAATGAGAGTGATAGTGTATCTTGGTGATGCAGAAAAATGTGGTCATGGTCATTGAACATTATGATTTTTATTCTTCCGTCGCAATGCACGGGCCGTTTTGCTATAACTACGAAAGAATGACAAATTTGGAGTGTCGGATTTTCGTTACATCGATTGACGAAGGAATGGTCTGCAGTCTTAACAAATTATAGAAACAAAGCGTCTCCCACTAGGTGTCATTAGCGAATTGAGGTATTTATGTAGCTCATACGCACTATACCTGTAAGTTAAGTTTGCATTGTGCGATGTGTGTATTTAGCAGTCACTAGTAAGCGGGCACGTGCAACGCATGTATCATAATCTATAACCACTACATCTACTTTTTAGTTATTTATTTACTGAGTCATTTAAGATATCTTTCATAAAGTATTCCATGAAATTTAACATCTAGAGAGCACAAGATGACCTGCACGATTAAGAAATTTGATAGGTTCACTAACAGATCAATAAAAATCTGAATACTTTTATAAAATTATCAATATGGTCAGAAGTGAACGTTTATTTAAACCATTGTGTCTGTGTTAAAAGAATCAAGCCACACAGCCAAATCGGACATGTCCAGAAAAAATGAAACTGGACAACGTCCAACACTAAATATAGACAAAATGACCAAAAGGGTAATTGATAAAAAAAAATTAGACAACGCCCTATATTTATTTTGAAACTGCTTTGTGGACGAAACTACACACATGAAATACAGCAACACTCATACCCAACGGATGGACTGGTGCTGCTGCCGTGCATGGATGGTGTGATCTTTAGAGCATTTATAGTCGGGCACCCAAAACCCCTCTAAAATGCCCGGACGGCCACTTGGTCACTGATCGGTCACAAAATTTCGACCCAGCCGAGCGCCTTAAACGGGGCTCAAACGTCTGGGCTGACCGGCATCCCACATATCCAACCCAAATATGGGGCGGATATGGGGGCGTCCGGGCGCGCCCACCACATCGGACTGACGGAGGGGTCCCATGCGGATTTCACAATGGAAACCCGGCAGTCCGAAACTCGTCTCCTCCGTTGGACCGATGGCGCTGCATGGCTCCACTCCGGCGGGCCGCGTAGTGCCTACCCCGACTATTTAAGTCGACCGGCGACCCCAACCCTAGCCCATCCACCTCGTCCCTCACCCGAGTCCTTCCGCGTCCTCTCACATGCTCTCCAGCATCGCCATGGTCCGACGCAAGATCACGACGTACGTTATGCTGACGCGGACCACCGGAGGCAGATCGCGGAGGAGGTCTTCGCCCGCATTGCTGTCGGGCTGCCTCCAGACTCATCAGAGGAACAGGAGGAGGAGGAGCAGTAGGAGCCGAAGGAGGAGGGAGAGAAGCTACCGGAGCCGATGGAACTAGCGGATCTGGAGGAGGAGGAGGAGGAGGCGGAGCAACCTGCTCCAGGGTTCGACATGGCGGAGACGGAGTTCGCCATCGCCCAAGCCGTTGAGATGGCGTAGCAGCATGCCAACCTGGAGTCCATCTAGGATGAGGCCTATGTAGAGGCCAACTGGAACTTCCTCCGACAGGAGCAAGCAGCGTCCGACGCGTTCTTCACCGAACTTGACATGGAGATAGAGGAGGAGGCCGGAGCGGAGTAGCTGGAGGCGTCGGAGCTGGAGCTGCCGCCAATGTATCCGGAGCCGGGCACGGAGATTGCCGACATGACGAGTAGTAGCTAGATCATCTATGTAGTACGTAGGTTTCTAGTTTGCATGCTTTTGTATGGATTTGATAATGTAGTATGCGATGACTGAATGTAATTGTGTTAATTTGAAGGGTAATTGTTCAGTGTCCGCGGATGCTTTCGGGTCTGTTACAGAAAACATTTTTGACTCTCTCTGTCAGGACCCCGATTCTAAGTCATATCGATCTAGCCTGTAACACCTCATATCACTTTGTGGCCTCACGCACGGTATTCCCACGGGTGTCGCCTTACCATGGCCCGGGACCGTTTGCGCCTTTTAGCTCACGTATATGATAGTGTCGCTGGCATCCATATGACAGAGAACCCGGGCCGACATGACTAGTCGTGAACCCAAAGTGGCACTAACTTACGGGGACAGGCATACATGAATCAACATCGAGCATGTCGGTCAGCAGCGTGCGAATCCGGGCTATAGCACTGAGCTAACAGGATTCCGGTGAACCGGGCTGTAGCAGACTAGGCAGGACTCCGGATGTCACCGCGTGACATTTCCCCGAAGGGACAGACATAGGAACAAGTGAATCACATGCCGGCCAGTCAAGTGTTCCGGAGCAGTAGTGCTGGGCTAGCAGGACTCCGGTGAACCGGGCTATAGCGGACTACTATGGCTTATGGAAGCACAAGACTACATTTCCCCATAAGAGCGGCTACCAAGGATAAACAACTAGGTTGTCGGATACCACACAATATGCTCGATATGTGTGAATACAACATGGCATCACAACATAACTCTACGACTCAAGTATTTATTCATTAGGCTCCAAAGAGCCAGATATTACAGACATGAGTCTCATGACCCAACATTCAGAGCATACCAGACAAAGCACATGCGGAAGCTTAACATGTCTGAGTACAGACTTCTACAAATGAAAAAGGCTGAGAAGTCTGACTATCTACAAGACCCTGCCGAGGGCACAAGATCGTAGCTGAGGTAACAAGCTAAACGTCGAAGTCCACGTGGAACTACTAGCGAGACTGACGTCTGTCTGCAAAAACATAAAATAGGCAAACGTGAGTACAAATGTACCCAACAAGACTTACATCAGAACTGACTACATATGCATCGGTATCAACAAAGAGGGGTAGTGGAGTTTAATTGTAGCAAGCCAGCTTTGACTCAGTGGCTAACCTGAACTATGACTGCAAGCAACTCTTTTGAGGTGGCGCACACGAGTCAACATATTCACCATACCAATACACCACTATGGATCCGCCCCTGTCTCCCTGCGAGAACACCATCCATAGCACTCACACTTATCTTGCGCATTTTAGAGTATCCACTTTCACTTGTCTATGAACTATGCAAGGGGTCCAAGTATCCATATCCGAGGAATCCGGCTATTCGAATAGATAGTGATAACCCTGCAGGGGTGTACTTCTTCACACACGCTCTCGCCACTTACCACCATGTACACATCGTGTATCTCGGCAACCTTCAAGCGGAAGCCTGGCGAGGGAGTCGGCCATGACCTGACTAACCGACAAGTCTCTAGTCCAGGTTTATCGCCTATTCGGGTTCCATCCGCAAGGAGATCCGGCCGGGGTGTCGCTCACGGCCCCAAACGATGTGAGCAGGGTTCCCAAGCCCACCATCCGAGTGCCACTTGGTACACCGTGCCACTGTGCCTAGTCTGTCCCAAGCCCACCTGTACCGGGTGCCACTTGGTAGACTACTTACACTACCTACAAACACCAGAAACTAGTTGCAACTCCTGGACAGAGATCAGGTTGATTAATAAGTCGAGAGGGGCACTTAAGCATTCCAATGTGTGGTAGTAACTGTTCATGGATCACCAAACACAAAACTTAGTTCCTGAGGACGGCCGCAATGAGACAACCCACCATGTACTCCTACATGGCCTCTCACCGCTACCTTTACCAAATCATGTTCACACACTTAGCTCACACATAGTAGGACATGTTCATCACCATTCCAATTCATCCCCGATGAATCAGACCTGACTCAACTCTAAGCAGTAGCAGGCATGACAAACAAGCATGAATGAGTAGGCACACCAGGGCTCAAACAATTCCTACTCATGCTAGTGGGTTTCATCTATTTACTGTGGCAATGACAGGTCATGCAGGGAAAAAGGGTTCAGCTACCGCAGCATGTAACCGTTGAAACGTTGTTATCCTAATGCAGTAAAAGAGAGAAGGAGCGAGAGAGTGGGATTGTATCGGAATGAACAAGGGGGTTTTGCTTGCCTGGCACTTCTAAAGATAGTATAGCTCTTCATCGGTGTCATCGAATTCATCGCTGGATCAACGTCTACTGAGGGGGGACAAAGACCGGCAACTGAGAAAGAACACAATCAACACATGACGATATCCAACAGTATGATGCATGCTATGACATGGCAATATGAATGTGTTTTTGGCTAATGCAAGCTAGAACATATTGAAATGAGTCCATTTGAACCAAGGATTCAAATGCAAACCCATTTTATGAAGTCATATTAGTGCATTAACTTTTTTCACCTAAAGAGTAAGGTTAAAGTGTTCTAACATGCATGAAACTAGTATAGATGAAAATATTGGATTTTTCTGATCATTTTTCATATATAAATTATTTCATTCTGAGCTATGGTTAATTTCTATGATTTTTAGAAGTTTGGGGTATTTTCTGAAATTTATAAATCATTTCTGATTTATTTTAATTCCAGAAAACTTTACTGCGTCAACATTAAGTCATGCTGGCATCAGCTGGTCAACAGGACCATCTAGGTCAAACCTGACAGGTGTGGCCCACCTGTCATTGACTCAGTGCTAACCAGGGTTTAGTTAAATCCTAACTAAAGTAATTAGAAGGGCTGGGGCCCACAGTCAGCGAGTTAGTGGGTTATCTAAAATTTAATTAGCATCTAAACTAAATTAGCAGGGCCTCGGGCCCACATGTTAATGACCCAGAGGGGTCAAACCCTGGTCAACCCGGGTCAAACTCGCCGGAGTTGACCCGGCGCTCATCGCCGGCAAGGCCAGAGACGACGGAGGGGCTCGAGATCCCTCCTCCGGCAACCAAATGGCCAGCGGAGGGCACCTACGCAGAGCTGGGACTCGCTCGGATCCATCTGTGCAAACGGCAGGGGCTGAGGTGGCCCGAGCTCGCCGGAGGCAAGCTCGCGGCGGTGGCCGGAGTTCGGGTGTGGACATGGTCGACGCTACGGGGCGCTAGGGGGATAAACTGGCAGGTGCTACGCGCTCTTGGGGGTTCACCGAGCACGGTGACGTGCTTAGGTGCGGGCTGCGCTGGCCCTGGCCACAGCGGTGAAGAACCATGGCGGTGGTGAGGTTTCGGCTCCGGTGGACAGCGGGGCTAGAGGAGGAGAACGACGGCGGGGAGAGAGGGGTTCGGTAGAGGAGCTCACGGCGGGGTAGTCGGTGATCTCAGCGTGCTCCGGGATGGCATGGTGATGACGAATCGGTCGACGACGGCCGTCGGTGCAGAGGGCGAAGATGGCGTCGACGACGGTGCTCCAGGGCGTCCAGCGTCATGTGGCTCGGCGGAGAGGACCGGGGCGTCACGGCGGAGCTCGGGGGCGCGTCGGAGAGGCTCGAAGATGGCTGTGGCCGTGGGGGAGCTCATCGGCGGCGACGGCTGCGTTCGGTCGCACTCGTGGAAGGAACTAGAGGGCGAAGGAGAGAGCAGAGAGTGAAGGAGAGGAGAGAGTGGATTCCAGGGGGGTGCATGGCGTCGTATGGAGTCGTCCAGGGCGTCGGCAGAAGCAGGAGGTGGCCAGCGTGCGACGGGCACACGCCCTCTGCTAGTAGGAGACCTCGGCGCCCCTGGTGGGCTGGGCCGATTCTCTCCTGGGCCAGGTTAGCAGGTAAGATTCTGCTCTATTTTATTTTTCTGTTCTGTTTTCTTTTCTATTTTTGCTATTATGTTTTGATTTAGTTCAAAGACCAAACCATTTTCAAAATCCATGAAAATAATTGTGTGAACTAAATGGACTTCTCCAAAGCTACACAACAATTTTCAGAATTATTGAACATATATTAATTATATAATAAATATAAATCCAATTCAAATAGTTATTGAATTAATTTCAAATGCCCAAAATAAATATTTCTGAAACTCCAAAAATATTGGTTTGAATTTTACCTCTTGCCAATATTTTTACGAATAACAGGAACATTTCCTTGGACTCATTTGAAAATATTTTTAACATTGATTATTTCTGAAGTGATTTCTGAGGGTTTCAACTAACCTCAATTCAACTTTCAGAATTTAGATATGATGCATGGATGCTCTCTTATGCAACTATTGCAAACAATTCTAGGGCTGTGACAACCCACCCCCACTAAACAAGAATCTCATCCCGAGATTCAAGATGTGAAGTAAGAAGACAGAGGGGTCACAAAACTATCACAGTCTTCTTGATCCAACTGCCCTTCTCAAAGATACCAATACATTGCATCTCATTGATCTTGACGTCTTTGATTTCGAGATCTTCATCCAACACGATGATGACGGAAGGAAACTCTACAAGAAACGATCTTCTCAAAGATCGAGCAACTCAAGATCAACTCATGGAGTGAGACGTTGAAACATCTCTTGGGCTGAGACACAAAACACACATCGAGAGAGATGGGAGGTAATAGAGGACAAAGGTTCAAATTGGTAGGCAACAATTCCACGCTGGAGTAGGATGGTGCATGGTTTCAAGTAGCGAGGAGGTAATTGCCATGATTCCATAACGGGACACCTTAGGGAAAGGTGACTCGTAGAGCTATTCCCTTAAGTGGCAAAAAGAATTACTTTTGATACAAAGATCATTGAAACTCTTTATACCAGCCTGAGGTAATCACAATCGATCGTTGGAAGGGGTACGAAAGAATGGAATATTCTGGCTAGGATGGATGATGTGGACTACCTTGTTGAAGACAACGTAATGGATGATTTTGCTTATCATCGGAGATGGATGGGACCCATGGTAAGCCCACTTTTGAAAATGATCCTGGACAACAATTACTGAGGTGCAAGCTGGGAATAAAATGCAAATGCTGGGAATGACCCAACCATCATACCTGCCCGAGATTCAGATCTGGTTGGTAACAAGATATTTCAGACAACATGTCTGGAAAAGAAAGGTAGCAACACAAATTGACGGGATGGCGTTGCGAGATTCTCGAGAATGAACTACGATAGCAAGCTCCAAAACATGAGCTGGTTCTGCTACAAACATGTGAACACGCTGTCCCAGACAAGCATGATCACGTAGTAGTCTTATAATAAAACAGTACCGAGTTCAGGTGGGGAACCATCTTCAAGGATATTGGAATTATGTGCATGAACTAGTATTCGCATAGCAACTCCTTTTCCTCGAACAAACTAGTCAGTGGCTTGGTGTGCTAGGAACACATATGGAGTGGAGGCGGCCAACCTATCAAACCATAGAGCACCTTGCACGTGCATGACTAACTTGGGATGGTTCCAGAGGAGGCAGAAACAAACTTTTCCAAGTTCATGGCGGCAACTTGCATCATATGCACATGAATTAGAGGAAGTCACTTCTTTCATCCAACATATGCTTCATGAACGGGACATGAAGATAATGCTTATAAAAGTTTCCAACACTAACATAGATGTCCAACAGGAATCATGGGTAAAATGGAAATATTGCTGATGGGCTCAACAACAGGGCATCCAGATTTCCATGAAGATGGAATTCCACAACTATGTGAACAAAGCGATAGCATTGGTCAGACCCAAAGAATATAATGGTGTATGCTCGAGGAAACAACCACGAGTAAGACAACATTACGAATATCGTTGGTTCTGATTTGATCTGACGATAGCCCACACTCAAATCAAGGTTTGGATAAGATGATAGGTCCATTAACTGATCACGAGGATCAATCGATGAAATACCATCTTTCTTCAACACAGATACAAGATATCCCTTAGGGATGAGCTAGGTCGGACAAGCTTTTATCTTCCAACTCTCCAAGTTGTTGTCTAGCTTAACCAACTAGCTCAAGGGTATGCAACACAGATTCCTGGAGAAGGATTGGTTACAAGAAACCAACTTGACCACGAGCTCAACATAGCGGTCAGGGGATAACCTGGAAATACTTCCGAGAAGATATTCAGAAAATCACGAACCACTGACATGTTACTAAGCTCGAGATCAATCTTGCTCTTTAGGCAAGATTATATGATCAAATAAGCAAGGATAGACATAATCCCAACTCTTGATCGAAGAGTGCACCAGGAAAATGGACTAGGTAGCACGATCAATCTTAGATTGATGATTCCATAATCAACACACCAAGAATGAGATTATCGTCCATTAACCACCAAACAACGAGGTTGCTAGGAGTATTGATTTCACAATCACGGTTCACTTGTCGGTATTCCGGTTGCAACAACACGGAACCGAGGAACGAATGATGATGGCAAGAAGTATCACTGCGTCAAGAATTCATAAGAGTTGGTGCAATTCTCATGACATTCCTGACATCAAGAGGGCAATACTTCAGGGTAGAACAGAATCAAAAGCTGGATTGGCATTTTGACCTGCGGAATACAACTGCTTTGACCCAATCCTAAATATGGATGAGGTACTGGAGTTTGTTTCTCCTAGCCATTCCAGAATAGAATGGATTGACAAACCACAAGAATAAGAGGTATCGATGAGCATGAATGCAAGACATGCTCTTAACTATAAAGTGATAGACGGAGATCATGATACAACTAAAGAGAGGGACAACTCAAAGGAACGTATTAACTTTCTGAGTTGTGGATGCATAGATTAGTGTGTCGAACCAAGTTCAACATATTTCTTCCAGATAATCCATGCAAAGAAGGTAGAACTAGCAGAGTCACATCATAGAATTGAGAACTCATCAAGAGCACTCTTATTGTGATCTTTTGGTTCAACGACTTCTGCCAAGGATGGTTCATGGTATTAGGAAGAATGATATATCACGGACGTCGAGGACTATCACAAGGTTACTAATATCCAAAAGGAACTAGCAAACAATATCAACAAGAAGTAAGTAGGGTGGATCTCAGGTTCAAGAACCCACGAATAGAATACCTACTACTAAGTAGCATCACGGGATGCTCTCGAGAATGGTGGCCAGAATCATCACACTGGGAACACAAAACATGGCTAGATTACTAGGTGACTCCCTAAAACACCTAGGGTCATAATAATAGCTCCAACATATATGTCGAGGCAACAGAGTACATCAACTCACCGATTAGTGTGATTAATCTGGCCCAAATGGACATCAGGAACATGGAGGAATGATTGCAAGTGCATCAGACTATCTAGAAACCTGGGATGACTCGGATAGCATAATGGCTGTAAATGCCCAAAATGATTTGAGACATCGTGCAAAAATGGTGGTATAACCACTCAACATCACAATATCAAGGTTCTGAGGCCAGCTATGAACATATGGAAGTAGTAGGAACTGAACTGAGGCTTGAACTCAACAATCCTAGGCAACTATGGTTTAGTAACACGTCATCCTGAGAGATAGAGGAGAAGCCTAGTTCTTAACCCCGTAGAAAAGATAAGATGACTCAGATCAGAAGGTCATGAGGATAAGGAGTAAAAGAGCCTTACGTTCCCTTCCACAATCAATTCCCTTACATAACTAAAGCATTTCTAGACTCGACTTCGATCGGTTTGTCTTGGTAATCCTACAGGCAGTCAGACTCTGATACCAAAGCTGTCAGGACCCCGATTCTAAGTCACACCGATCTAGCCTGTAACACCTCATATCACTTTGCGGCCTCACGCACGGTATTCCCACGGGTGTCGCCTTACCATGGCCCGGGACCGTTTGCGCCTTTTGGCTCACGTATATGATAGTGTCGCTAGCATCCATATGACAGAGAATCCGTGCCAACATGACTAGTCGTGAACCCAAAGTGGCACTAACTTACGGGGACATGCATACATGAATCAACATCGAGCATGTCGGTCAGCAGCGTGCGAATCCGGGCTGTAGCACTGGGCTAACAGGACTCCGGTGAACCGGACTGTAGCAGGCTAGGCAGGACTCCGGATGTCACCGCGTGACATTTCCCCGAAGGGACAGACACAGGAACAAAGTGAATCACATGCCGGCCAGTCAAGTGTTCCGGAGCAGTAGTGCCGGGCTAGCAGGATGATACGTCTCCAACGTATCTATAATTTTTGATTGCTCCATGCTATATTATCTACTATTTTGGACTAGATTGGGCTTTATTTTCCACTTTTATATTATTTTTGGGACTAAACTATCAACCGGAGGCAACTTTCTGTATCCACGAGATCCCATCTTGGGGCCTGTTCCGGAGCTCCGCCGGAAGTGGGCCGTCATCACGGAGGGCTTGTACATCATCATAGCCCCTCCGATGAAGTGTGAGTAGTTTACCTCAGACCTTGAGGTCCATAGTTAGTAACTAGATGGCTTCTTCTCTCTCTTTGAATCTCAATTCAGAGTTCTCCCCCTCTCTTGTGGAGATCTATTCGATGTAATCTTCTTTTTGCGGTGTGTTTGTTGAGATCGATGAATCGTGGGTTTATGATCAAGTCTATCTATGAATAATATTTGAATCTTCTCAGAATTCTTTATGCATTATTGGTTATCTTTGCAAGTCTCTTCAAATTATCCGTTTGGTTTGGCCAACTAGATTGGTAGTTCTTGCCATGGGAGAAGTGCTTAGCTTTGGGTTCGATCTTGCGGTGTCCTTACCCAGTGACAGAAGGGGCAGCAAGGCACGTATTGTATCGTTGCCATCGAGGATAACAAGATGGGGTTTATTTCATATTGCATGAATTTATCTCTCTACATCATGTCATCTTGCTTAAGGCGTTACTCTGTTTTTAACTTAATACTCTAGATGCATGCTGGATAGCGGTCGATGAGTGGAGTAATAGTAGTAGATGCAGAATCGTTTCGATCTACTTGTCACGGACGTTATGCCTATATACATGATCATGCCTAGATATTCTCATAATTATGCACAATTCTATCAATTGCTCAACAGTAATGTGTTCACCCACCGTAGAATACTTATGCTCTTGAGAGAAGTCACTAGTGAAACCTATGGCCCCCGGGTCTATTCTCATCATATCAATCTCCATCACTTTTATATTTTTTTGCTATTTACTTTGCCTTTACTTTTTTACTTTGCATCTTTATATCAAAAATACCAAAAATATTCTATCTATCAGATCTCACTCTCGTAAGTGACCGTGAAGGGCTTGACAACCCCTAATCGCGTTGGTTGCGAGTAGCTATTGCTTTGTGCAGGTACGAGGGACTTGAGTGTGGGCTCCTACTGGATTGATACCTTGGTTCTAAAAAACCGAGGGAAATACTTATGCTACTCTGCTGCATCATCCCTTCCTCTTCGGGGAAAACCAATGCAAGCTCAAGACGTAGCAAGAAGGATTTCTGGCACCGTTGTCGGGGAGTCTACGCAAAAGTCAACATACCAAGTACCCATCACAATCCCTATCTCTCGCATTACACTATTTGCCATTTGCCTCTCGTTTTCCTCTCCCCCCAATTCACCCTTGCCGTTTTATTTGCCCTCTCTCTCTATCCTCCCTCTCTGTTTGCCTCTTTTTGTCCGCTTGCTTTTTGTTTGCTCGTGTGTTAGATTGCTTGTTTGTCGCGATGGCTCAACCAAGATTTGGTGATCTTCACCTTAAAAGGTTAGAGGAGATCGAAAACAACGTTAGGAAGTTTATGGTTTTGCAATTGAGCATAATAATTTATTTAGAAATGAACTTAAAGAACAAAAAAGTTTTATGAGTTATATGAATAAAGAGCTTGATGATATGTCTAAAGAATTTGAGGGTATAAGATCCCAGACTGCTCGTCTAGAGAAGATGACTACTGAAATTTTGGATATGCAAGCCACCTTAGTTAATAAGATGGCTGCTAAACCGAACACCTATGAAAATCAAGATGAAGATCTAAAAGTTATTGATGTGTCTCGTATTACATCTTTATTTTGCAATATGAATCTTGATGAAACTGAATATGATCTTCCTTTACCTAGAAGGTGTTCTAAAAATTCGGAGTGTTTAGATCTTAATGATGAAATTGATGAAAGTGGGATGGAAAGAAATAAAAATCTAGATGTTGCTAAACCCACTATATTGGATTTCAAGGAATTTAATTATGAAAATTTCTCTTTGATTGATTGTATTTCCTTGTTGCAATCCGTGCTAAATTCTCCACATGCTTATAGTCGAAATAAAGCCTTCACCGAACATATTGTTGATGCCTTGATGCAATCTTATGAAGAAAAACTTGAGTTTAAAGTTTATATCCCTAGAAAACTCTATGATGAGTGGGAACCAAATATTAAAATTAAAATTAAAGATCATGAGTTTTATGCTTTGTGTGATTTGGGTGCTAGTGTCTCTACTATTCCCAAGACTTTGTGTGATTTACTAGATTTCCGTAATTTTGATGATTGCTCTCTAAACTTGCATCTTGCGGATTCCACTATTAAGAAACCTATTGGAAGAATTAATGATGTTCTTATTGTTGCAAATAGGAATTATGTGCCCGTAGATTTCATTGTTCTTGATATAGATTGCAATCCTTCTTGCCCTATTATTCTTGGTAGACCTTTCCTTAGAACGGTTGGTGCGATTATTGATATGAAGGAAGGGAATATTAGATTTCAACTTCCATTAAAAAAGGGCATGGAACACTTTCCAAGAAAGAAAATAAAATTACCATATGAAACTATCATGAGAGCCACTTATGGATTGCCTACCAAAGATGGCAATACCTAGTTCTATTCTTGCTCGTTATGCCTAGCTAGGGGCATTAAACGATAGCGTTTGTTGGGAGGCAACCCAATTTTATTTTTGTTCCTTGCTTTTTGATCCTGTTTAGTAATAAATAAATTATTTAGCTCTGTTTTGGTTGTGTTTTTTGTGTTTAATTAGCGTTGGTGCCAAGTAGAACCGCTGGGAAGACTTGGGGAAAGTCTTGTTGAACTTGCTGTAAAAAACAGAAACTTTAGCGCTCACGAGAACTGTTGTCATTTTTATTTGAAGAGTGCTATTTAGTTAACTATTTTTGCAGATGATTAATAGATAAATTCCTCACGTCCAGCAATTTATTTTAGAATTTTTGGGGTTCCAGATCTTGCGCTAGCTACAGACTACTACAGACTGTTCTGTTTTTGACAGATTCTGTTTTTCGTGTGTTGTTTGCTTATTTTGATGAATATATCGCTAGTAAAATAGTTTATAATCCATAGAGAAGTTGGAATACAGTAGGTTTAACACCAATATAAATAAACAATGAGTTCATTACAGTACCTTGAAGTGGTCTTTCATTTTCTTTCGCTAACGGAGCTCACGAGTTTTCTATCTTGAGTTTTGTGTTGTGAAGTTTTCAAGTTTTGGGTGAATTCTTTTGATGGATCATGGAACAAGGAGTGGCAAGAGCCTAAGCTTGGGCATGCCCATGGCACCCCCAAGATAATCCAAGGACACCAAAAAGTCAAAGCTTGGGGATGCCCCGGAAGGCATCCTCTCTTTTTCGTCCACTTCCATCGGTAATTTACTTGGAGCTATATTTTTATTCACCAACATGATATGTGTTTTGCTCGGACCGTCTTGTATTATTTGTGTCTTTGTTTGTTAGTATGCCACAATCATCCTTGCTGTACACACCTTTTGAGAGATCCATACATGAATTAAAATTTGATAGAATACTCTATGTGCTTCACTTATATCTTTTGAGCTAGATAATTTTGCTCTATGTGCTTCACTTATATCCTTTGAGCTAGATAATTTTGCTCTGTGTGCTTCACTTATATCCTTTGAGCTAGATAGTTTTACTCTATGTGCTTCACTTATATCTTTGGAGCTAGATAATTTTGCTCTATGTGCTTCACTTAGATCTTTTAGAGCACGGTGGTGGATTCGTTTTAAAGAAACTATTGATCTCTCATGCTTCACTTAAATTAATTTGAGAGTCTCTTAATAGCATGGTAATTTGCCTAATAATATGCTTGGTATTCAAGATTTGTGAAACTTTCTTTTGAGTGTGTTGAATACTAAGAAAAGATTGAAACATGATAATTGTTTTGAGATATGGAGGTGATAATATTAAAGTCATGCTAGTTGAGTAGTTGTGAATTTAAAGAATACTTGTGTTGAAGTTTGTGATTCCCGTAGCATGCACGTATGGTGAACCGTTATGTGATGAAGTCGGAGCATGATTTATTTATTTTTTGTCTTCCTTATAAGTGGCGGTCGGGGACGAGCGATGATCTTTTCCTACCAATCTATCCTCCTAGGAGCATGCGCGTAATACTTTGCTTTGATAACAACTAAATTTTTGCAATAAGTATATGAGTTCTTTATGACTAATGTTGAGTCCATGGATTATACGCACTCTCACCCTTCCACCCTTGCTAGCCTCTCTAATACCGCGCACCTTTCGCCGGTATCATACACCTACCATATACCTTCCTCAAAACAGCCACCATACCTACCTATTATGGCATTTCCATAGCCATTCCGAGATATATTGCCATGCAACTTTCCACCATCTAGTCCATCATGACACATCCATCATTTTCATATTGCTTAGCATGATCATGTACTTGTCACTCTTGATTCATTGCATACCCCGGTACACCGCTGGAGGCATTCATATAGAGTCATACTTTGTTTTAGTATCGAGTTGTAATCATTGAGTTGTAAATAAATAGAAGTGTGATGATCATCATTCAATAGAGCATTGTCCCAAAAAAAAGAGAAAGGCCAAAAAAAAGAAGGCCCCAAAAAAATATATAAATAAATAAATAAGGAGCAATGCTACTATCCTTTTTCCACACTTGTGCTTCAAAGTAGCACCATGATATAGCAAGTCTCATATATTGTGCTTCAAAGTAGCACCATGTTCTTCATATAGAGAGTCTCATATATTGTCACTTTCATATACTAGTGGGAATTTTATGTTATAGAACTTGGCTTGTATATTCCAATGATGGGCTTCCTAAAATTGCCCTAGGTCTCCGTGAGCAAGAAAGTTGGATGCACACCCACTAGTTTCTTTTGTTGAGCTTTCATACATTTATAGCTCTAGTGCATCCGTTGCATGGCAATCCCTACTCACTCACATTGATATCTATTGATGGGCATCTCCATAGCCCATTGATACGCCTAGTTGATGTGAGACTATCTTCTCCTTTTTGTCTTCTCCACAACCACCATTCTATTCCACCTATAGTGCTATATCCATGGCTCACGCTCATGTATTGCATGAAGATTGAAAAAGTTTTGAAAAAGTTAGACTATGAAATAATTGCTTGGCTTGTCATCGGGGTTGTGCATGATTTGAATACTTTGTGTGGGGAAGATGGAGTATAGCCAGACTATATGATTTTGTAGGGATAACTTTCTTTGGCCGTGTTATTTTGAGAAGACATAAATTGCTTTGTTAGTATGCTTGAAGTATTATTATTTTCTATGTCAATATAAAATTCTGTCTTGAATCTTTCTAATCTGAATATTCATACCACAATTAAGAAGATTTGCATTGAAATTATGCCAAGTAGCACTCCGCATCAAAAATTCTCTTTTTATCATTTACCTACTCAAGGACGAGCAAGAATTAAGCTTGGGGATGCCTGATACGTCTCCAACGTATCTATAATTTTTGATTGCTCCATGCTATATTATCTACTGTTTTGGACTATATTGGGCTTTATTTTCCACTTTTATATTATTTTTGGGACTAACCTATTAACCGGAGGCCCAGCCCAGAATTGCTGTTTTTTTGGGACTAACTTATTAACTCGTCAAGAGCACTCTTATTGTGATCTTTTGGTTCAATGACTTCCACCAAGGATGGTTCATGGTATTAGGAAAAATGATATATCACGGACCTCGAGGACTATCACAAGGTTACTAATATCCAAAAGGAACTAGCAAACAATATCAACAAGAAGTAAGTAGGGTGGATCTCGAGTTCAAGAACCCAGGAATAGAATACCTACTACTAAGTAGCATCGCGGGATGCTCTCGAGAATGGTGGCCAGAATCATCACACTAGGAACACAAAACATGGCTGGATTACTAGGTGACTCCCTAAAACACCTAGGGTCATAATAATAGCTCCAACATATATGTCGAGGCAACAGAGTACCTCAACTCACCGATTAGTGTGATTAATCTGGCCCAAATGGACATCAGGAACATGGAGGAATGATTGCAAGTGCATCAGACTATCTAGAAACTTGGGATGACTCGGATAGCATAACGGCTGTAAATGCCCAAAATGATTTGAGACATCCTGCAAAAATGGTGGTATAACCACTCAACATCACAATATCAAGGTTCTAAGGCCAGCTATGAACATATGGAAGTAGTAGGAACTGAACCGAGGCTTGAACTCAACAATCCTAGGCAACTACGGTTTAGTAACACGTTATCCTGAGAGATAGAGGAGAAGCCTAGTTCTTAACCCCGTAGAAAAGATAAGATGACTCAAATCAGAAGGTCATGAGGATAAGGAGTAAAAGAGCCTTACGTTCCCTTCCACAATCAATTCCCTTACATAACTAAAGCATTTCTAGACTCGACTTCGATCGGTTTGTCTTGGTAATCCTACAGGCAGTCAGACTGTGATACCAAAGCTGTCAGGACCCCAATTCTAAGTCACACCGATCTAGCCTGTAACACCTCATATCACTTTGCGGCCTCACGCACGGTATTCCCATGAGTGTCGCCTTACCATGGCCCGGGACCGTTTGCGCCTTTTGGCTCACGTATATGATAGTGTCGCTAGCATCCATATGACAGAGAATCCGGGCCAACATGACTAGTCGTGAACCCAAAGTGGCACTAACTTATGGGGACATGCATACATGAATCAACATCGAGCATGTCGGTCAGCAGCGTGCGAATCCGGGCTGTAGCACTGGGCTAACAGGACTTCGGTGAACCGGGCTGTAGCAGTCTAGGCAGGACTCCAGATGTCACCGCGTGACATTTCCCCGAAGGGACAGACACAGGAACGAACTGAATCACATGCCGGCCAGTCAAGTGTTCCGGAGCAGTAGTGCCGGGCTAGCAGGATGATACGTCTCCAACGTATCTATAATTTTTGATTGCTCCATGCTATACTATCTACTGTTTTGGACTATATTGGGCTTTATTTTCCACTTTTATATTATTTTTTGGACTAACCTATCAACCGGAGGCCCAGCCCAGAATTGCTCTTTTTTTGCCTATTTTCAGTGTTTCGGATAAACGGAATATCAAACGGAATAAAATCTTCGGAAACATGATTTTCTCACCGAATGTGATCCAGGAGACTTGGACCCTACTACAAGGGATCAAAGAGGTGGTCACGAGGGTGGGGGGAGCCCTCCCCTTAGGGCGCGCCCCCTGCCTTGTGGGCCCCTCGGTGCTCCACCGACGTACTCCTTCCTCCTATATATACACACGCACCCCCAAACGATCAGAACAGGAGCCAAAAACCTAATTCCACCGTCGCAACTTTCTGTATCCACAAGATCCCATCTTGGGGCCTGTTCCGGAGCTCCACCGGAAGAGGGCCGTCATCACAGAGGGCTTCTACATCATCATAGCCCCTCCGATGAAGTGTGAGTAGTTTACCTCAGACCTTCGGGTCCATAGTTAGTAGCTAGATGGCTTCTTCTCTCTCTTTGAATCTCAATACAAAGTTCTCCCCCTCTCTTGTGGAGATCTATTCGATGTAATCTTCTTTTTGCGGTGTGTTTGTTGAGACCGATGAATTGTGGGTTTATGATCAAGTCTATCTATGAATACTATTTGAATCTTCTCTGAATTCTTTTATGCATGATTGGTTATCTTTGCAAGTCTCTTCGAATTATCCGTTTGGTTTGGCCAACTAGATTGGTAGTTCTTGCCATGGGAGAAGTGCTTAGCTTTGGGTTCGATCTTGCGGTGTCCTTACCCAGTGACAGAAGGGGCAGCAAGGCACGTATTGTATCGTTGCCATCGAGGATAACAAGATGGGGTTTATTTCATATTGCATGAATTTATCTCTCTACATCATGTCATCTTGCTTAAGGCGTTACTCTGTTTTTAACTTAATACTCTAGATGCATGCTGGATAGCGGTCGATGAGTGGAGTAATAGTAGTAGATGCATAATCGTTTCGATCTACTTGTCACGGATGTGATGCCTATATACATGATCATGCCTAGGTATTCTCATAATTATGCACAATTCTATCAATTGCTCAACAGTAATTTGTTCACCCACCATAGAATACTTATGCTCTTGAGAGAAGTCACTAGCGAAACCTAAGGCCCCCGGGTCTATTCTCATCATATCAATCTCCATCACTTTTATATTATTTTGCTATTTACTTTTTACTTTGCATCTTTATATCAAAAATACCAAAAATATTCTATCTATCAGATCTCACTCTCGTAAGTGACCGTGAAGGGCTTGACAACCCCTAATCGCGTTGGTTGCGAGTAGCTATCGCTTTGTGCAGGTACGAGGGACTTGAGCGTGGGCTCCTACTGGATTGATACCTTGGTTCTCAAAAACCGAGGGAAATACTTACGCTACTCTGCTGCATCATCCCTTCCTCTTCGGGGAAAACCAACGCAAGGTCAAGACGTAGCAAGAAGGATTTCTGGCACCGTTGCCGGGGAGTCTACGCAAAAGTCAACATACCAAGTACCCATCACAATCCCTATCTCTCGCGTTACATTATTTGCCATTTGCCTCTCGTTTTCCTCTCCCCCCCAATTCACCCTTTCCATTTTATTTTCCCTCTCTCTCTATCCTCCCTCTCTGTTTGCCTCTTTTTGTCCGCTTGCTTTTTGTTTGCTCGTGTGTTAGATTGCTTGTTTGTCGCGATGGCTCAACCAAGATTTGGTGATCTTCACCTTAAAAGGTTAGAGGAGATCGAAAACAACTTTAGGAAGTTTATGGTTTTGCAATTTGAGCATAATAATTTCTTTAGAAACGAACTTAAAGAACAAAAAAGTTTTATGAGTTATATGAATAAAGAGCTTGATGATATGTCTAAAGAATTTGAGGGTATAAGATCCCAGACTGCTCGTCTAGAGAAGATGACTGCTGAAATTTCGGATATGCAAGCCACCTTAGTCAATAAGATGGCCGCTAAACCGAATACCTATGAAAATCAAGATGAAGATCTAAAAGTTATTGATGTGTCTCCTATTACATCTTTATTTTGCAATATGAATCTTGATGAAACTGAATATGATCTTCCTTTACCTAGAAGGTGTTCTAAAAATTTGCAGTGTTTAGATCTTAATAATGAAATTGATGAAAGTGGGATGGAAAGAAATAAAAATCTAGATGTTGCTAAACCCACTATATTGGATTTCAAGGAATTTAATTCTGGAAATTTCTCTTTGATTGATTGTATTTCCTTGTTGCAATCCGTGCTAAATTCTCCACATGCTTATAGTCGAAATAAAGCCTTCACCGAACATATTGTTGATGCCTTGATGCAATCTTATAAAGAAAAACTTGAGTTGAAAGTTTCTATCCCTAGAAAACTCTATGATGAATGGGAAGCAAATATTAAAATTAAAATTAAAGATCATGAGTTTTATGCTTTGTGTGATTTGGGTGCTAGTGTCTCTACTATTCCCAAGACTTTGTGTGATTTACTAGATTTCCGTAATTTTGATGATTGCTCTCTAAACTTGCATCTTGCGGATTCCACTATTTAGAAACCTATGGGAAGAATTAATGATGTTCTTATTGTTGCAAATAGGAATTATGTGCCCGTAGATTTCATTGTTCTTTGCAATCCTTCTTGCCCTATTATTCTTGGTAGACCTTTCCTTAGAACGGTTGGTGCAATTATTGATATGAAGGAAGGGAATATTAGATTTCAACTTCCATTAAAAAAGGGCATGGAACACTTTCCAAGAAATAAAATAAAATTACCATATGAAACTATCATGAGAGCCACTTATGGATTGCCTACCAAAGATGGCAATACCTAGATCTATTCTTGCTCGTTATGCCTAGCTAGGGGCATTAAACGATAGCGCTTGTTGGGAGGCAACCCAATTTTATTTTTGTTCCTTGCTTTTTGCTCCTGTTTAGTAATAAATAAATTATTTATCTTCTGTTTTGGTTGTGTTTTTTGTGCTTAATTAGCATTTGTGCCAAGTAGAACCGTTGGGAAGACTTGGGGAAAGTCTTGTTGAACTTGCTGTAAAAAACAGAAACTTTAGCGCTCACGAGAACTGCTGTCATTTGTATTTGAAGAGTGCTATTTAGTTAATTATTTTTGAAGATGATTAATAGATAAATTCCTCACGTCCAGCAATTTATTTTAGAATTTTTGGGGTTCCAGATCTTGCCCTAGCTACAGACTACTACAGACTGTTCTGTTTTTGACAGATTCTGTTTTTCGTGTGTTCTTTGCTTATTTTGATGAATCTATCGCTAGTAAAATAGTTTATAATCCATAGAGAAGTTGGAATACAGTAGGTTTAACACCAATATAAAGAATGAGTTCATTACAGTACCTTGAAGTGGTCTTTTGTTTTCTTTCGCTAACGGAGCTCATGAGTTTTCTATCTTGAGTTTTGTGTTGTGAAGTTTTCAAGTTTTGGGTGAATTCTTTTGATGGATCATGGAACAAGGAGTGGCAAGAGCCTAAGCTTGGGCATGCCCATGGCACCCCCAAGATAATCCAAGGACACCAAAAAGTCAAAGCTTGGGGATGCCCCGGAAGGCATCCTCTCTTTTTCGTCCACTTCCATCGGTAATTTACTTGGAGCTATATTTTTATTCACCAACATGATATGTATTTTGCTCGGAGCGTATTGTATTATTTGTGTCTTTGTTTGTTAGTATGCCACAATCATCCTTGCTGTACACACCTTTTGATAGAGCCATACATGAATTAAAATTTGATAGAATACTCTATGTGCTTCACTTATATCTTTTGAGCTAGATAATTTTGCTCTATGTGCTTCACTTATATCCTTTGAGCTAGATAATTTTGCTCTATGTGCTTCACTTATATCCTTTGAGCTAGATAGTTTTGCTCTGTGTGCTTCACTTATATCTTTTGAGCTAGATAATTTTGCTCTATGTGCTTCACTTAGATCTTTTAGAGCACGGTGGTGGATTCGTTTTAAAGAAACTATTGATCTCTCATGCTTCACTTAAATTAATTTGAGAGTCTCTTAATAGCATGGTAATTTGCCTAATAATAATATGCTTGGTATTCAAGATTTGTGAAACTTTCTTTTGAGTGTGTTGAATACTAAGAAAAGATTGAAGCATGATAATTGTTTTGAGATATGGAGGTGATAATATTAAAGTCATGCTAGTTGAGTAGTTGTGAATTTAAAGAATACTTGTGTTGAAGTTTGTGATTCCCGTAGCATGCACGTATGCTGAATCGTTATGTGATGAAGTCGGAGCATGATTTATTTATTTTTTGTCTTCCTTATAAGTGGCGGTCGGGGACGAGCGATGATCTTTTCCTACCAATCTATCCTCCTAGGAGCATGCGAGTAATACTTTGCTTTGATAACTTCTAAATTTTTGCAATAAGTATATGAGTTCTTTATGACTAATGTTGAGTCCATGGATTATACGCACTCTCACCCTTCCACCCTTGCTAGCCTCTCTGATACCACGCACCTTTTGCCGGTATCATACACCTACCATATACCTTCCTCAAAACAGCCACCATGCCTACCTATTATGGCATTTCCATAGCCATTCCGAGATATATTGCCATGCAACTTTCCACCATCTAGTCCATCATGACACATCCATCATTGTCATATTGCTTAGCATGATCATGTAGTTGACATAGTATTTGTGGCAAAGCCACCGTTCATAATTCTTTCATACTTGTCACTCTTGATTTATTGAATACCCCGGTACACCGCCGAAGGCATTCATATAGAGTCATACTTTATTTTAGTATCGAGTTGTAATCATTGAGTTGTAAATAAATAGAAGTGTGATGATCATCATTCAATAGAGCATTGTCCCAAAAAAAGAGAAAGGCCAAAAAAAAGAAGGCCCAAAAAAAATATATAAATAAATAAAAAAGGGGCAATGTTACTATCCTTTTTTTCCACACTTGTGCTTCAAAGTAGCACCATGATATAGCAAGTCTCATATATTGTGCTTCAAAGTAGCACCATGTTCTTCATATAGAGAGTCTCATATATTGTCACTTTCATATACTAGTGGGAATTTTACGTTATAGAACTTGGCTTGTATATTCCAATGATGGGCTTCCTCAAATTGCCCTAGGTCTTCGTGAGCAAGAAAGTTGGATGCACACCCACTAGTTTCTTTTGTTGAGCTGTCATACATTTATAGCTCTAGGGCATCCGTTGCATGGCAATCCCTACTCACTCACATTGATATCTATTGATGGGCATCTCCATAGCCCGTTGATACGCCTAGTTGATGTGAGACTATCTTCTCCTTTTTGTCTTCTCCACAACCACCATTCTATTCCACCTATAGTGCTATATCCATGGCTCACGCTCATGTATTGCTTGAAGATTGAAAAAGTTTTGAAAAAGTTAGACTATGAAACAATTGCTTGGCTTGTCATCGGGGTTGTGCATGATTTAAATACTTTGTGTGGGGAAGATGGAGCATAGCCAGACTATATGATTTTGTAGGGATAACTTTCTTTGGCCATGTTATTTTGAGAAGACATAATTGCTTTGTTAGTATGCTTGAAGTATTATTATTTTCTATGTCAATATAAAATTTTGTCTTGAATCTTTCTAATCTGAATATTCATACCACAATTAAGAAGATTTGCATTGAAATTATGCCAAGTAGCACTCCGCATCAAAAATTCTCTTTTTATCATTTACCTACTCGAGCACGAGCAGGAATTAAGCTTGGGGATGCCTGATACGTCTCCAACGTATCTATAAATTTTGATTGCTCCATGCTATATTATCTACTGTTTTGGACTATATTGGGCTTTATTTTCCACTTTTATATTATTTTTGGGACTAACCTATTAACCGGAGGCCCAACCCAGAATTGCTGTTTTTCTGGGACTAACCTATTAACTCGTCAAGAGCACTCTTATTGTGATCTTTTGGTTCAACGACTTTCGCCAAGGATGGTTCATGGTATTAGGAAGAATGATATATCACGGACCTCGAGGACTATCACAAGGTTACTAATATCCAAAAGGAACTTGCAAACAATATCAACAAGCAGTAAGGTGGGTGGATCTCGGGTTCAAGAACCCAGGAATGGAATACCTACTACTAAGTAGCATCGCGGGATGCTCTCGAGAATGGTGGCCAGAATCATCACATTGGGAACACAAAACATGGCTAGATTGCTAGGTGACTCCCTAAAACACCTAGGGTCATAATAATAGCTCCAACATATATGTCGAGGCAACAGAGTACCTCAACTCACAGATTAGTGTGATTAATCTGGCCCAAATGGACATCAGGAACATGGAGGAATGATTGCAAGTGCATCAGACTATCTAGAAACCTGGGATGACTCGGATAGCATAACGGCTGTAAATGCCCAAAATGATTTGAGACATCCTGCAAAAATGGTGGTATAACCACTCAACATCACAATATCAAGGTTCTGAGGCCAGCTATGAACATATGGAAGTAGTAGGAACCGAACTGAGGCTTGAACTCAACAATCCTAGGCAACTACGGTTTAGTAACATGTCATCCTGAGAGATAGAGGAGAAGCCTAGTTCTTAACCCCGTAGAAAAGATAAGATGACTCAGATCAGAAGGTCATGAGGATAAGGAGTAAAAGAGCCTTATGTTCCCTTCCACAATCAATTCCCTTACATAACTAAAGCATTTCTAGACTCGACTTTGATCGGTTTGTCTTGGTAATCCTACAGGCAGTCAGACTCTGATACCAAAGCTGTCAGGACCCCGATTCTAAGTCACACCGATCTATCCTGTAACACCTCATATCACTTTGCGGCCTCACGCACGGTATTCCCACGGGTGTCGCCTTACCATGGCCCGGGACCGTTTGCGCCTTTTGGCTCACGTATATGATAGTGTCGCTAGCATCCATATGAAAGAAAATCCGGGCCAACATGACTAGTCGTGAACCCAAAGTGGCACTAACTTACGGGGACATGCATACATGAATCAACATCAAGCATGTCGGTCAGCAGCGTGCGAATCTGGGCTGTAGCACTGGGCTAACAGGACTCCGATGAACCGGGCTGTCGCAGTCTAGGTAGGACTCCAGATGTCACTGCGTGACATTTCCCCGAAGGGACAGACATAGGAACGAACTGAATCACATGCCGGCCAGTCAAGTGTTCCGGAGCAGTAGTGCCGGGCTAGCAGGATGATACGTCTCCAACGTATCTATAATTTTTGATTGCTCCATGCTATACTATCTACTGTTTTGGACTATATTGGGCTTTATTTTCCACTTTTATATTATTTTTGGGACTAACCTATCAACCGGAGGCCCAGCCCAGAATTGCTCCTTTTTGCCTATTTTTAGTGTTTCGGATAAACGGAATAAAATCTTCGGAAACATGATTTTCTCACCGAATGTGATCCAGGAGACTTGGACCCTACTACAAGGGATCAAAGAGGTGGTCACGAGGGTGGGGGGCACCCCCCCCTTAGGGCGCGCCCCCTGCATTGTGGGCCCCTCGGTGCTCCACCGACGTACTCCTTCCTCCTATATATACACACGTACCCCCAAACGATCAGAACAGGAGCCAAAAACCTAATTCCACCGTCGCAACTTTCTGTATCCACGAGATCCCATCTTGGGGCCTGTTCCGGAGCTCCGCCGAAAGAGGGCCGTCATCACGGAGGGCTTCTACATCATCATAGCCCCTCCGATGAAGTGTGAGTAGTTTACCTCAGACCTTCGGGTCCATAGTTAGTTGCTAGATGGCTTCTTCTCTCTCTTTGAATCTCAATACAAAGTTCTCCCCCTCTCTTGTGGAGATCTATTCGATGTAATCTTCTTTTTGCAGTGTGTTTGTTGAGACCGATGAATTGTGGGTTTATGATCAAGTCTATCTATGAATAATATTTGAATCTTCTCTGAATTCTTTTATGCATGATTGGTTATCTTTGCAAGTCTCTTCGAATTATCCGTTTGGTTTGGCCAACTAGATTGGTAGTTCTTGCCATGGGAGAAGTGCTTAGCTTTGGGTTCGATCTTGCGGTGTCCTTACCCAGTGACAGAAGGGGCAGCAAGGCACGTATTGTATCGTTGCCATCGAGGATAACAAGATGGGGTTTATTTCATATTGCATGAATTTATCTCTCTACATCATGTCATCTTGCTTAAGGCGTTACTCTATTTTTAACTTAATACTCTAGATGCATGCTGGATAGCGGTCGATGAGTGGAGTAATAGTAGTAGATGCATAATCGTTTCGATCTACTTGTCACGGATGTGATGCCTATATACGTGATCATGCCTAGATATTCCCATAATTATGCACAGTTCTATCAATTGCTCAACAGTAATTTGTTCACCCACCGTAGAATACTTATGCTCTTGAGAGAAGTCACTAGTGAAACCTATGGCCCCCAGGTCTATTCTCATCATATCAATCTCCATCACTTTTATATTGTTTTGTTATTTACTTTGCCTTTACTTTTTACTTTGCATCTTTATATCAAAAATACCAAAAATATTCTATCTATCAGATCTCACTCTCGTAAGTGACCGTGAAGGGCTTGACAACCCCTAATCGTGTTGGTTGCGAGTAGCTATTGCTTTGTGCAGGTACGAGGGACTTGAGTGTGGGCTCCTACTGGATTGATACCTTGGTTCTCAAAAACTGAGGGAAATACTTACGCTACTCTGCTGCATCATCCCTTCCTCTTCGGGGAAAACCAACGCAAGCTCACGACATAGCACAGGACTCCGGTGAACCGGGCTGTAGCGGACTACTATGGCTTATGGAAGCACAAGACTACATTTCCCCATAAGAGCGGCTACCAAGGATAAACAACTAGGTTGTCGGATCCCACACATACCAAGCATTTCAATAATACACACAATATGCTCGATATGTGTGAATACAACATGGCATCACAACATAACTCTACGACTCAAGTATTTATTCATTAGGCTTCGAAGAGCCAGATATTACAGACATGGGTCTCATGACCCAACATTCAGAGCATACCAGACAAAGCACATGCGGAAGCTTAACATGTGTGAGTACAGACTTCTACAAATGAAAAAGGCTAAGAAGCCTGACTATCTACACGACCCTGCCAAGGGCACAAGATCGTAGCTGAGGTAACAAGCTAAACGTCGAAGTCCACGTGGAACTACTAGCGAGACTGACGTCTCTCTGCAAGAACATAAAATAAGCAAATGTGAGTACAAATGTACCCAGCAAGACTTACATCAGAACTGACTACATATGCATCGGTATCAACAAAGGGGGGTAGTGGGGTTTAACTGCAGCAAGCCAGCTTTGACTCAGTGGCTAACCTGAACTACGACTTCAAGCAACTCTTTTGAGGTGGCGCACATGAGTCACATATTCACCATACCAATACACCACTATGGATCCGCTCTCATCTCCCTGCGAGAACGCCATCCATAGCACTCACACTTATCTTGCGCATTTTAGAGTATCCACTTTCACTTGTCTATGAACTATGCAAGGGGTCCAAGTTTCCATATCCGAGGAATCCGGCTATTCGAATAGATAATGATAACCCTGCAGGGGTGTACTTCTTCACACACGCTCTCGCCACTTACCACCATGTACACATCGTGTATCTCGGCAACCTTCAAGCGGAAGCCTGGCGAGGGAGTCGGCCACGACCTGACTAACCGACAAGTCTCTAGTCTAGGTTTATCGCCTATTCGGGTTCCATCTGCAAGGAGATCCGGCCGGGGTGTCGCTCATGGCCCCAAACAATGTGAGCAGTGTTCCCAAGCCCACCATCCGGGTGCCACTTGGTACACCGTGCCACTGTGCCTAGTCTGTCTCAAGCCCACCTGTACCGGGTGCCACTTGGTAGACTACTAACACTACCTACAAACACCAGAAACTAGTTGCAACTCCTGGACAGAGATCAGGTTGATTAATAAGTCGAGAGGGGCACTTAAGCATTCCAATGTGTGGTAGTAACTGTTCATGGATCACCAAACACAGAACTCAGTTCCTGAGGATGGCTGCAATGAGACAACCCACCATGTACTCCTACATGGCCTCTCACCGCTACCTTTACCAAATCGTGTTCACACACTTAGCTCACACACATTAGGACATGTTCATCTCCATTCCAATTCATCCCCGATGAATCAGACCTGACTCAACTCTAAGCAGTAGCAGGCATGACAAACAAGCATGAATGAGTAGGCACACCAGGGCTCAAACAATTCCTACTCATGCTAGTGGGTTTCATCTATTTACTGTGGCAATGACAGGTCATGCAGGGAAAAAGGGTTCAGCTACCGCAGCATGTAACAGTTGAAACATTGTTGTCCTAATGCAGTAAAAGAGAGCAGGAGCGAGAGAGTGGTATTGTATCGGAATGAACAAGGGGGTTTTGCTTGCCTGGCACTTCTGAAGATAGTATAACTCTTCATCGGTGTCATCGAATTCATCGCTGGATCAACATCTACTAAGGGGGGACAAACACCGGCAACTAAGAAAGAACACAATCAACACATGACGATATGCAACAATATGATGCATGCTATGACATGGCAATATGAATGTGTTTTTGGCTAATGCAATCTATAACATATTGAAATGAGTCCATTTGAACCAAAGATTCAAATGCAAACCCATTTTATGAAGTCATATTAGTGCATTAACTTGTTTCACCTAAAGAGCAAGGTTAAAGTGTTCTAACATGCATGAAACTAGTACAGATGAAAAGATTGGTTTTTTCTGATCATTTTTCATATATAAATTATTTCATTCTGAGCTATGGTTGAATATCTATGATTTTTAGAAGTTTGGGGTATTTTCTAAAATTTATAAATCATTTCTGATTTATTTTAATTCCAGAAAACTTTACTGTGTCAGCATTAAGTCATGCTGGCGTCAGCTGGTCAACAGGACCGTCCAGGTCAAACCTGACAGGTGTGGCCCACCTGTCATTGACTCAGTGCTAACCAGGGTTTAGTTAAATCCTAACTAAAGTAATTAGAAGGGCTGGGGCCCACAGTCAGCGAGTTTGTGGGTTAGCTAAAATTTAATTAGCATCTAAACTAAATTAGCAGGACCTCGGGCCCACATGTTAATGACACAGTGGGTCAAACCCTGGTCAACCCAGGTCAAACTCGCCGGAGTTGACCCGGCGCTCGTCGCCAGCAAGGCCAGAGACGGCGGAGGGGCTTGGGATTCCTCCTCCGACGACCAAATGGCCGGCGGAGGGCACCTACGCGGAGCTGGGACACGCCCGCATCCATCTGTGCAAACGGCAGGGGCTGAGGTGGCCCGAGCTCGCCGGAGGCAAGCTCGCGGCGGTGGCCGGAGTTCGGGTGTGGACGGGGTCGACGCTATGGGGCGCTAGGGGGATAAACTGGCAGGTGCTACGCGCTCCTGGGGGTTCACCGAGCATGGTGACGTGCCTAGGCGCGGGCTGCGGTGGCCCTGGCCACGGCGGTGAAGAACCATGGCGGCGGTGAGCTTTCGGCTCCGGTGGACAGCGGGGCTAGAGGAGGAGAACGACGGCGGGGAGAGAGGGGTTCGGTAGAGGAGCTCACGGCAGGGTCGTCGGTGATCTCAGCGTGCTCGGGGATGGCCTGGTGACGACGAATCGGTCGACGATGGCCGTCGGTGCAGAGGGCGAAGATGGCGTCGACGACGGCGCTCCAGGGCGTCCGGCGTCATGTGGCTCGGTGGAGAGGACCGGGGCGTCACGGCGGAGCTCGGGGGCACGTCAGAGAGGCTCGGAGATGGCTGTGGCCGCGGAGGAGCTCGTCGGCGGCGACGGCTGCGTTCGGTCGCGCTCGTGGAAGGAACTAGAGGGAAAAGGAGAGAGCAGAGAGTGAGGGAGAGGAGCGAGCGGATTCCAGGGGGTGCGTAGCGTCGTATGGAGTCGTCCAGGGCGTCAGCAGAAGTAGGAGGTGGCCGGCGTGCGACGGGCACACGCCCTCTGCCTACTGGCAGAGGTGGAAGAAGACCTCGGCGCCCCTGGTGGGCTGGGCCGATTCTCTCCTGGGCCAGGTTAGCAGGTAAGATTCTGCTCTATTTTAGTTTTCTGTTCTGTTTTCTTTTCTATTTTTTCTATTATGTTTTGATTTCGTTCAAAGACCAAACCATTTTCAAAATTCATGAAAATAATTGTGTGAACTAAATGGACTTCTCCAAAGCTACACAACAATTTTCAGAATTATTGAACATATATTTATTATATAATAAATATAAATCCAATTCAAATATTTATTGAATTAATTTCAAATGCCCAAAATAAATATTTTTGAACTCCAAAAATATTGGTTTGAATTTTACCTCTTGCCAATATTTTTACGAATAACAGGAACATTTCCTTGGACTCATTTGAAAAGATTTTTAACGTTGATTATTTCTGAATTGATTTTTGAGGGTTTCAACTAACCTCAATTCAACTTTCAAAATTTAGACATGATGCATGGATGCTCTCTTATGCAACTATTGCAAACAATTCTAGGGTTGTGACACTCTCCCATATTGATTGGTGGTCCAACTTGACTTTGATGGCAAAAGGAAGAGTAGAACCATCGAATTCAAAAAATGTTCATGATTTTAGAGAATGTTTGAAAATCTGTAAAAATGTTCATGAATTTGAAAAATGTTCACGGTTTCAGATATGTTCACGAGTTAAAAAAATCATGGTTTTCAAAAATTGTTCATGATTTCACGAAAATGAGAGTGATAGTGTATCTTGGTGATGTAGAAAAATGTGGTTATGGCCATTGAACATTATGATTTTTATTCTTCCATCGCAATGCACGGGCCGTTTTGCTATAACTACGAAAGAAGGACAAATTTGGAGTGTCAGATTTTCATTACATCGATGACGAAGGAATGGTCTGGAGTCTTAACAAATTATAGAAACAAAGCCACTAGGTGTCATTAGCGAATTGAGGTATTTATGTAGCTCATACGCACTATACCTGTAAGTTAAGTTTGCGTTGTGCGATGTGTGTGTGTAGCAGTCAAGTAGGAAATGGTGTGGAAGCAGGTATTTAGTCGCAAAATGACGTACTTTTGGCGCCATCAAGTTAACTCTCTATTTAGTCGCAAATGCAGCACTATACCTGTTATATGGTGTATTTTTTTTGATAATCTGTTATGGTGTATTCTGTATGTGTACTCTGGTAATGTTAATGAAGCTCTGTTTTTTAGTTCATCTTGTCTATAAGCGAGAAAATTTCAGGCTTAGCCAGGTTAACTCTCAATTTAATTGTCATTTTCAGATTGGTCAAACGGCGCAATGCATACGTGAGGTCCACAGTAATGCATGTGCAATACGTGGCGGCAGGAACTACACATGGACTTGCCGTTTTCTGTGACAGACCCGAGCGCTGTGATAAGTTATAGGCCGGTAGATGCGTCATGTACCATTGGAACAGATGTAGGTCTTGGTCACGGCATCGTTAAGTCGAAAGGCAGACTCACCGTATTTCACTGTTCAGTGCTACGTTCCTTCCTACCGCCCCACCCAATCGCATTCAATACACGCGAGACGCGTCCTTGTTCTATTTGTACACGAAGCGAGAGCAAGCGAGCTCGACAGCTACGTCGCCACTCGTCATAGTTATAGATCATCTTCTAGATCATCTTCTTTTCTACAAAATTTTAAAATAGAATTATTTCTCCATCATTTTGGGCCATTGGTAGTTCTATTTTGATGTCTACACATTAACTTTCATATTTTTTAGTCTTTTTGCATGTAAATGTATGGTTTAATAGTCCTAAGAGCATCTACTGCCGGGCGCCCCAAACCCACCTCATAAGCCTGGGCGGGCCGCCTGGTCACTGACCGGTAACGAATTTTTGACCCAGATGGGCGCCTCAAACGGGCCTCAAGTGCCCGGATTGACCGGCACCTCTCATAACCAG
>NC_041384.1:715422980-715447164 GCF_002162155.2 Triticum dicoccoides
CGGGCGCGCCCGCCACTTTGAACCTAACAACCCGATCCTACCGCAAATTACACCAAATCCACCAAGTCGACCTACCGGATTCATTTGCTCTCTCCTCTCTTCTTCATCCTCCTCGACGTTCGTCTCGCCGTTCTGCCGTCGCGCGCGCCCCGCAGCCGTTCCTAGTCCCATTAAGTTTGCATGTGCCATGGTGCAGGTATTTGGAGCAGAGTATCTGAGAGAACCAAATGCAAAGAACACATAAAGATTGTTGGCTATTGGAGAAGGTAGAGGGTTTTCAGGAATGCTCGGATCAATTGATTGCATGCATTGGCAATGGAAGAACTGCCTCAAAGGTTTGCGAGGAATGTATCAAGGTCACACCAAAGAGGCCACCATACTTGAAGCGGTGGCATCACATGATTTATGGATTTGACATGCTTTCTTTGGAATTTCGGGGTCTCACAATGACATCAACGTGCTTCAACGATCTCCAGTGTTCAGGAGGCTTTGCAATGGGGAATCGCCGCTGTGCAACTACAGTGTCAACGGCCGTGAGTACAACATGAGATACTATCTGGCCGGCGGCATCTATCCTCAGTCGGCGGCGTTTGTGAAGACCATATCTAAACCACAGTGCAACAAACAAAGCCTCTTTGCAACAATGCAGGAAGCGGCTAGGAAAGATGTGGCGAGGGCGTTCAAAGTGCTTCAAGATCATTGGGGAACAATTTGCAGAGCTGCAATGATGTGGAAAGCAGAAACTTTGTGACAACTCATGACATGTTGTGTTATTTAACACAATATGATTGTCGACGATGAGGGTGATGGTGTAGTCCAAACCAAGGATTTTGAAGCACCTGGAGAACAAGTTAAAATCCCAGAAGATAAAGATGTAGCTCAGATTATGAACTTTCTGCAGATGCATCAAAATCTTCGATATCATCACGTGCACGCGCGGCTACTCAATAATCTTGTCGAGCATATGTGGACCCACAAGGGACACCAAAGAGCTAATGTTTGAGTTGTGCACTTAAAATAAATTTTATGTAACAAGACCTATGTATTTTTGGTACCAACATTTGCTACTTACGTGCGACATTGGAGTGTACGATCGACGTGCATGAATTTGCATCGATTTAGAATCCGGATTTGAGATATGTGTAGGGCAGAAGATATGAGGGGCCGACGGGCGCTGTCCGCAGATGTGCCCGGACGCGCCCACGGGCGTGTAGGAGTCCGGATTTGTCAAATCCGGCTGTAGATGCTCTAAAATAAGGAGTGGCTGACTAGAGTTGTGGAAGCAATAGTTATTTTCATGTCATGAAAGATATCTTCAAATCTTTGTGGTCTTTCGAGTCATTTGTTAAAATTCAACTATCCTAGCTTAAAATTGCAAGCCCAAATAAATGAGGGTACACAGCCAGTCTACTAGCACTTGCATCTCTTGAAATGATGCAAGCTCTTATTATTTGGTTGTAGCTTAGCTTAGGAGGCCCAATAACGCTCCTTCGCTCCTATAGAACCAGTCTCTGTTGCTCGCGCACCAAACGAAAATTAGTTAAAATAATAGGGCAGCACCTCCCTTACGAAAAAATCTATTTTTTGGCAGATTCAATTTTTTATGAATTAAAGAAAACATTCAAAGAAATTAAATGACCTAGAAAATATTAAAAAATCATGAATGTGAAAAATGTTCACAGATTTAAATGACGACCACAAAATCTAACAATATTCATGGATTGGAAACCAAGAAGAAAACATGTGGAGCAAACAAAAGAAGGGAACCGCTACGCGTCCGCCGGCGGATGTGTTAGAATCATCCGCCGCCCGGAGAGCCGTTGGATTAGCCACCTAACAGCCGTCGGATGAAACCACCGCCCGCAACTGACCAGGTCGTTATTTCCTGCAACAGTCGCTCTGTCTCAGAAACAGAATCCCCTGTCCGCCGTCCACCAGGCACAGCTCCGCCCAAGCGCGGTGGCACTCGCCACCACCGCAAAAAATTGTTGTCGCCGGTGCACGGGGGCACTTAGTCCTTCAGCGTGAAATTCCTGCAACAACATGGTGCACCACATCGCGCGGCAGATGCTGGGATCCGTCGCAGATCGAGCTCGCCGGGGGCCGCCTCTTGGAGAACAGCCGCGGCCGTCGTTCTCAGCTCCGACCGCGGCCGCGGGGCTTCCTCCGCAAGCTGGAGTATCATCCTGGTTCACCAACCCTCCGGTTGTGTTTCCTGAAACAACTTCTACCAGATCAAATTAGGGCAGCTGGGTGAGTTTCCTGACTCTGAAAAAACATGAACACTTGTGTGTCTCTGAAACTCATTGAAAACCTATGTATCAGAAACATAGCTAGAATTTCCTATTTGTTCCATGTGTGTGGCAGCTAGAAATTCAAATTTGTTTCGTGTGTGTGAGTCTCTGAAAAAACATGAACACTTATGTGTCTCTGACTGAAAAAACATGAACACTTGTGTGTCTCTGAAACTCATGGAAAACCCTATGTATCAGAAACATAGGTAGGATTTTCTATTTGTTTTATGTGTGTGGCAGCTAGAAATTCAAATTTGTTTCATGTGTGTGAGTGGAACCAAGGCAAATACCAAGCACACATGTGTGCTTGCTCTATCTCTGCAAAACATGATCCTCTCTGTTAGTTGATATTTATCAACCTATGATACGATTTTGAATGTGTGTGCTTATGTGAGAAAAGGCCATTGACTGAAAATTTGTGTGTAAATGAAGCTGAAAAACCGTTGATAAATGTATCTGTGTACCTGAATTTCTGAAACAACAAATATAATTGTTGATAGCAACTATAGGAAAATAATACTTTCAACCAAGACCTCTCTATTTACATGAAAAAACATGTGCCTTATTTTAGGGAGCTGGTGCTCAAGGGGAAGAGAGCTATGTCCAAGAGAACTTTTCTGTCGATAATCATGAAGATTCAGAGGGATTGTTGCATGCTGATGATGTGATGCAAGATGATTCAGATGATGGAGATGTGTCATCACAGCCACTATCGCCCTATGTTGGCATGGTGTTTGACACATTTGAGGATGCCCAGAAATTCTACAATGAGTATGCTTTCAAGTTGGGATTCGGCACACATATATCTTCTACAAAATACAACCAAAAGAGAGGACAGAAGCAAGAGGATGCAATAATGATCAAGAGGGTCTTTGCGTGTGTGCACGCTAGAAAGCCCGATAAAACGGAAACAAGTAATACCTCAGAGAGCATTGCAACAGACACAAGCAACTCCAGCAGGCGCCCTGGTGCTGAAATGGATGTGACAAGAACGCATCAGAAAAACAGGATTCTCCGTCATGATTGTAAGGCACACATGATTGTTGGGATTAGGGAGGGGAGATTGACAGTCACTTGCTTTGTTGCAGAGCATACACATCCACTGATGCAACAACCAGAGCGTGTTAGATACTACCGCTCGCACCGCAAAATACCTGCTGAAGATTACGAACTCTTGTTGACGTTGCATGATATTAAACTGTCAAATTCAGATTGCATGAGTTTCCTTGGTTGGATACATGGAGGTGACCCTAGGATACTGCCGTACGTGAAGAGGGATGTTGCGAATGAACGTGCAAAGCTTCGGGAAGCGATAACACAACAGGACATGGATATGACAGTGAAGTACTTTGACAGGAGGAAGGTCGAGAATCTAGAGTTTTTCTTTGCGAAGCAAAAAGATCCTGCAACGAACTCTGTCACTGCATTGTTTTGGGTTGATGGGAGGACAAGGGCGTTGTACCCGAAATATAAAGATTGTGTGTTCTTTGACACAACTTTCTGCACTAACAGATACAACATGCCCTTTGGTCCTATAGTTGGTATCAACAACCACCTCCAAACCATTTCACTCGGGTGTGCTTTGTTGATGGATGAGACCATTGAAACGTTCAAGTGGGTCTTTGAGCAATGGATGGTTGCAATGGACAATGAGCATCCAAAGAACATAATGACTGACCAGGACCAAGCAATGGCAACAGCTATAGAGCAGGTGCTCCCAAATACTTGCCATAGATGTTGCAAGTTTCATGTGTTTGGCAACGCGCGTTCTAAGTTGGGGAGGCTGCTTAGAGATGAGGCGTTTGCAGATGTGTTTTACACTTGTATCAACAACTCTGAAACGGTTGAAGAATTTGAGGAAACATGGCAGCACATGTTGGAGTGTTTCGAAGTTGCTGAAAACAAACACTTGAAGAACATGTGGCGAACAAGACATACGTGGGCTCCAGCGTACTTCAAGAACAATTTCTTCCCATTCACAAGCATGACAGGCAGGTCCGAGGGGCTGAACTCATATTTCAAGACAATGATTCGTCCAGCTGATTCTGTATGGAGGTTTGTGCAATAGTATGAATTGTGCCAGGAAACTGTGCTTGATCGTGAGGACAATGCTGGGTTCACTGGTGAAACGATGGCTCCTCCACTATACTCTCGGTAGGCCAGCTTCACTATACCAAAGCAAAAAATCCAAAAAAAATGTTTTTTCATGATTTGTTTTGAGAATTTGCTTCCTTTTGTGATGTTGCAGATACAATATTGAGCGCCAAGCTGCTGATTACTACACACGCAACGTCTTTGGCAAGTTCCAGAAACAAGTGACTGCGTCTATGGGCTACATTATCAACCAAGACGCTGAGTACCAAGGGCGAGGCCTCATGTTCAATCTAACATCAAGCTTATATGAGAACCCAAAGCTCTTATCTGTGCGTGTTATGATGGATGAAGGGGTGTTCCAATGTAGTTGACACTACTTTGAGATGAATGGCCTAGTTTGCGCCCACATAATAAGGGTGATGGTGCACCTCAATGTGCAAGTTATTCCACAACAATACTTGTTGGAAAGGTGGTCTGAAGCAGCAACAACAAGCATGGCCAGAACTGGACAATTGCTGGAATTTGGGCACCCCTCGACAAACACGCTCAAATACAACTCCTTGTGCCGAAGGTTGACATGGCTCGCCTCTGATGCATGTTGCAATGATGATGCATACAAGATATTAGATGAAGCAATAAAAGTTCTTGAGCCTGCTATAGCAACGGCGAAAAGAGGGGTACTGCCAGAACAACAAGCAACGCAGCGCAGTGAACCCCCAACGCAACCTGCTGCTGCAACGGGAGCGTTGAGTGATGGCTTACCACAACCTCAAAGCACAGAGATGCTACGAAACCCAGCGCGTGTCCCAAAGAAAGGTCGACCAACTGAAAGAGAGAAGAGCAAGAAGACTCTGGTGGAGCAGCTAGATAATAAGCAGAAGAAGAAGTCAAAACAAGAAGAGAAGAAGCCAATGCCAGCAGTGAAGCCAAAATCTGAAAAAAGAAGTATTCGCTGCAAGTTCTGCAAAGAAGAAGGTCACAACGTGCAGACGTGTGGACCCCTAAAAGCTGTAACAGAGGCGGCAACAACACCGCCTACATGTCAATTCTGCTCCGAGGTGGGGCATACTGTACCAACTTGTGCATACTAGAGAGCCATGATGACAAATGATCCAAGAAATGCCCAAGCAACGCAACTCAACCTCTAGGAAGAAAAAAATGAGAGAAAAGACTTGGGAAAGTTCTTGGTCCTGTTGAAGGATGTTTTGCATTTTCTTTTCAGGCTCACTACCTGTGCTTGAGCAAAAAACATACATAAATACTCTTTTTTGCAACCTTGATGATGTATTCAGGTTCTATTCCAATTTTAGACATACAAAAAGATAGCTCACATTTTTGTTACAAGATATGTTATGTGTGTCCTGGATTTGAGACATACAAGGTATCTCACACTTTGTGCCGTAGTTTTGAGGTCTTTGCCATATTTCCAGTAATGCTTTGTTTTGTGAATGTACCATTTGCATATACATGAATGTACTATTTGTTTCAAGTTGCGACATCATGTTTCCGGTGCTTGCAAAAAAAGCTATTTTATACATGGATGCTTCTACATGGCATGTGTTGTTATGGGTAGGACACCTTATTTCAGAAAACCAATAAAAAAATGCAACATGGATAGTTCACATATCTGCATTGGATAGTTCAGAAACACTAGTCATTTTCATTCATCTCTGCATCAGCATGATAGCACTCAAGTTCACATTGACAGCACAACATGGGTGATGCTCCAGTATTTCAAAATAAAAAAGAGGAAAAAAGGGACATGCCCCAGCATGATACATGCTCCAACTTGGGTTCCACAAAAGATAAAGTAGATGGTTAACAGCATCTTGCTGTTTCTAGTTACACAAAAAGGATGTAGCGCATACATTTGTCCACAAAAAACAGTCTAAAACTATCTAGGAAACACTTTGCTTCGATTGACATCTTCTACGAGCTACTCAACAGTTTCTGAAACTCTTCGGCTGAGTTGAGTGTGTTTTGAGGGTGCTTAAAAAGCTTCGCTGCAACAAATGATCGGAATTTGAGCAACGACCTCGTGTCCTGGGCATACAACAAGGGAGCTTCGTAAGTTAGTTAGGAGAAAAATTGAAAAACGTGATTACCATTAGAAAACTAGCTAAAATGGAAACAACAAGTGCTCCGAAAACAACAAGTTATTTAGCTAGTATTGTTGCATAGTAAAAAGGGAATACCGCGCTGAATGGTCTCATCCCCCTGCCAGTTAGATTCTCCATGTATAGAATAGCAAACAACCCACAATCAAACTTGCCAAAATAACAAAAGTCACAAGATACATATAAAATTTTCTTACTTGACAACAAAACATAAAAAAGTTGTGGATGGACACATGAAAAAAAGGAAAATGGTCAGAGAACAATACGTTGTTGACTGTTGCGGGTACCCATTCGGGCTGAGACGATCAAACTTGTCAAAGTCAAGGTTCCATGGGTTTTGTTCTCTAACCAAAGTCTTGAAGTTGGCTGTCTACAAAATTTGATATTGCAAAAAGATGGATTACACAGTTGTATCTTCTATGATTGGTACCACAAACAACAAAATTTATATAGAGAAAAAAGGAAAAAAGAGAAAGGAAAGAGGTGTAGCGTCCATACCAGATTGCAACATGGCTTCTCAAGGATGCTGACATAGTCAGGGTCATCACCCCTCGAGTCAAAGACGTTGAATTGTTTGTGCATCATGTTTGCAACCACAACTGCCTAGTATCCGTCCTTGACAATGGTGAAGAACAACTGCAAAAGTAAGAAACAAAAAATAACTTTAGAAAAACAGAGCATGTTGCGCTAGGATAGCTTTGATGAAAGAACAAAAAGTTTTTTACTTGATCAGATTTCATGATGTTGTTTCTTTCACAGGCCCTCTCAAGATCTTTGCTGCAAGAACGTGTCTGAAATGAGCTTGGGTCCATGGCAAGCTTGGACTAATGCAAAGAAGAAGGTATTGGTTAGAAAGATATGGAAGTTGTGGGCAGAAACTCTATTGTGAAAAATAAAAAATGCATAGTTGACTCACGGCTGTATGCGGTCAGAACGCAAACTTCCTAGGTTTGCTTTTGCTATACATTTGCTCGATGTTGAATCTTTCAACATAAAGTGACATGACCTCATTGTTCAAATGTGCTTGCTTTTTTAGCCCGTTGCTGAAATGCTTGAAAGAAACGTCAAACCCACCTATCCTAATGAATGGAGGTCTGCATGTTGCCAAAAAACAGTGGCGCGGTTAGTGGCAAACAAGTGGATGGAACGAACAATTTATCAACACAAAAAAGGGCTAAAACACACTTACAAGGGCTCGCCTTCTGGAGGGTCCTTTATGTGGTAATTTGTGCAATAGTATTGCTTTTATATGGCATCATCGGAAGCATTAACTTTGATCTTCTTCACCCTCTTCAGCTTCGGTGCGTTTTCTGGCGATTTTGCAACTCTCTTGTGTGTGGGCTTCTTCGCATCACGTTTTCCCCCTCTGCTCACTTCAATCACCACCTCCTCTCTTGTCTCAGCTACTCCTGCTTCTGCCCCACAATTGAAAAAGAAAAAGAAAACAGAAACAAGATGAGAAAAAATAATGGTTTGGAGCATGGAAGTGCGAAGTTTCTGTAAACAAAACAAAACATGGATTGGAGCACAAAGTAGATGGGGAGAGATGAGTGCAATAACCTGCAGGGCCTGTCGAAATTGGAGGACGTGTTGCGATGGGAGTCACATCGTAAACTGGCCCAGCTGAGGTAGCCGGAGATTCACCAAACAAAGGGCTCCTCGTACAGATCGACAAGAAGGAGTCCAAATCTGCAACAGAAGTTTTTACAGGGGATGTACGAACTTGAGGAAACTCCTGAAATAGTAGATCATCATCACTCCCCGGTTCAAACAATCCAAAAGAAGGTCCGTCTTCAAGCGTGCCTGGCCTCCTCGTCAGATTCACATGTGCGAAGCTTGGGCTGCGAGGAGGCTTAAATTTAGTGTCGTTTACCTTGCTGCCTGAGTCTTCTCCCCTGCCATTGCTCTGATCATTGCCGTTGTTTTGACCTACTTCCACTGCTAGTTGCTTGGGCTATTACGGAGATGGTAGAGGGGCAGTGGCTGGTTGCTTGGGCTATTGCGGAGATGGTAGAGTGGTAGTGGCTGGTTGCTCGGGCTGTTGCAGAGATGGTAGAGTGGCAGTGGCTGGTTGCTTGGGCTGTTGCGGAGATGGTACAGTGGCAGTGGCTGGTTGCTTGGGCTGTTGCGGAGATGGTACAGTGGCAGTGGCTGGTTGCTTGGGCTGTTGCAGAGGCGGTACAGTGACAGGATGAATGTTGGGCTGCTCCGAATGCTTGGGCTGTTGCGCAAAAGGTTCAATTGCAGTCCCATCAGACATGCCTGCAGCAGAAGACCCCCCTGGTACATTGAAAGTGATGCCTTCACCTTCGGCTCTCTGTCCATGAATGTTGCACTCAGCTTTGTGTGCCTCAGACAACATTAGGCCCATTCTCTTGCAGTACATGCCTTGCAAGACCCTCCCAAATGAGCTGAATGCAACATTAAGTTCTCTGGCATGGAGCTCTTTGTGCTTATTAAATATGACTTGCATCTATGGGGGCAACTACGATGCACGGAAACAATGGCATTAGATTGGTAGGGACAGTAGTTTGTAACATGCCAGTGAAATGAAGATGCAAAAAATATGAAAAAGGAAAAAGGAAAAAAATGAGTTGCGAGAAAAAACCCACCTCTAACTCCTCGATTGTTGGCAATGCATGGAGCCACTCCTCCAAAGAGCCGCACACGTCGTCAGCACTCTCCATGTTAGATGGAGGCGGCTCATGCACATGCTCTGCGCTCCCATTGGTACCCCCTGTGCCAGCGTGAGGTGGGCTTTGAGAACCCGCATCTGCTCCCACATGTACATTTTCTTGCATGTGGGAGCTCTCATGAACATCTGGAGTGTGTGTTGCGCCCCCAACAGCACCCCCTTGGTCGCTGATTTCCGGCAATTCCTCTGTGACATGTTCACTGGCAGCTCCTTGGTGATGCTGATCTATATATGACATGAACTCAACTATTGCGTACGGTGTACTGGTCCTGAACTGCATTACAAAGACGAGAAAATAGTTAATAATTGCAACAGACAAATGTCTTCTATATAAAAATAAAAAAAGCAAAGTCTTTCAGTTTCAATCACTTATTGGACGCTTCCCAAACCCATCATCCAGGGTGTCCACTGCGACAACAGCATAAAAGTCCCTTTCATGAACAAAACAAGCTCTAGGAAGCGAGTAGTTGATGGTGTGATCAACTAAGCATCCTCTTGGTACATCAAGATGGTCCATGTAAATTATCTGCAAAAAAGACACAAAAAAGAAAAGAAAACATCAGCGCCTCAAGAAAAAGATTTGTTGTTGCGGATAAAAGGAGTGGGATGTTACAGGAATCAAAGGGGGTGTACCGGAAGCATTGGTATACATCCACCGATGAGAAATTTCCCTCTACCCTCATTCCTCTTATCTTGGTATTTTTTAACTTCTCTCATCACATCACACAGGATATGCTCATCCCACTCGAACTCATGGACCATACTCATATCTCGTAGGGTGTAAAGATAATCTAGGGGGACCATGTTTCCTGTCCCAGGAGCTAGGACCAAAGCGAGGCACAGTAATACCCATGACCTCTCGATGGTGTCATCATCATCTGCTTTTGATAAGACGGAAATTGCGGTGGCTATCGGAGCCCTATCCCCGCCGCCCAGATAAACTTCACGGAAATCAGCTTTGCCCCTCTTCCCAAACTCTATCGGTCTGCTACCAGATGGTACATTGAATATCTTCTTAACCATGTCTTTTGAAAAGTGGATCTGCTTGTGTTCATTAATCCTGCAATTCACAAAAAAAAAATCAGTAGATGTTGCGAGAATAAAGAAAACAAAAGGTGTTATGCAACAGAAAAGAAATACAAAAAAAGCGAAGATTACATACTTCAGCACACGATTCTTAGGGTCAATGTTCATAACAATGAAATCAAGAAGCTCTTCAGGAGGAGGGACCAAAGGAGATATAAATAGCAAATCCCCGAAGCTAGACTTGCTTATTACATCTCTCTTTTCCCCTTTGATTTCATTGGCTATTTCACGCAGCCGCTTTGCCGACCAACGAGTTTGGAAGATAGGCATGCTGGAAAACAAGGTTTGAAAGAACATTAGCTAATCCAACTAATTTCAGATAAACATGAGCTAAAAATTCATGGAAATGTATTGGAACAGTAGCTAAAATTTCAGAGAAAAGATATATGTAGTTTCAGAAGCAAAAATTGAGTTCCCTGTGCTATAAGCTAGCAGTACAAACATTCCTGTAGTTTCACAAACATAAGCTACAGACATAACCTACTAACTAGTTTCAGAAACGTAAGTTTCTCTAAAAAATAGCTACTATTTCTGATATTACATATATGTTTCTCTGAAACTACAAACTGGATAACTGCATTAGCTACAGAAGATTTGAACTAAATAGAAATTACATATATGTTCCTCTGAAAAACCAAAATGGATAACTGCATGAGTATTGAAACAGTAGCTTCAGAAAAATGAAACAAGGGGATCCTATAGAAATTGCACGCTCCAGAAATTCAGAAACACACCTATGAGTTTTCACAACTATGCGAGTTGGCTGCTTTGAGTTTCAGTCCAACGAAGGGCTGTTAATCATGCATTTCGCGAAAATGCAATGGTTTCCGCAACTAGTTGATCAGGCTCTGAATTCTGTTTTAGACGCTTTTTGTTCTAATGTTAGTGTTAACTGAATTTAAGCTTCAAAAGGGGTGTCTGAATTCTGCAACAAGTTGGTGGCTCTGAATTCTGTTTTAGAAGTTTCAGTCCAGCTTGAAAGGGTTGTCTGAATTTAAGCTTGAGAGATGTTATAGTCAGCTCGCTTGTTGGTCAGCTGCATTATTTGACTAGGTGAGAGCATGTCTGCTAATTTGTAGCAGCAATAAACTGAACTAACATTTCAGCAACCTAAAACACACATATCCAATGCAAAACCATACGTATGTTCTATAATTTTGACACTGTTTCGTTCCTTCGGGAAAATGCATGCTCAAGCAATCAAACAGGGAACACAAAATCAATTAGTGCAAGTTGGGGCCCGACAGCGAGCAGTAATAGATCATGGCGGAAATGCATCACGCGGTGGGCGGGACGAACAGCAGCCTGGGTGGAGCTGACGAGATGGGAGCATCTTGTTCGGAGGGGAGGGGGAGGGTTGCCCGATCCATACCTGTCAGCCACCGCCGAACCTGTCATCGTCGTCGCCACCGCGGAGGATCTGCGCCGCCGCCCCCGCCCAACGCCCTGCGCCGCCGCCCCCGCCGCCCAACGCCTCGCGCTGCCCGCGGCCACCCGCCGCCGCCGCCCAACGCCCTGCGCCACCCCATGCCGCCGCCCTCCCCTCAGAATCCAGCCACGTACCCTAGCCCTCTCAGTCGATAGAGATGGTCAGTTGATAGAGTCGATGAAGAGATGGTCAGTTGCAAGAATAACTATACTAAAACAATGACTCTGTTTCAGAAACGCACGCGCGTCACGCGGAAGCGGGGAGGTTGTCGTCCGTCCGATCAACAGACGATCCGACGGACGCGGAGCCGGCGGATGCGGCGCAAGTGATCGGTCGGGTGAAGGAGAGCTTTTCCCATAAAAGAAAGGAACAAAACAGAGAAATAAAATTATAAAACAACTGATCACAAAAAATGGAAAGCAGAAAAGAAAGAAACAAAAAAGGCATAAAATTGCTGAAAAATAGGAAACCAGATGAAACAACGTACAGAAGACTCAAGGGAAAAGTCGACTGGAGTCCGTACCACCTCACAAGTGTATTTCTCGAATACGCACGAGCGTATTATATTATAAAGAAGGAGTGGGTGAGGAACCCAAATCCACATATGAAGGTTTACATCATGGCCTAAGCATGCCACATCCGCGCCTCCTGGTCGAGGAAGGTCCTAAGCTTACAAAACTACTCACGTCGTGCCCACCTAGCTAGCTCTGCAGCAACGCCGTTCCAGTCCCCCTTGAGCAAGCCCGCCGTGCACCAAGCGTTACCTTCTTCCACAATTTGCATGATTAGCCCCGATAGCGAGGGCGCAACACCATTGAAGACGATTGCATTACGGTGTTTCCACATCTTCCAAAGAACCAGGGTGATGAGGACGCGCATGTTCTTTGGTTTGTCCGCGCACCACTCCACCAAAGTTTCATGCCCCTCTGGAGTCCAAGCTGGCTTGCCAATCATAGTGCAAAGCGTCCTCCAGATCGTCCGCGCAAAGACACACGTTAGCTCGATGTGATCCAAGCTCCCTTCTTGCTGGTCGCAGAACGGGCAGGCTTCCGGGTGTGGTAAGCCGCGTCGGGCTAGACGATCCGCTGTCCAGCAACGGTTCTTCATTGCGAGCCAGAGGAAGAAGCGACAGCGTAGTGGTGCCTTGGACTTCCACGTGAATTGGGCTGTAGTAGACACCTCGCGTCCAGCAAACCTTGCCGCATAGGCTGACTTGGCAGAGAACATGCCATTGCTCTCCCAGGCCCAAGATATGGTATCCGGCACTCCCTCCTGCAGGTTAAACTCCTGGATCCGATGCCATAAGCGAAAATACTGTCCGAGAGCATCCACCCCTAGGTCCGGCCTTATATCCATAGCCCAGGCTCCTGTGTCGATCGCATCCCTGAGAGAACGAGTCTTCCGCTTGCGCGGGGGAACCGCTGCATATATCATCGGCACAAGCTCCTGAAGGCAGAAACCCTCAAGCCATCGATCTTCCCAGAAAAGGGTACGGTTTCCATCCCCTACTGATATCTTCGTCGCAGCCTGACAGAGAGCCATAGATTCCTTGGGGACTTTGATGTTGAATTCACTCCACGGTCTGTGGTGATCCACACGTTGTAGCCAGGGCCAGCGCGCCTGCAGGGCCACGTTCAGCCATGCGAGGTCTGGGATACCTAGGCCGCCCGTCCACTTAGGAGTGCAAACCGTTGCCCAAGCAACCGAACAGTTTCCGCCATTCGCCTGGCTCTTACCGCACCATAGAAAGCCTCTGATGATCTTGTTGATGGCATGGATGGTCTTCTTCGGAAGGGCAAGCGCGAGCATTGCGTGAATTGGAATAGAGCATAGGACCGAGAGGACGAGAGTGAGCCTGCCGCTCTTAGGCAGTGTAGCAGCTTTCCACTTGGGCAGGCATTGTGCAATACGTTCCACCAGACCATGAAGCTGAGCGATGGATGGCTTGCGCAGGCACAACGGCAATCCAAGGTATTTACAAGGAAAATTCCCCAGCTCACAGCCCATGACAGCCGCGGTGAGTGCTTTTTCTTCATCAGAGCAGCGGATGGGAATTGCTTCGGTTTTGTTGAAGTTCACTTGAAGGCCAGAAGCTGTCCCGAATAGACGCAGGATATGCGAGCAGGCCTGAAGGTCGTTGTCCGTCGGCTTGAGGAAGACAATTACATCGTCGGCAAAGAGGGAGATCCGCTGCCGCAACCCATGACTTGCAAGCGGCGACAACACATCCATCTCCACCGCGGTTCTGAACAGATGATGGAGCGGCTCCATAATGAGGACGAAGAGCATTGGGGATAGAGGCCTACCTTGCCGAAGACCCTTGCAGTTGAAAACTGGAGCTCCGGGAACGCCATTAACCATGATCCGAGTGGAAGAAGTAGCAAGTAAGCCCGTGATCCACTCCAGCCATCTATTTCCAAAACCCATCGCACGGAGGACTTCGATCAGAAAAGGCCATTGTACCGTGTCAAAAGCCTTGGAGATATCCAATTTGAGCATGACTGCCGGCTGTCGGAGTGCGTGGAGCCTTCTTGCTGTGCTCTGGACCAACATGAAGTTGTCGTGCAGCGCTCTTCCTTTGATAAAAGCGCTCTGGTGAATTCCAACAAGGTGTGGCATTTCCTCCGCAAGTCTGCAAGCCAGCGTTTTGTCAAAGATCTTGGCAATTCCATGCATAAGGCTGACTGGTCTGTACTGTGAGAGCTCGTCTGCGCCTGGTTTCTTCGGCAAAAGGGTGACCAAAGCTTTGTTGAGTGCTGCCAAGCCTCTAGTATCCCCATTGTAAAACAATGAGAAAGCCCTCATGATATCCTCATGAAAGCCCTCATGACCACCTCACAAGTGTAGTGGGCGATTTGTACCGTTTAGCTACTGTTCATCACAACCAGCAACAACAAAAAAGCAGGCTAGGGTCTCTCAAATGAAATCACTGATTTCACTGTAAATTATCAAATGAAAAGTAAAGTGTGGGTTATAAGATCCGATTTCTCGTAAAACCACTGACTTCACCGTAAATTAGTTCCGTCCGTGATAATGCCCGTGCCATAACGTACGCACAGACAAGTGGCAAGTAACTTAGCTAGGAGTGGCTGAAAGCAACAAAGTGCGCACTGTCCAGGGCCACTATCAGCCCCTGAGACGGGCCAGGTCAGCGGTCATCGCGGCATGGAAATTCCACGAGCCGGACAAGCTCTCTATGTCGCCATGCATGCCCTCCCAGCGATGGAGCGCGACCTGTACCGGCACCGGCACGTCGACGACCCGGACGCAACGCAACGCGTGTACGATGGGTATGGCCGGACTGGATGGTGACACTCGTTCAACCGGTTTCCACAGGCCAATACACATTCTTTTTTGTTTGAAAAGGGACAGGCCAATACACATACAGGTGCTATGGCAATTGGTGGAAAATGGAAACCGATTGTGTTCAAAAAAAACAAGGGAAATGGAAACCGATAAGAAACTGCGAATGGTGGACCGGATCGGGAGCGAACGTGTATTATTGCGCCAAACTTCCCGATAGTGCTGAGATTTTTTTGGGTATATAAGAGACGAGTTTGCTTGGTACATTCATGCAAATAAGGTGATAGTACCGCACAAGACACCTCAAGATACACAGAGATAGGCGAGGAGGATGGCGCAGCAAGGTGTTGCTTCCATACTTGCCGTGGCCCTGGTCCTTGTTGCCTTTGCATCATTTCCCGCAGGTAATATGCTTACTTAGACGTGTGTACGCATGTATATCAACATATTTTGTTGGAATCGTTCATACAAAATTAGCACACAATATTTTTGTATGCAATATTGCATGAAAGAGTGCATTAATTAAGCATTAATCGCTTCATTTGTATTTGGGCGGTGATTACATGCTGCACATAAGTAACAAATCTAACTCATTAGCTCTTGCTGCACATTAATATTTTCCAGTGCACTCCATCGGCGTCTGCAACGGCGTGATCGGCAACAACCTGCCGGCGCCGAGCGACGTCGTGAAGCTCTACCAAACCAAGGGCATCGATGCCATGCGGATCTACGCGCCGGAGAGCAACGTCCTCAAGGCGCTCAGTGGCACGGGCATCAGCCTCCTCATGGACGTCGGCAACGGCGCGCTAACCAGCCTCGCAAACGACCCCTCCGCCGCGCCCGCCTGGGTCAAGGCCAACGTGCAGCCCTTCCCGGGCGTCTCCTTCCGCTACATCGCCGTCGGCAACGAGGTCACGGACAGCGCCGGCCAGAAGACCATCCTCCCGGCCATGAAGAACATACAAACGGCGCTCGCGGCCGCCGGCCTCAGCGGCAGCATCAAGGTGTCGACTTCGCTGCGGTTCGACGTGGTCAATAACACCTCCCCGCCCTCCAACGGCGTGTTCGCGGACACATCATTCATGGGGCCGATCCTGGACTTCCTGGCGAGCACCGGCGCACCGCTGCTGGTCAACGTGTACCCCTACTTCGCCTACAAGGGCGACCAGCAGAACATCAAGCTCGACTTCGCCACCTTCGTGCCAGGCAGCACCACCGTGACCGACAACGGGCTGACGTACAGCAACCTGTTCGACGCCATGGTCGACTCCATCTACGCCGCACTGGAGAAAGCCGGCAAGCCCGACGTTAAGGTGGTCATATCCGAGAGCGGGTGGCCGTCGGCCGGTGGGGTCGGGGCGACGGCGCAGAACGCGCGGGCTTACAACCAGGGATTGATCAACCACGTCCGCGGGGGCACGCCGAAGAAGCCCAGCTTGCTGGAGACGTACATTTTCGCCATGTTCAACGAGAACCAGAAGACAGGGGATCCGACGGAGAACAACTTTGGGCTGTTCAATCCGGACAAGTCGCCGGCCTACTCCGTTACTTTCTAAATGCAAAATTCATGCATTTCAGTCAACCACTCGTCTGTCTGTGTTATGTTCTAATTTTTCTTATATCTCCAATAAAACAAGTCACAGAAACGGAAAAAGCTGAGTAAATTGCCCTTTGAGAGAAAAAGCTGAGTAAATTCCACTGTTTTTAATGTCAAATTTTTACCCTCAATAAGGTGAACGTGTGTCAAATTTTGCCCCATCTATTCATTTGCTCTCGCACAATGTGACACTACGGGCCTACTAGAGTGACACGGCGGACCCATCTTTCTGGGAGGGACTAGTATAAAATATCACATTAGGTGATGAGATCAATGAGATAATTTAAAGAAAAATACAAAACATGTTCAAACATTCTCAAAAAAATTACAGACACATATCAATATTTGATGTACAATCTCAAAAAGTTTCAGCTCCAAATCTGACCTACAAATAGAAGGAAAAAAAAAGACAAAATCAGATGCGAACAGTGTCAAATTATTATTCACCCAAAGATGCCACTATTCACATTCAAATTTGTGTTTTTAAAATCTCTAACTGTACATCGAGTTTTGAGCTGATTTTTTTCGGAGTTGTAGACATACCCCGCAGCTATGTTGTCAAATAATTCAGTTATTGTTGGAATGCCTAAATATGAAATTTTGTGTTTGATCTCATTAATCTCACCTAATGTGAGATACTATACTAGTCTCCCTTGGCCAAACTCGATGGCAGAAAGTGCACATTCCTCTAACTTGTCCAACAACTCAATCACAATGTTACAATTCTGAACTAGCATTCACGGCCCAAGTCTAAGCTACGTTGTGTACATGCTTAAGCTTGCAGCCCAGCAACCCGGTAGTGCCCAGCAAGGGAGTGGGAGAAACACTAACTAATTTTTAACTATTCTCAAAGAAACAACTAATTTTTAACTGCCCCTGTTGAGAAAGCGTCTGAACGTAACATCCAGTTGTTAAGCCTAAAAACCGGCAAAACGGAATGTGATCTGCGGTTGTACGTGTGACAGATTAACGAAGGCCTTATCAAGCTTAGTAGCTAAAATTGCATTGCATTGATTGTCAGCCCAGTTGAAGGGCCGATTTAGGAATCTCTCGGAGAGCCATGGAGTTAATGGCAATAGCAAAGGCAACCACTTCCACCAAATTGAAGTTTGATGAGGATTTATCGGAGGGCAGAACGCTTTAAAGTTAGGTTAAAATTCCGGAAGACTGTTTAGGGTATGATAATGGTGGAAGATAAAACGATGAGTTCGTTGAGGAAAGATTTTTTATTCGTATGAGTGCTAGAGCCGTAGACGTTCATGATAGCGAAAGAGAAGGCGGAGACTGAGTGGTCTCGTTGTCGTCATATCCCCTCCCGCGGCGTCCCCGCGAGGCGACGGGGAGGGCCCTCGATCTCCGCCGCCCCTAGAGACAGCCCCCTCCTCCCACCCCTCGACGCCGCCAAGGGGCGCGGCCTGGCAAAGCCCGACCGGCGGCGGCGGCGGGGCGTCCTCCTCCTCATGCGCAACGGGGCGGCGTGGGCCGGTTCTTTTGGGCCTGGGCATGGTGCTCGCGTAGGGCGCCGCGCGCGTGGCGGCTCGCCGGTGTGGAAGCCAGGCGGGGTTGCAGTTGCGGCGTGAGGGGCTGCGTGGCTGGTGTGCTTGTCTGCACTGCGGCGGCCGGATCTGGCTGACAGCCGGGGCGGGCCGCAGCGACATGGGCCGGGCGCTGCTGTGCTGGATCTCGGCGGTGGTGGCCACGTCTTGGTGGTGCTCTGCACCTGCGGGGACGACAGCAGTAGCTCGTGGCGGTGGTGGTTCCCTTCATGTCCTTGGTCGGCTCATGGGCCGCGACGGGTTGGGATGGGGGTGGTGCGGGCTAGTGGTGGCGACGGCTACGTCATGGTTGTGGTCCAGGTGGTGGCGTGGTGGCTTCCCTTCTCCTTGGTCAGTGCCGACGGCATGCGGGGCTGGTGTGGTTGCGCGCGCGGCAATGACATCTTCTTCCTAGGGTTTGTGCTCGGGCAGGTCAGATCTAGGCCCGAGGTAGATCGGAGCTTGTTCCTCGGGTAGGTGAGGCCGGGCTCAGCCCGGTATGTGCCCGTGAGGAGTGTCTTCACGGATACGGTGGGCAGTGGTGGTGGTCCTGACGAAGCCTCCCCAACCTACGGATCGTCACCGATGGCCACAGACCGTTGTGCTGGCTCTCCAAGGCCTGCACGGCGGCCGTCGGCAGTCTTAGGATCGTGTCCCCACGGTTCACCGGGACTAGCTAGGGATGCAGGTGTTGACGCCTCCTACTGTGGAGGTGTGGACCAGATCCAGAGACTGATGCAGGGCTACGAGTGGAAGCAGGCCTTTTACTCTCCCTGATGTGGTTGGTGTGTCGTGAGGTGGTCGGGCGGCGATGTCCTAGGGCAGGGATGCCAGGGTGGCGGCCCTGGATGGTGGTCCCTCTAGTTGGCTCTCCGGCAGGCCTCAGCGGCGGTGGTGGCTTACCCTTTTGGTCGTGTGGGCAGCAAGGGGTAGCGGTTGGTGGCTCGGGCACATTTCATGTCATTGGCATAGGCATCGTCCAGATCTAGATCTGGGAGTTGAAACTCGACATGCATGGTCTGGCTTCATCGTGATGACACGGGTGAACTGACGAGCGAAAGCTCTATGCTTTGGCGCCGCCGCCGCCGATGCTTAGCAGGCGCCGCTATCTTCTTGAAGACGTCATTGAGGTTCTCTTGTCCATGCCAAGGCTCCGGGTGAAGACCCATGTTCGATTCGAACTCGGCACCGGCGACGCTCGGTGCCGTTCTCCCTCTTGAGGGCATTGTAGTGGAGACTAGGTGTGCTAGGGCGTGGTGTGGCGTTGTACTCTGACTTCCCCATGTTCTCATTTGGTAGTGTAGTCGCGCTCCAGCTGTCCTAGGATCAGCTGTGCTAGAGGGCTACCTCTCCACTTTGTATCGTTCGGCCGTGCAGTTTGTTTGTTGCTTTATCTATAAAGCGGGGCGCGAGCCTGTTTTGAGAGCCGTAGACGTTCATGATAGCGAAAGTGACGTTTGAGATAGTAGACTGGAACTAGCAAGATATAGAAACCAAATCCAAATTAACATTAGTACACTTAACATCACTGCTATCCGAAGCAATCATGGTCCTCCTGAGGCACCAATAGATGGAAGAAATAGAAAATTTTGACATTAGGAGGTAGCAAAGAGGAAGCTTTAAACGCTAAGACATGTTGAAGCTTGGTCTCTTAAAGACAAATAATAACATCACATGAAGGAAGAGTGGATGACTTCCGCAAAGCTTTTGATTCTATTTATTGGGATGCTCTATCTCAAGTGTTGCGCAAAAGGTTTCCCTCGAAGAGGGTTGGATTGGTTTCATGCCTTAACACCTCTACAAAGTCAGTTGTTCTTCTTAATTTGAAGTCTGCGTCATGGATTCAATGCTGCAGGGGGCTACGCCGGGGAGACCCTCTCTCCCCTTTCTGTTTATCATTGTCGCAAACGTGCTACAACATCTTCTCAATAAGGCTTACGACGAGGGACTCCTGGAGCACCCAATTGTCAATCACCTACCTTGTGTGGTAATTGAAACAACTCTTGTATAACCATACCCTACCCGTTAAGTCATGGGTAGGGTACGTTATAACCTTGTACCCGCGGATATACCCATACCCTACCCGCTTGTTAACTAATGTTAAGTTGTCGTTAATTAATCATTAGTTTGTCATGTGACTCGGCTACTCCTATTGACTTATGAGTATCTAAATCTAACATTCTTAAGAAGTTGCTCCCCACTTCTATCAATTCTCTTAACATGCACACTGTCCACATCATCATCATGGCACATCATCATCATGCCACATCATCATCCAGATTGCAAATTCTCTTAACATGCAGCTACTCAACTCAGCCATGCAGCCACATCATCCAAGCGTTTCCAGTCACCCTCTCCCTCCATCAAATAAAAAAAACGCTCAAGCCTCTCTTAAGTTTTTCCACCGCCTCACGACATTAATTTCTTCTCCACGCTTAGGTCTTTTTTTTGAAGCTTATCGCACATCTGGTTAGCTTTGTCCCCGAAGCTGGAGGGTTCACAACACATTGCTTCCTTCCTTCTTCATGCTACCAGCCATTATGGCTGCCATTTCAATCTTCCACTATCCCCCACGTACAAGATTAACTAACGAGGTAATCAAGCGGCGGACGGCTGGCGGTTCATTACCCTTCCCCGTCCCGTGCTTTATAGCTGCAGGTCCCCTCACGTCTTCCTCCACTTCCCAGTCTGCGTCGGCAAATATCTACTCTAGACAGCGGTGTCAATCTGCATCATCGTTGTGTGGTTGCAACGTTGGCCGGAGAATTTACCGGCAACTCTGCGGGTGCAGCAGCTGCAGGTGCCACTGTTGCTCCCCGTCAACCCCAAAGGTCCGCCTCATGATTTGTTTGTTTTCTCCATCCATTATTCCATTGATTGTTGAGAGTATGCAAAATAGCAAAACACGCGCTTGCTTCCGGTGTTGACGAGCATATTCTCCCGGTTCTCATGCGTAGCAGCGTAAGATTCTTTAACAAAGGCAATGATATTTCTATCATTGATTAAGAAGACAATTCATTACAAAGGAAGTATAAAATGGAAGATTGGAGGCATGAAGAATATTTACAAATTAGAAGAGTGGATGAAAGAAATTTTGTATGTAATGCCATATGCTTTAAGTTGTGGAGGCCAGCCATCCACATCTCTGTGGAACTAAAGATCCTCCCGTTTCTTTTCATTCCTCAGGTGGCACCAAAGTAGCATAACCAAAGCATGTAAGTCTTTTTTGCGAGGTCGCTAAAATGGCAATCGGCCCCTCAGTCCTCCACGTTGTTAGTCAGCAGAGAAGGAGCGAGATCAGCTGGGAAACTACAAAAGCGCAAGGCGAAATCCCAAACTGCAGAAGGAACCGAGCAATGGTAGAAGAAAATCACACATTTTTTAATTATTCATTCAGTTACCTCTGTCTCTGTACATTCTTATCAAAAACTGTGAGTGGAACACTTATCAGTATTGAACAAATATAGTTCCATGGATGTGAGATAAGCTCTACATACGTTGCTAGATCTATGAATATTTGGCCGACCATAGTAGGCAGACGCTGAGACGCGTAGCATCATATTTTCATGTTCTTTTAGAAAATTAATACTTTCAGGTATCATGAATACCAAATATGTTATGAATTTCCAGGACTCTGATGTACAGTCATTGTCATATGAAACTGGACCTTAATATTCTTCAACCATCATATGTCAAACAAGTCATCGGAAAATCCCGCAGCAACGCGCGGGGCATTGTCTAGTTTTTATGGTGGCCATGTACTCATCTACCTGTTATTGAGCTTAGATATTGAATTTTTTTCTTCAAATGTGCTATCAATGAGTGCAAAATTATGAACAACTTGTGTACTATATGTTCTACCCGCTGATTGCCCAATAGTTACGGGTACCCGTCGGATATGGATATAGGTAAAGTTTCATACTTGTGGACACGTGTATAGATAGAATTTTGTATCTATTAACTATACAAATATGGATATAATATTGCTCTACCCTACCCATATCCTACCATTGCCATACAAGAGACAACAAGTAGCTTCGCTAGTGGCGGGAAGCAACAAAGCGCGCACTGTCGAGGCCACCATCAGCCCGGCCGTGAGACGGGCTGGTCAGCGGTCAGCACGCCGTGGAAATTCCACGAGCCAGACAAGCTAGTCATGGCGCGGCTCTCTCTGTATATACATATTGAAGCTATGCAAGGGACCGGCACGGGCACGCCGATGACCCGATCACGAGTCAATCACCGAGACGCGCGTATGATCAATATGGCTGGCAAGCAACCCCGGGCCGGATGGTGACATCCGTTCAACCGGTTTTCCACGGTCCAGCGAACAAGTTGGGCATGCACTTGCGCCGGCGGCCGGTGTCATACAAGTAGCACTTGGCACTTGGCACGTACTACAGTGGGTGCTCTGCTAGTGGTGGAAAATGGAAACGGATAAGAAATAAAGAAGCTCATGGTGGACTCGATCGACCCCGAACGAACGCCCGAACGTGTATTGCGCCAAACTGCTGGACAGTAGTGCTGAGAATTTGCATATAAAGAGACGAGTAGTGTGCCCGGTTTACATACACTGCATCCGTTGTATGCAAATACAGCCAGATATCCTAGAGAACAATCCACGATCGATGGCGAAGCAAGGTGTTGCTTCCATGCTTGCAGTGGCGCTGGTCCTTGTCTCCTTGGCAGCATTTCATACAGGTATAATTATTATATCGTATATCTATGATTAAGATGCATCTACATCAACACATTTTGTTATGACTGTACATGCAAAATTATTTAATGCACGATATTTTGCATAAAAGAGTGCAGTGCTCACCGGGCAGCTAACCCCGACGGACATACGAAAGGTTCGCTAGCTCATCCTGATAACTAAACATGTATTCCAGGAACTAGTTTTCTGGTTGATCCTATTCGATCGAGAGATCACATTCTCTACCATGACACGCAACGAAACTGATTTTTTTTCTTGGACTGTTCGATCGTAATAACAGGGGTGCATTCCATCGGCGTCTGCAACGGCGTGATCGGCAACAACCTGCCGGCGCCCAGCGACGTGGTTAAGCTCTACAAATCCAAGGGCATCAACGCCATGCGGATCTACGCGCCAGAGAGCAACGTCCTCAAGGCGCTCAGCGGCACGGGCATCGGACTCCTCATGGACGTCGGCAACGGCGCGCTCCCCGGCCTCGCCAATGACCCTTCCGCCGCGGCCGCCTGGGTCAAGGCCAACGTCCAGCCCTACCCGGGCGTCTCCTTCCGCTACATCGCAGTCGGCAACGAGGTCATGGACAGCGTCGACGGCCAGAAGACCATCCTACCGGCCATGAAGAACCTCCAAGGGGCGCTCGCCGCGGCTGGCCTCGGCGGCCGCGTCAAGGTGTCCACGTCGGTGCGGTTCGACGTGGTCACCGACACCTTCCCGCCCTCCAACGGCGTGTTCGCGGACCTTGACTACATGGGGCCCATCCTGGACTTCCTCGTGAGCACCGGCGCGCCGCTGCTTGTCAACGTGTACCCCTACTTCGCCTACAAGGGCGACCCGCAGAACATCAAGCTCAACTACGCCACCTTCGCGCCGGGCACCACCGTGAACGACGACGGCAACGGTCTGACCTACACCAACCTCTTCGACGCCATGGTCGACTCCATCTACGCCGCGCTGGAGGACGCCGAGACGCCCGGGGTGAAGGTCGTCGTGTCCGAGAGCGGGTGGCCGTCGGCCGGCGGGTTCGGGGCGACGGCGCAGAACGCGCAGGCGTACAACCAGGGGTTGATCAAACATGTCGGCGGGGGCACACCCAAGAGGCCTGGGCCGTTGGAGACGTACATGTTTGCCATGTTCAACGAGAACCAGAAGACAGGGGACCCGACAGAGAACCACTTTGGGCTGTTCAATCCGGACAAGTCGCCGGCCTACTCCATTAGTTTCTGAGTGCGGTAAACGCTGGATATTTTGTGTTTGAAACTTTGAATAAGCTGCCTGGTAATGCAAAATGCATGCATTTCGGTCAACTACTCGTGTGTGTGT
>NC_041384.1:715447672-715460396 GCF_002162155.2 Triticum dicoccoides
ACCATTTTCAGAAATCTGCAATAAAACAAAGTAAAAGAAGAAAAGAAGAGGATTGATTTCCACTTCTACATCCCATATTTTACTCTCAATTTTGTGTCAATTTTGCCCCATTCTCCTAGTACGGGCCCACCCGGGCCAACTGGACGGTACTTTTAATTTAACTGAGCTGTTTTTTTTTGTTATTTCTCTTTGGTTGTTGGATTTTTTACGTGCCAAATATCAACCTATTAAAAATATTTATTAAAAGACTTCAATGTATATTTTAAAAATGATCACAATATATTAAAATTGTTCATTATCCATTACAAAGAGGTTCATCATGTTTTTCGCAAAAAAAGAGGTTCATTGTGTTTGAATGTATAAAAAACTAGATTTGTGAAAAATAAAAACAAAAACAAAAACAAAGGAACAAAAAAAATAGAAAACCAACAAAAACCAGAACAAAATTAAAGAGAGAAGAAAACCGTTTGAAAATACTAGCACATATGCCCGTGTGTTGCAACGGGAAAGAAATTTACGGTTATGTGCAATCACAATGGTTCATCGTGAATACACTATGAAGAAACGCTAGTTGTCCCACCTACGTATTGAAAGAAACGCTGATTGCCCCATTCACCTAAACATCCAACGGTGTTATCGATGGCAGGGAGGCGCACATTGAGGTCTAGAAGAAATACATAACAGCTGCACAATCACAAAAGGAGCCATAGCGTAGTTGGGAGTTTTTTTTTTTGGCGGGGGCGTAGTTGAGAGTTACACATAAGGTCATCGGTGCCTATTACACGCCAAACCACGGGCAGTCATCTGGACATCGCCGGCTAGCCATGCCTCGCTTGATGCGACGCGGTCTTTTGACCCGTACAACATGAAATATCCATGCATCCATTTCTTGGTATAATTTGAATTTTCATCCACACACAGGCCCAGCGAAACAACTGGAGGAACCCGTGAGGCGAAGGCCCAACCCAGCAACGTGGAAGCTCAATCTTGTGTGGGCTTCGACTTTGCCTGGGCTCTTTAACCAGCATCACAGATAACAAAATCTATAAAAAAAACATAACTTTACTCGGCAACCCCTAGGTTGTCTCTCGTGTAGGTCGTGTGTTCAACTTCTTGCTGTGGCGATTATTATTTAGTCTTCAGCAGACTCCCGATTTCATTCGTACGTTCGTTTCCTTTATTTGCACAAATATATGTTCCTCCAACGGACGGACAAAACTAAAAAATAGCGTACGTGAAAATTACGAAACAAAGTGGAGCCAAACCAAGAATACTTATTCCCTTTAATAGTAGGTATATATAGGGTCGCGCTATTCGTCACCCTGGGTGAGGAATAGTTATTCTTCACCCCCCTCTATTTTATCATCAATGCACCGTACTTTTACGTTTCGTAAGTTTTGTCTTATTTCCGACGTAAAAACAAACTGCAAGAAAATATATAATCACCGTAAAAAATATTTTATATTATGTAAAATTACAAACGTAAAAACATAGTCTAAAATACACATAAACTGCAAATTTTCTTGTCTTATGACCTATATTTTTATTTTCTTATGTCAAATTTTACGTAGTGAATCAATAGAAATGTAACTATTTGAATTCCAAACAGAATTTAATTATGAAATGATCGTAAGATTACCTCGGGTGAAGAATAACGTATTCTGCACCCTAGGTGATGAAAAGTAACACTATATATACTCACCATTAAAGCCTGCATGAGACAGTTAAAGAATTAAAGCCTGCCAAATTAACTAGTAATTAAATCATTTACACTGGTTTCCAAATCTATCGCTAAACACGATTTAACGATGGATAGGCAAGGTGCCCAGGCAACTAGGTGTCCCAAACTGGCGGGTATATGCATACCCGCGTATGTACATAATTTCGTTAGGGGTATATGCATACCCGTATATGTACATAATTTCTTTGGTAGGTATACGCATACCCGCGTATGTATATAATTTCTTTTTTGCAGGGTATGTATATAATTTTGTTTGTAGGTATATGTATACACACGTATATACATAATTTCGTTAGTAGGTATATACATATCCGCTACGTATATAAATTCTTTAATACCTAAAAACCCAGAATAAATCATTGGATATATACGTACCCGTGTATATACATAATTTCATTAGTAAGTATATGTACCATGGGTATATTTATATTATTTGGAGTCGGCGCATAATTTATTGATATAGATAATAAAAATATTTTGTCATGAATATCTCAGAATGATATCAACTTTTATGTATACATTTATTCATCTGTGCGTAGAAAAAATTCACAGGCCGACGAGTCACATTGTGCGTACATACTATATCTGTTTCCTTTTATTCTGTCATTCTCTCTCCATCAATTAATGTGTGTTTTAATTCTATTCAAATCAATAAATACAAATGAGTGGACATGCGAGCTATTAAATACTAGGTTCCTGGGCACCTAGGTGCCTCAAATAATTTACCTATATATATATATATATATATATATATATATATATATATATATATATAAGGGTGCACACAGGGACATCACTATGGAACATCACTATTTAGTCCCAGGATTAGAATAGTTATTTGGATCACGATCACCATATATAAGGGTTGCCGGGAGACTAATCCATGAGCATCTATGGGACCGGCGGACCGAGTCCCTTTCGGTTCGGCGGGGGCGAGGGTCGCACGAAGAGCGGATCGAGGCGAAGCACACGAGCAGTTTACCCAGGTTCAGGCCGCACGGGTGCGTAAAACCCTACTCCTGCTTTGTGGTTTGTATTGAGTTCTTGCTAGGGAGCGCGGAGTGCTACGATACACCCCAGCAGCTAACGAGACCGAGCGTGAGTGTTCTCTTCCTCCCCCCACCCCTCTACGTTGCGCATGGGCCTCCTTTTATATGCTCAAGGGGTCACCGACAGGTGGCAACGTAGACAAGGGTAAAAATGGAAAGGTGTTGCGGTTGGTACAGCTACCTGCTATAGTGTATCATACCTAACCCTGACGGCAGGGGATCAGGGCATTAAATGCCCGTCTGCGTCGCCTAAATAGTGCAAAAGGGACCGTCAGGGACGCCACCGCTCGCCACGATGGCAATCTTGTCAGCGCCGCTTGCCACCGCGCACCGCTGGCTGCACAGCCTCCCGCCACGTACGCCTGGAAGGGTCCCAGAGCGACACGTTGGTGGATGTGCTGGAGCACGGACACAGAGTGGTGGCTTGCCGCGGCAAGCGCCTTGCCGCGGTCGTTGTCTTGTCGCGTCCGGGAGCTTGTCGCTCACCGGGCCTTGCCGGGACGCGTGGCGCGTCGCGGCAAGTTCCTTGAGATGCCTTGGTTGGCCTTCCCGGCAAGCTCCTCTTGCCGGGGTCTTGTCTCCTTGGCTTGGATACTTTGTTCTTGAATGGCTCCAAAGGAACCACGAAGGAACTTGGCGGTCACCCGGCAAGGCTTGCCGCGGGATGCTGCGACTGCCCGTGCACAAGTTCGGGATACTAGGGTACCCCTTCTCTAGTACACCGACAGGAGCCCCCGGGCCTGGGCCATACACGGTGCCGAGCGCTGTTGGGCCAGGCCCAAAACAGGGCACGGGCACGCGTGGCCTGGGTTACGCCGTATCTCTCCCCGTATCCACCGCGCCCTCCCCGAACAACACGCGTTGAATGCGGCGTCGTGGGATAGATCGTGGGTGGTTTCTTTATTCGGAAAGGCGGAACGTCCGCCCCCTCCCTCTTTATAAGCATGGGAAACAGGGGTAATTCGCCCATTCGCCGGTTGCTACTCCAATCTCGGAAACCTCCGCCGCTCCCTCGTCTTCCCAAAGTTGAAAGAGAGCAGCGCCCCGCCCCCCATCGCCACCAGCACCACCAACGCCGTCGACCTCCTCCACCACTTCCGCCATGGCTTCGAGAGCCGACAAAGGGAAGGTTGTGAAGTCGACCGAGGCGCAGCGGCTTGCGGCGCTGCGAAAGGAGCGGGCAAGGTCCCGGTGATTGTCATCGAGGACGAACCCACCGCGACAGCAGGGGGTGCGTCCGAGACAACCTTGTCGGACCCGGCAACTGTTCTCCAGAGCAGCCCCCAGCGTAAGTATATGCTTCGCTTTCCGCTGTTAGGCGCGCATGGATACTCTTTCTTTGCTGACATCTGACTGTTGGTTTGTGTAGGAGCAGAGCAGCCCCACCAGCAGCGCCCGGAGGCCGCCCCCGAAATGCCAAGGGAGAGTCCTCTGGCAAGGGAGAGTTCTCCGGCAAGGGACAGCACCAGCGTCCCCCCGGCGGTGGAGACTACGACTGCCGAACCCAGTACAAGTAATCTTCTCTTCAAAGCTTCCCTTGGGTTCTTCTTCTTTTTGGGTATTTGCTTGACTTTTCTCACTTTTCCGGCCATCAGACCCATCTGCTGCGGAGCCGATGGAGACCGAGGTTGCTGCCGACGACGCCGCTGCCACTGAAGAAGCAGCCGGCACTGATGATCCCGCCGGCGACGAGGCCGCCAAAGCTGCCACCGTAGCAGCCGGCGAGGGGTCTGACGATCGCACTGACGGCCCTGAGGCCGTAGGAGCGCCAGGCGCTACGCCGACCGCCGACCCGTCCGCCGTTGCCACAGCGCCAGGCTCCAAAGAGCCCCAGCCAGGCGTCTACTTGAAGGCCGGCGATGGCGTCTTCATCAACCTCCCTTGGGCGTCAAGCTCCAGGGCGCCGGTCGAGGGAGAGAGCTTTGATGGAGAGGTGCTCGCCTCCGCTGGGCTAACGCTAGTTGATGCGCCGAGCAGCAGCAGCGGCGAGCTTGAGGAGGAGCGGCTGCTGCAGAAGCTGTTGTCGCTCTACCACGCGCGGCAAGCCAAGCTGGAATCCCGCGAGGCGCTTGTCGCGAAGGCGGGAGCGGACATCGAGAAGCGCGCGGAGGAGCTCTGGGATCTCAACCAGGAAGCTCTGCGGTCCCTGGCAGAGGAGCGGGAGCAACTCGCCGAAGAGCAGAAGGTCTTCTTCCTCGAGAAGGCCGAAGTTGAAGAGCAACAGCGGCTTGCCGCTGAGAAGCTGTCTGCGCAGGAGGGCGAGCTGGTGCAGCGGAAAGTTAACCTCGACAGCCACGAGGAGGAGCTTGCCGCGCGTGAGCAAAAATTCGGCGGAGCCCTTAAGCAAGCAGAGGATGCTGCCGCAGTTGCCGAGGCCGCCAAGAAGGAGCTGGAGATGAAGGTGGCGCAGCTGGAGGCCGATCTCAAGGCGAGTGGTGAAGAGCTTGCCGCGCTCAAGCGTGAGCGGGAGAAGGACGCCCACAGCAACTCAAAGTTGCAGGTTCGTCTCGCCGAGAAGGGCAAAAAGCTTAGCGCCGCCAAGGACTCCAACGCGGATCTTGAGTTGAAGCTGACCACTTTGACCAAGACGCTGGACGGCGCCAGGGAGCAGGAGGTGGCCTTGAAGGAGGAGATCAAGGGCGACAAGGCGCTGCTGGCGAGTGCTGCCGCCGCCCAGAATGCTTTTAGGGAGAAAGTGGAGCACTGGACGGAGGGTCTCGTCAATGCTGCTGCAGATATCGACAGGGAGCTGGCGCAGCTGGGGGTGGAGGATCTCGGATATCCCTCTGATGAGAACCTCCAATCGAGCGCCAAGCTCACCTTGTTCTTCAAAGGCGTGGCGACGGCCCTCCAGCGGCTCCGGGAGAAGATCCCAAAGCAGCTGGCCGATGAGTCGCGCAAGATCTGCGTGGGAGCTCTTCAAAAGGTATTGGTGAAGGTGGCCTTCCGCAACCCGGGCCTCAACCTCACCAACGTCCTCAAGACCCTGCCGCCGGATGCTGATCTGGAGGCTCTCAAGACCCTTGTCGCACCCATTATGGATAAGGTGAGCGGGATCAAGAGGATTGAGGGCGATCGCGTAGACTAGGCCGCCCGTTTTCTTCTTTTCTTGTCGCTGTTGGTCATGTTATGAGAACAAACTGTTAGAGCCGCGACAAGCTACCTTATGAGAACAAACTGTTAGAGTCTTGTTGCGTAGACTAGGCCGCCCGTTCCGGCAACCGCGCCTTACGGGTAAAACTTATGAAGATGCTCAATGTTCCAGGAATTGCTCACCGGAATGCTATCTTCGGTCTCAAGGCGGACAGCGTCAGGCCTAGTGACTCGTTTCACCCGGTAAGGGCCTTCCCACTTCAGCGTCAACTTGTTGGAATTCTTGGCGGACTGAACACGCCGAAGAACAAGGTCGCCTTCCTCGAGACTTCTGACGTTAACTTTGCGGCTATGGTAGCGGCGCAAAGCTTGCTAGTAGCGAGCAGCTCGTACAGCAGCCTGAAGACGGTCTTCCTCAAGGAGTAGCGCGTCATCTTGTCGCAGCTGCTCTTGCTCAAGCTCATCATAAGCGAGCACTCGAGGGGACCCGTATATGAGTTCCATGGGGAGAACTGCCTCTGCTCCATAGACTAGAGCGAAAGGTGTCTGGCCAGTGGCTCGATTTGGCGTCGTCCTGATCGACCAAAGAACCACCGGCAGCTCCTCGATCCAGTTTCTTCCGCACTTGTGCAGCCTGTCCAAAGTCCTGGTCTTGAGCCCACGCAGCACTTCAGCATTTGCCCTCTCCGCTTGACCGTTGCTTCTCGGGTGAGCAACAGAAGCGAAGCAGACCTTGGTGCCAAGATCTTGGACGTACTGCATGAAGGTGCGGCTCGTGAATTGCGTACCGTTGTCGGTGATTATCCTGTTAGGGATCCCGAAGCGGCAAACAATCGACCTGAAGAACTTGACTGCTGACTGTGCTCTCACCTTCCTCACTGCTTTCACTTCCGGCCACTTTGTGAACTTGTCGATTGCAACGTACAAGTACTCAAAGCCCCCGACTGCTCGGGGAAAGGGGCCGAGGATGTCGAGCCCCCAGACCAAAAATGGCCAGGATAAAGGGATCGTCTGGAGAGCTTGAGCTGGTTGGTGTATCTGCTTGGAATGGAACTGGCACGCTTCACACTTGGTTACTTGTGCAGTTGCATCCTGGAGGGCTGTCGGCCAAAAGAAACCTTACCGGAATGCTTTGCCGGCAAGTGCTCTTGCGCCAATGTGGTGACCACATATGCCTCCATGTATCTCTGCCAACAGCTTTTGTCCGTCTTCCCGGTGAATACACTTCAATTTCACACCGTTGAGTCTTCTTCTGTACAGTGTGTTGTCGATAAACTGGTACATACTTGACTGCCGGGCTACTCTTTCCGCTTCTTCTTTCTCTTCGGGAAGTTCTCCTATCTGAAGGAAACGGACAATCTGCTGTGTCCATGCTGGAGCTTGTGGCTCGACAACAAGGACTAAAGGCAGATCTGCTGCTGCGAGAACATCCGCTTCTACGGCGAGAACCTGCGGCTCTGCCGGAGCTTGACGTTCCCCGGCAAACTTGCCGGAGCAAAACTTGTCGGGAGTTTGTGCTTCAACGGAACAAACCCTAGGGCTTGCCGGAGCAGACTGCTCCTCAGCGCTCTTGGCGTTGATCTTGGGGACCTTCTTGGCGGCGGCTTCGGGAAGCTCTGCCGGAAAATAGTCACCAAAAATCAACTTCCTCTTCTTGCTCTGTCCAGTTGATGGCATTACAGACGGTTGAGTCAGTTTGAGCACAAAGATCCCTGGTTTCACAGGTAACTTAAGTGCAGCGCACTTTGATAGGCCATCGGCAATGGCGTTCTGAGCTCTTGGAACATGCTCCATCTGTAGGCCGTCAAAGTGCTCTTCTAGCTTTCTCACTTCGTCGACGTAGGCTTCCATCAACGTACTCTGATAGCTCTTATTCACTTGGCGGACGACAAGCTGCGAGTCACCCCTGACAATGAGCTTTTTGATCCCAAGGTCTGCCGCGATCCTGAGACCGGCAAGCAAGCCTTCATACTCTGCAGTATTGTTTGTTGCTTGCTCCTTGGGAAAGTGCATCTGGACTACGTACTTGAGGTGCTCTCCGGTGGGTGCGACAAGCAGCACGCCAGCGCCGGCGCCTTGCAGCGAAAAGGCACCATCAAAGTACATCAGCCACTCTTTGCTTGCTTCCTCGACGGGGATGCTCGTTTCTGGAATTTCTTCATCTGGTGTTGGCGTCCATTCTGTTATGAATTCTGCCAATGCTCTGCTTTGGATAGTTGAAGTACTCAAATTTGAGGCCAAAGCTTGACAGTTCCAGTGCCCACTCAACAATCCTGCCTGTCGCTTCTGGATTCTGTAGTATCCTCTTCAGCGGAAAACGAGTGACAACTATGATCTTATGTGCTTGGAAGTAATGGCGCAGCTTTCTCGAGGCCATGAGAAGGCCGAAAAGCAATTTCTGCACGCCAGAGTACCTTGACCTAGCCCCCTGCAGAAGGGAACTGACAAAGTAAACTGGGCGCTGTACCATTCTCTTCTGTATCTCCTCACGCGTCTATGCAGATCCATCCTTGTCGGGACCAGAGCTTGTCGGGGAAGCCCCCTGCTTGTCGCTGGATGCACCTGCCGTGGTTGCTGGCTCGTCATCTGCCTCCTTCTCTGCTACTAACGCAGCACTAACCACTTGATTGGTTGCCGCTATATACAGCAGCAACTTCTCTTGTGGCTTAGGTGCGACAAGTGTTGGGGTGGAGGACAGGTATCTCTTCAAGTCTTGCAGCGCAGCCTCCGCTTCCGGAGTCCATTTCATTGGACCTGCCTTTTTCAATATTTTGAAAAACGGCAGGGCGCGCTCAGCAGACCTAGAGATAAACCTGCTGAGAGCAGCCACGCAACTGGCAAGTCTTTGTACATCCTTGACGCGCTTTGGTGCTTCAATCGCTCAATGGCCTTGATCTTGTCGGGATTGGCTTCGATTCCCCGCTGAGACACGAAGAACCCGAGAAGCTTGCCGGAGGGGACTCCAAACACACACTTCTCGGGGTTGAGCTTGAGGCTGATCTTGCACAGATTTGCAAAGGTCTCGTCTAAATCTTGAATCAGAGTTGCCTTGTCCTTGCTCTTGACCACTATGTCATCCATGTAGGCTTCTAGATTTCTGTGTATTTGTGGCTCAAAAGCGACATGGACTACCCTTGCAAATGTTGAACCAGCATTTTTTAAACCGAAAGGCATCCGTATGAAACAGTACGTGCCACATGGAGTGATGAATGCGGTCTTCTCCTCATCCTCTTCTGCCATGAAGATCTGATGGTATCCTGAGTATGCGTCAAGAAATGAAAGCAAGTCACATCCGGCTGTGGAGTCAACAATCTGGTCAATGTGCGGCAAAGGAAATGGGTCTTTGGGACAAGCTTTGTTAACATAGGTAAAGTCGATACAAAGTCTCCATTTCCCGTTCGCCTTGCGCACGACTACAGGATTGGCCAACCACGTAGGATGGAGCACTCCTCTGACAAGGCCTGCTGCTTCCAACTTTTTGATCTCTTCTGTGATGAATTCTTGGCGTTCCACTGCTTGCTTCCTGACCTTCTGCTTGACGGGCCGCGCATGAGGACAAACGGCAAGATGGTTTTCAATTACTTTCCTGGGTACACCGGGGATGTCAGACGGTTGCCACGCAAACACGTCGACGTTCGCCCGCAGGAAAGCAATGAGCGCGCTTTCCTATTTAGGGTTGAGAGTGGCACTGATGGTGAAGGTACCACCAGTGCCGTCCTCCTTGGCGAACACATTCTTGGTCTCTGGCGGAGCTGCCATTGTCTTCTTACACTTGCCGGTGGAGCTCGATGGTGCGTCCTCGATGGCAGCGCAGCACTCCGAAGAGGTGCGCTTGCCGGAGTGGGCATCAGAACTCTTGCCGGACTTGGTCTTCTTCTTCCCCCCGGGAGCTTCAACAGCAGGTGACTTGCGATCTGTTGCGGTTGCCGCTTCCCGGTAGATCTTGTCGGCGCAGATAAGAGCATCCTTCTTGTCGCCAGGGACAGAGATGACGCTTATCGGGCCTGGCATCTTCAGCATGTTGTATGCGTAGTGAGAGGCTGCCATGAACTTGGCGAGTGCTGGACGGCCGAGTATCCCATTGTAAGGCAATGGAAAATCGGCAACGTCAAAAGTGACCCTCTCAGTCCTGAAGTTCACCTCGTTGCCAAATGTTACTGGCAACGTGACCTTCCCCTTCGGCTTGCTCCTTCCCGGGTTGATTCCTTGGAATGTGTCGGTCTCTTCAAGCTCGCTGTCAGGGATCTGGAGTTTCTGGAGTACAGCGGAGGAGATCAGGTTTAAGCCGGCCCCGCCGTCAACTAGCATCTTAGTGACCTTGAGGTTGCGGATAGTTGGTGAAACCAACATCGGCAAGCACCCGACCGTAGTTGTGCGATCAGGGTGGTCCTCAATATCAAAGATGATAGGCGTGCTGGACCATTTCAGAAGCTTGCGTGACTCGACAGGTGGTTCCGCCGTATTGACTTCCCGCACCCACTGCTTGAGTTGGCGGTGCAAAGTATGCAGAGAAGCACCGCCGTCAACGCACAAGACCTCTGTGGCTTTCTGGAACTCCTGCTCACTGGTCTCGACACCATCCATGTCTTCGTCGTCGTCGTCATCTTCATCCTTGTCGCGGCCGCGGGGAGGTCTGTCTCCTTGCCGCTGCTTGGCCTTGCTGCGGCGTCCTCCCCGGCCGGCGCGCTTCTTGCCGGATTCTCCAGCGCCTCCTTGGGCCCTCTCCTTGTCGCGTTGCTCGTATTTAGCCTTTTGCTGCTGGACAAGCTGCTCGACCTTCTTGCAGCTCTAGAGGTCATGGCCCTTGGTGCGGTGGATCTTGTAGTACTGCTTGTCGGTGCCATCCTGCTTGTCGGCGACCGCCACAGTCTGGCAGTTGGTGCATGCGGCAATCTCCTTGCCGGAGCTACCAGCTTTGGCTTTCTTGGTGCCACCTTCGTTGCCGGACTGCTCAATGACTAGCACATCTTTGCCTTTCTTCTTCCTGTTGTTCCGCCGCCGGTTTTTCTTTGCCGGGGCAGCATCCTCGCTGTCAGATCCTTCTGCTCCTGTATTCTCTCCGGGGAGTTTCCTCCCTTCCTCAGCACGTGCACACTTGTCGGCCAGGGCATACAGCTCACTGACGTCTCTGATCTTGCACATCGCCATCTCCTCCCGCATCCTGCGGTTATGCACGTTCTGATGGAACACGCTGATGACCGCGGCAGGGTGGACATCTGGGATGTTGTGCTGTACACGGCTGAATCTCTGAATGTACTTGCGCAGGGGCTCTCCTTCCTTCTGGGCGAGCAGATGAAGGTCACTCTCTTGGCCATGAGGTTTGTGGCCGCCTGTAAAGGCGCCGACAAACTGATGGCATAGGTCTGCCCAGGAGGATATGGAGTTGTCCGGCAAGTGCATGAGCCAGGACCTGACGTTGGGCTTGAGCACCAGCGGGAAGTAGTTGGCAAGGATCTTGTCGTCCCGCCCCTCGGCAGCCTGCACCGCGATGGTGTAGATGCTGAGGAACTCTGACAGATGCGACTTGCTGTCGTACTTCTCTAGTACGTCTGGCTTGAAATTCTTCGTGCTGGGCCACTGGACTTGCCGCAGCTCACGAGTAAACACAGGGCAACCTACCGCGTATGGCAAGTCGCCTGGTTCCCCTGGCGCATGCATGTCGACAGAGGGCCCAGCGCGCTGGTCCGATTGACGTCGCGCTTCTCTTCGGTGCTCGATGCGAGTACGAGCGTCTTCTTGCTATCGTTCATGAAGAACTTGGCGCTGATCGCGACGAGCTCGTGGATCTGATGACGCGGTGGAGTTGCTGTCGAGGTGGATCCGGCGAGTCGGCGATCTTGGCCTTCGGGGCGGAGAGTGCACAGTGGTTGCACCCCCACCGGTCTTCTCGCCACCGGCTCGTGCCTGGCTGACTTGCCGCGGCTGCGACGTGCTCGACTGCCGTTGAGTGTCACCGTTGGCGAAGCCGATGAGACTCTGAATGGTGGCCCTCCAGTCGTCGATCTTGTCTGCCGTTGGAGGGTAGTCCAGGAGCAGTTGAGCTCGCGCCAAAGCTTCTACTGTAGTGGCGGGTGGCGGTGGCGAACGGTGCGAGGAGCGGGATATGCTCGGACTTCTAACTATGTTAGAAGGAGCAGTATCCCGTCCAGGCGACTGTGCCTCGCTCGTGCCAGCATGTTGGCGTGCATGCTGGTCTTGAGCACTCCGAGATCCACCAGCTCGATCTTGGTCCAGCAAACGCATGGTACCGTGAGTACCATGACGCTGACGGTCCCGCGCCTCCTGAGATGGGCGCGGTGCATGTACGGACGCCGAGGTCTTGGAGTGCGCCCGGTCGTTGTCGGAGCCGGCTACGCCGCCGATGGGCAGCGCAGCCTTGTCCTTGGACCTAGCAGCACCGTGAGCTCCCTCGTCGACGCCCGTTCTTCCGCCGGCGTCTGCCCCATCAGCCGTTTGCTCCGGGGGTGGTGGGTTCGGCGCGGACGGAGCAGTCGCCTCCGAAGCCTTCTTCTTCGGCGGCATGTCGATGAAGATGATGAAGATCTAGCTCGTGTGAACGCCGGATCTGGTTCACACAACCTCGACACCCCCTACCTGGCGCGCCAAGGATGCCGAGGGACTAATCCACGAGCATCTATGGGACCGGCGGACCGAGTCCCTTTCGGTTCAGCGGGGGCGAGGGTCGCAGGAAGAGCGGATCGAGGCGAAGCACACGAGCAGTTTACCCAGGTTCGGGCCGCACGGATGCGTAAAACCCTACTCCTGCTTTGTGGTTTGTATTGAGTTCTTGCTCGGGAGCGCGGAGTGCTACAGTACACCCCAGCAGCTAAAGAGACCGAGC
>NC_041384.1:715460717-715492893 GCF_002162155.2 Triticum dicoccoides
GTTGCGCATGGGCCTCCTTTTATATGCTCAAGGGGTCACCGACAGGTGGCAACGTAGACAAGGGTAAAAATGGAAAGGTGTTGCGGTTGGTACAGCTACCTGCTACAGTGTATCATACCTAACCCTGACGGCAGGGGACCAGGGCATTAAATGCCCGTCTGCGTCGCCTAAATAGTGCAAAAGGGACCGTCAGGGACGCCACCGCTCGCCATGATGGCAATCTTGTCAGCGCCGCTTGCCACCGCGCACCGCTGGCTGCACAGCCTCCCACCACGTACACCTGGAAGGGTCCCAGAGCGACACGTTGGTGGATGTGCTAGAGCGCGGACACAGAGTGGTGGCTTGCCGCGGCAAGCGCCTTGCCGCGGTCGTTGTCTTGTCGCGTCCGGGAGCTTGTTGCTCACCGGGCCTTGCCGGGACGCGTGGCGCGTTGCGGCAATTTCCTTGAGATGCCTTGGTTGGCCTTCCCGGCAAGCTCCTCTTGCCAGGGTCTTGTATCCTTGGCTTGGATACTTTGTCCTTGAATGGCTCCAAAGGAACCACGGAGGACCTTGGCGGTCACCCAGCAAGCCTTGCCGCGGGATGCTGCGACTGCCCGTGCACAAGTTCGGGATACTAGGGTACCCCTTCTCTAGTACACCGACAAGGGTGCACACAGGACCTTCCGAACTTCCGAACCGGTGAAAAGAAAAAGAAAAAAATTTTCTCCACTTCTCCCGCACCGATCCTTCACCTCCCGCACCACTTTGGACCCACCCGGCCGCCTCCCTCTCCCACGCATCCATCCCAACCTACCCCACTGGCGCCGGCCCCATCCACGCCGCCGCGCGCCCCTCCCTCCTCCCAATGGCCGGCGAGCCTCCCGCAGCCGGGACAAGGCCTTGCCGAGAGCCCTCCTCGGAACCCCCACACGCCTCGTCGGATCCTGCCGCCCCTCACACCTCGGCCACCTCACCTTCATAGGCCCCGCCCCGTCCCCGGATCGGGTCGTAGCGCCACCCCCTCCCCTGGTTCCGGCCAGTGCGCCGCCTTGCCCCACCCCATCTCGCAGTCGCGCGCACACTTCCCTCGTGCTGCTGCTGGCCGGCCCTCATCCTTAGACACGACCCCTTCCCAGAGTTCCTGCAGCCGCCGTCACCGCCCTACCATCTGCTCGCGACCGCGACCCTTCTGTCCTCCTCTCAGGCGGCCGTTGGTAACCAACGGGATACTGCAGGCGAGCAAAACAGGATGCTGTCCTCCTCTCTTCTCTGGCGGCTGTAGGTGAGGATAGAAACTCCTTCGTTCTCTCTGCTTCTCTTCATTTTCTTGGGCCATCCGGATTGTACTCATCGGCAAGTCAAACGAAGATCTCGTGGCAGTTCGAACAAGATGCTTGTGTCGCTGATTGTGCTAGTCGTCGTCCCCTGCCGGGACACCTTCGGTTCCTGTTATCACCACCAAAATAGAGCACACAAAAGACTCGAGCTGCTAGTTTTCGTACACTTCCTCAAAGCACCTCTCTGCTTCAAAAATATACATGAACGCTAAGCTATGGCCGCGCTTCTACTGAAATTGTTATGCACAGTGTTCCTATAGCCTCTCACACGTATTCGATTATTTCATTTTGTAGCTTAGATTTTGTAACTTGTTCAAAGTTTATTGTGGGGAGGCTTCACGAATATGCCCCAAAGTAGTGTGCTATAGACCTTGTAACTCCTTTCCCTTTTTATGTTCATGCACTTTCTTCACCTGATTTGATGGAAGGAAGTTCAAAGATTAATGCCTAGAGAGTTCAATCATTGGATGTTGGGAAGAATGCATCTTAATGATGAAAAAAATGCATGAAAAAAAATTCATTCATCAAAAAGAAGTTGCAATCCCATTTTCGGGAGGTTTAAGAATGTTAAATTCTGAAAACGTACACAAAAATATTGCTGAAAAAACATGGGTGCCGCAAAAATGATACTAAACAAACAAATAATTTGAAGTTCGAATTCGTGGAGTTAGGAAGTTCAATAAATGAAAAAAACAAAGACTAGTCTACCGGTTGCACGGGCCCATGACATGCTCGTAAATATAATTTTTTTATGGTGACAAAATTCCTTTGATTTCCCGTTTCTATGTAGAGAAACAATGAGCAAATAAGACCAAAAAAGTTGTTAATGTTGTTTTTCCATGGTTTTCGTGATTTTACCTTTTTATGTAGAGAAACAGTGAGCAAATAAGACTAGTCTGCAGGGTGTTTAGCATAAGATTATTATTCACCAATACACCGCTTTTCTCTGGGAGCATAAAAAGAGAGAAGTTCATCTTGGCAACCCAATGTGGTTCAATTTGTATGTTAAAAGAAGAACCTAGAAGTTCAAAATTAAATAACGGTGTGGTTCAATTTTTATTTAGTAAGAAATGATTTCCCTTGAGACTAAATAATCAAGCCACCAAGTTCACATTAAAAATAATGGAGCAGTTCAATATATACAAAAAACTCAAGTCCTTCCCGTTTTCTAGAAAAAGAAAAGTATGAAGTTCAATTTAAAAACTAAAAGTACAAAAGCATTTTCATCGTTTCTAAATAAAAAAACTCTCGAAGTTCAAAGTAAAAAAATGGAGCGGTTCGATGTTTACTAATACTACTAGGATATTTTCCATTACGAAAAAACAAGAAGTCCAAATTTAAAAAATGGGGAAGTTCGATGTGAAGAAAAAACTTGGATTTTTTTCTCGTTACTAAAGAATAAAATGAAGAGGTTCAAATTAAAATAATGGAACATATCAAAAAGGTTTATAAAAAATGTTTTCCCATTTTCTAAAAATACCCGAGAAGCCCAAATTAAAACAACATCATGACTCGATCTTTACGAAAAACTAGGGGCAAGTTCAAGTAGCACACGAAGTTTATGTATCAGAGTGATGTATTGGTTGTGCATGTAGCACACAAAGTGTATTGGTATTGTTGCGTGTAATTTTCTTGAATTTCAATAGTAAGCAAAGTTCACGTTTCAAAAATTCTTAAAGTTCACGTGTACCACATACTGAATAAATTCATCTATGAACAAAAAACGGACTGCCCATGCCATAATAAAAAAGCTCAATGTGCTTTTGAAAAAGAAAAATCAAACTAACATTTGAAAATGTGCAGCAGAAGTTCATGCCAAACTAACGGGGCGATTCAACGTTTATTCTTGAAAAAGTGGAGAAAATTGTACATGCTTTGTAGGTCAAAAGTTTGGCTTTAATTTATGTTTTGCGAAGGTCAAAATGTTGTGTTCGCGAAGGTCAAGTGTGTTATCTCAGCAAGTTCAAAAATAAATTTAAACATGCAAGGTAAAACATGCAAGAAAAAAAAAGAAAGGGAGAAGTTCAATTTGTAAAGAAGACACGGTTCAACGTGTAAACCAATGTTGAAAGAAAACAAAAAGAAAAGGAGAAGTTCAATTTCTAAATATGAAGTGGTTCGACGTGCAAACCAATGTTGAAAGAAAACAAAAAGAAAGGAGAAGTTCAATTTCTAAAGATGGCGTGGTTCGACGTGCTAAACAATGTTGAAAGAAAACAAAAAGAAAAGGAGAAATTCAATTTCTAAAGATGACGTGCTTTGACGTGCAAACCAATGTAAAAACACACACAAAAATGTTGTTTTGGTGTCTTAAAATATTTTTATTCATAAAAAAGATTAAGAAAAAAACCAGGAAATCAATATTAAAAAGATGGAGAAGTTCGATGATTATAGAAAACTCAAATTTCCCTCGTTATGAAACAATGGAAGCAAGATGTTCAAAAATAAAATAACAAGAAGTTCAACTTTTAAAAATGGAGCGCTTCAAAATTAACAAAAAAAGGATTAAGAAATTCAGATTAATATTTGTAAAAAACTTAAATATTTTCACGTAACCGAGAGAAGTTCAGGTTGATAAACCATCAGAAGTTCACGTTCTACACGGTGTGCATTTTGTATTAAAAAAGAATAAAAATGCAAAGGCTAAATTTGTTGTCGTTATAAGTTCAAGTACTCTGTCAGAGAAAGTTAAAAAAATTATTGAGAGAGGTTTGTACAACAAGAATATTATTTGTGTAACACTGACGAATAGATGAGAAAATTACAAACGAAAATACGTCACAGAAGTTCAACGTGAACACAACATGTAGTTCAACTACTACGCTGAGTGAATTTCAGATGAAAAGCTTTTAAAATCGTCGCGTGTATGAAAAAACAATCAACACGGGAAAGTTATGTGTTTACAGCAGCTTTCCACTAGTATATCACTTGTTTAATTCCAATGAGTGGATGGAGAGTTACGAGCAGTGGATGGAGACCTACGAGCAGAAAAATCACGTGAAAAACAAAGTGAAGTTCAGGTACACACGCCGAGAAGTTCAGGTTCTTCACACGGTGCATTTTCGAAGAATCTGTTTCGCGATAAAGGCAGAACACATGGTCCGGCCGTTTTTGAAATTACTTGAAAATAGCTAGGAATCAGAGAAAATCATTAACATGAAAAAGTTTCGCATTTTCCGTAGCTTTTCAGCGGTATATTATATGCCCCATTCCGATAAAGTTTGTAGAAATTACGGTGAAAATACATTTTTCACCATTTTTGAAACTGACTTAAAACCGTAAAGAATTGGGAGAAACAATATATAAGAAAAAGTTTCGCATTTCCCCAAGTTTTCCAACGCCATATCATTTACTGCATTCGGACCCGTGATTAAAGAATTAGCTCGAAAATACGAACTCGGTAGGACTTGGACCATTTTCTAAATTACTCTTAAACCATTCAAAATTAGAAAAAACTTTCAATATGAAAAAGTAGCGCATTTTCATAAGCTTTCCAACGCCGTATCATATGTCTCCATTGGATTAGCCATTTAGAAATGACATCGAAAAAACGAACTCAGTTGTTCGGTTTATGAAATTTTACATTTTTTCAAATTACTCTTTAACCATAGGGAATTAGAGAAAACTTTCAACATGTGGAAGGAGCGGTTTTGCAGCAGCTTTCCAACGCCATATTATATGCCTCATTCCGATAAACGGTTTAGAAATGCGATCGAAAATATGATTCATGTTTTTTGTGCGAAGAAAAACGGTTTTCAAAACTGCTCTTAAACCGCTTATATTTTGCCAAACATTTAACTTGGGTCATGATATTGGTGCCCAACGGTATATCGCAAGCCCCATTTGAGCAATGTTGGCGGAAGTTCAACCAAGTTCACATGGAAGTTCAACATACTACTAACGAGGCAGGTCAGGTTGTGATCAAAATATTATTCTGATCCCGTGATCCGAATAGTGTTTATATATATATATATATATATATATATATATATATATAGAAAAATGGTTGTGTACTCCTGGGAGTACGTACTCTCGCTTCTCATATACCACATAGATGAATCTTTTATACCACTTTATTATTTTTAATATACTTCATTAGTAATTATTAGATACCGCGGTCTCATAAAAGACCCCTCAACATACAAGTACCTAATCCAGGTCGCTTAGACAGTGTGCGAGCCAAACAAAAAGGACTAAACCAAATCAAGAATACCTATCCTTTAATAATAGGTATAGATATAGATATAAATATAGATATACACATAGATAAGAGCATTACGGAGCATGTATATAAGAGCATTATGGAGGAGTATGTATATACTACGCGAGAGATGATAGGTAGCACAGGACGAGAGCACAAAACCGGACGTCATAGGCGACGTCTCGGCTATATAGTACTCCCTCCATTCCATAATGTAGTGCTTCCTCTATCCACGTGCTTCAACTTTGATCGTAAATTTAACTAACAAGACCGATTGCCGCGGGAGCAAAAATTATATCAGTAGATTCGTATTCGAAAGAAGTTTTCAATTATATAATTTTTTCTCTCGTCGCACTTGGTCTCGTTGGTTAAATTTATGGTCAAAGTTGAATCTCGGGAAACGCGGGCGTACTATATTTTGGAATGGAAGGAATATATCTTGACACAATAAATCCATGCATGCATGCATGGGCGTGCATGCTTTCCAAGTTTCCATGGGGCTGAGCGGAAGTGATGAATCAATCATCAAACTGGACGTCGGAGCTGTACACGGCTTCGGGTTTCCAGTCGGCGGGGATGACCTGGTCGGCAACGAGCGACCTGCCGGACCCGTTGGTAACCCGCAACGAGAAGGGCCCCCGCAGCGGGCGGCGCGTGTCCATGCGCCAGATGGAGCCCCACGACTCCCTCATCGGCCTCCAGGCCCCCGTCGCCTTGCCGCCGTCCATGAGGTCCACTTGCGCGACGTCGCCGTTGCCGTTCCCATACTCCACCAGGATCGCCAGGTAGTTAGGGTTCGACCTCTTCTCCACGTGGAACGTCACCGATAACCCTGGGTACTGGCACGACACCCTCTTGAACTGCATGTCGATGATGCCGGCGTGGCGGAGCTCTTCGTTGCGACCGTCCTTGGCCATGGCGCCGAAGGCAGTGCCGCTGAGGTCGAAGTGGTAGCGGGCGACAGGGTAGTAGCTCATGTCCGTGATGATCACCGTCTCGGGGACGGACGCCGGAGCACGCCGGGTGAGCCTTGCCCACGCACCTTATCTGCACGCAACGCAATGCATGCATCAGGCATCAGGCTAGAGCTGGACAAGCACTTTACTCTCCTGTCTATCAGTGTGAAGCAAAGCAACTAATAAGTGGAATGCCGGCTGACCTGGTAGCAGGAGCCGCACCCCTTGCCGTCCTTGAAGATCGGCTCGTTGCCGCACGACGTCATGGCGTTGAACGGCGGCAGGTTCACGTTCTTGAAGCCGCAGGCGCCACCATTGTCCAACGGCCCGGCGCCATCAGGAGCGCCGTACCAGGTGGCCCGGGCGTCCAGCCAGCCGCCGGCATCGACGTTGGTGCTGCCGGAGCCGGGGTGGGGGTAGCGGGGACAGGTGTAGGTGTAATGGGGCGAGGGGTGTGGGGTAGCGGGGACAGGTGCAGGGGTGGGGGTAGGGCAGAATGTAGCAGGAAGAAACCAGGGGCAGCCGCAGCAGTCATCGGCGGCGAGCAGGCAGAGGAGAGCAACAGCGGTGGCGTAGGAGGAGGCCGCTGCCATCTATCGCTTGTTGGTATTAAGTCACCTACTTCGATGGTTAATGGCTTAATGCCGTTCAATCTATATATAGGCCGGCAATTCAAGTGCCTCTTGTTCCTGCACTACTCGACATCAAAAGGAACGAGAAGCCGTACGTGATCGTGATGGGGTTCACATGTTGACGGAGGGAGTCACCCGCACTCTTGCCCGTGGTCACGAGATGCCAAAATATCAAACCATGGTAATGTGGCCGGCTTAAGCTAGCTACGGCGTGTGCATCAGAAGACGACCATGACATGTTAAAAACAATCAGACACAGGAATACCCGTGAAATGGTATGAGCACGGGTGTCGATCCACTGACATAATAACGACACATTGAAAGGTTATAAATATTTAGGAGAATAAAATTTGTTGGAACATCGATCGATCTGCACAATCTTCCTATTACGTACGTACAAGGTACAACCAACCACACACTTCTCTCCACGTCATAATCTGCCTCAGTACCCATGAATAATTTCTGGCTGTTCGGTTCAGTTCACGTTTCCCTTCCACTTCCCCTTCATTACTTAATTACCAATCAGTTCTATCTCCCCCTGCTTCGTCTTCTTAGTTGGGAGCCTAACAAATCTGCCATGACGCGATCACCCAGGCTTCCCAGTCCACGCCAAATCGGTGCTGCTACCACATGTAGCTATGCCAATAGCTGCTCGACTCCTTCAAATTGCAGGTTGACTGATTCAAGAGGGAGAAACGAGAAGGATATGGGGAGAGAAGGCCGTCCATGGAGATGGAGGAGTGTGGCGGCCGCAGTCTCCGCGGGAGGGAGAGAGAGGAGAGTGTATCCCTTTGGAAGTCATCTTTGCTTATGTAGCCAGACTCCTCGCCATCGAGGGCGACGGCGGAGCAGAGCAAGGACGCTCGGAGGTTCGTCGAGGATCTGGGATTGTGGGTGGCTGGCAACAGAACGATGGCTCGGCCCGCGTCCCACACTAAGGAAGAAGTTGGAGGCAAGGCAGACAGGCGGGCGTGCCGGATCTGGCTGAGAGCAACCACGCGCATAGATTGATTGATCTATTTATTCCTCGACGGCGCGTTGCTGCGGGAACTGGTTGCCATATATTCAGATGGTGTTTGGTTCTAAGGAATATGTACATTGGATCGGATTAATAAAATGATAATTGAAACTGAAAATAATATAATTTACTTGGAATATCCATTACATATAATTAGGTAGCATAACATAATGCATGGTGAGTGTTTATCCATGCATGGATCTGCTAAACTCATTTTAGAAAAACCAAAGCCAATAGTTGGCTTAACATAGTAAAGTGTAAGGCTGAATTGAGAGATCATCTTGCATAATTGTTTTATAGTAATATTGCACTTATTTTTTTTCACAGTATTATTCCGTGGAGGCTTGTATTGGCAGGTAGCATTCTCCATGGAATTAATAGCTTGCATGGACTCTGAAGATAAAATGCAATCCTGGGAATTCATGCATGATGAAAAAGCTTATCCGCTAATTTGATTAATCACCTCGTTCTACTTAGTCGCAGTTGTCCAATTGTTTGTACAAATTTGATGTTTCTTGTTCTCTTTATAGATCTGCACCAATCATGTAAGGTCTGGCTTCCCTTGGTCAGCTGTCAGTTTTCCTATTTTACTTGGATGCTATTGATAACTTTATCATAGTTTGGAAAATATTAAAGGATAAATCATTGCTATATGAATTTTGAACATGTACTTACGACTGAAATGATTTTTTTGGAAAATACTCTTAATTTGTCAGAAACACATTATATTATTCATATTTAAGCCATCAACTTTTATGTCTTCTCTCAACTGTGGCAGTTCCGTGACTATCCTATGTATGACAATATATAACGAAAGGGGTGATAAGTGAACTATGTCTATTTGGAAAGTACAACAAAGTACATGAGAAATTTAAGCAACAAACCTGAATGTGACCGAAGCTTTGCACAGATAGAGATTATCCAGATTCAAGAGTACAGAAAATCTTCATCAGTCATATGTTACACGAGATACCGATTCAAGAGCAGAGAAGGTTGTCAACTTTCACTATTCTCTGAGGTCATATTGTGTTCCCTCAGGTCATACTGATTTGGGTAAAATATAAAAGAATGCCTACAGTGCATGTATACCTGCAAGCATAAATGATCAAATCATGTTATTGCTATAATATCCAGATTGTAGTATAAAGATAATCACAAAGTGACTACATTAACCATAAGAAATCTTGAACAGACTATCTCATCATACAATGATACAATAGACAGTGTTAAATTGGCAGAAGAATAAAACAGTAAAACTGCAAACTGTCGAAAATAAGTGCATACATCTATGGGGTATAATTGCCGACTATCAAAAGGATGAACAAAAATCAAGAGTCAGGTAGATCAGACCATTCTGATGAACGACAGTAAGGGAAGGGGATGCAATTAGAATGCAACAATGAGGCTTAGAAAGCTCAAACACAGGAAGAAACATCAGCCCTTACATCCGTGGGGGGAGGGGAGGACCAGGCCATCTTCAACACCATCTCAGGACTGCACGCACTACACACGAAGGGGACGCAGTCACGCAGCCCGCAAGATTCCCATCGTGCCGGGGAGGCAAGCTGGACTGGCCGTCGTGCCGGAGGAGCGCTGACGGAGGGCTTTGATTGGTGGCGCTGTACTGTATACATGGATACGATTTCTGGAGGGCTTTGATGGGTGGGGAGAGGACTCCATTGGTTTTGCTCTTTTAATGGGGAGAGAAAGGTGTCGATCAGTTTCTTCGTTTATTGCTGAAAACGGAAGGGATTAATTAGTACGCCGGTAACTGAAGGCACTACCTAGCATTATGCATCGATCGGTTGCTTCGTTTACTGCTGGAAACAGAACCATGCAAAGAAAATTACTGCTGGAAACGGAAGGGCTTAATCTACACGCCGGTAACTGAAGGCAGTACCTAGCAAAAATTGCTGATGTGGCACTTCTGCTGATGTGGACAGCCTGCATGTATAGATAAATATGGTAGTGGGGGTGAACTTCTTAAGTATATAGGATTAGAGAACGGTAGTTACAAATCATGATTAGCTGAAGATCACATGGCAAATTAGTTTTTCCTTTCTAGAGCGGTTTTTTCATAAAGAAAGTGGAAAATTTTCGACAAAAACCTACTCCCTCCGTCCCATAATATAAGAGCGTTTTTGACACAAAAACGATCTTATGTTATGAGACGGATGGAGTATATTACCTTACGAGAAAAGTATGTTTTTGGTCCCTCAAATTCCCCAAAAATATAGACTTGGTACCTTAAGATTTTTTGGTAGACATTTGGTCCTTCAAATCTCAAAACCGGATAAGTTTGGTCCAAAACCAGATTTGACCATGTTGACCGATGAACAGTAAATTCGAAAAAATAGTAAAAAAATAAAAAAATTGATTTTTTTGGCACGCACCTTGAGCACTTGAGCATATTACATGCCAAAAAAATTCAGCTTATTTTGAACTATTTTGCTATTATTTTGAATTTACTGTTCATCGGTCAGATCTGGTCAACATATTCAAACCCGGAAAACATGGTCAAAATCTGGTTTTGGACCAAACTTATCTGGTTTTGAGACTTGAAGGACCGAATGTATACAGACCAAGTCTATATTTTTGGAGAACTTGAGGGACCAAAAACATACTTTTCTCTTACTTTACTTGAACAACAGCAGACAATGTCATGCTGGATACTACGGTTTACAAAAGCCGGCACATCCTGTTTAGGATAATAGATGATTCCCCTAACACAATGCTTTACCGAAAAAGGCTTTCGCCCCATTTTATATATTAATCAAACCACCAAGCCACAAGACCCAACAAAAGTTCGCATTTAACACAGACACGCAACACCGCCGCACACATGGTAGTACAACACAAGGTACGAAAAGGTTAGGTTGAGGGCACAACTTAAAAGCCCAAAAATAAAAGAGGAAACACAGGCAGCGGAACAACAGACGAAGAATCTTGGGTTAGAATGAGATTTTGACTATATGAACCATAAATATTTGGGTTAGGGTGCACGTCCAGCCCAGTTCTCCTTTTTTCTGTCTCTTGTGGTTGTTTGGGGGTGCACGTCCAGCCCGGTTCTCATTTTTTCTATCTCTTGTGGTTGTTTGGGCTCTTTTTTGTTCGCAGAGTAGGGGTTTGCGCTATGGGATGGTGAGGTGTGGGGGCCTTTTTTTTGTTATGGGGCCTCTTCGCTAGGCAGATCAGTGTCTTTCCTCTAACTCATTTCTTTTTTTATTTCAATTTTCTTTTATTGTGGTGCAGTGACGGATGCTGGTTGTGCACTTGGCCCTGATGTTATGTTTTAGACGAGACAAAAATACTTCATCCATTTATTTTTCCTATGATTTATGTTTTTCTTATTCTTTTTGGTTTTCCCATTTCTACTTTTCTAAAGGATTTTTTTGTAAATACATGAATAATTTTTAAAATTGTATAAATATTTTCTAAAATTACATGTTTTCTAAACTTTATTTTAATATTGCATGCATTTTGGTGTAATTTCTTATATGTAACTATAGTTGCACACTCCTTAGCTATGAACAGTTGGATGTTCATCGTCCATGTGATACTATTTTTTCAAACACCAAGATAGTTTTTCAAATAATATTTTTATGTTCTTCTTTTATTTGTAGTTTCTATCCTTTTTTTTTGTATTGACATTTTTCTTTTCTGTTATGCACACATGTGCCATCTGCGGATAGTTGACATGAGCATTTTGTGTGTAAGATATGGCTCGTTTTTATGTATTTATTAATATTAAACGGCAACAGCAAGTGTGGGCTCCCTGAAAAAAAAATCTTGCAAGTATGGGCTCGCCGGAAAATATCGTAAGTATGGGCAGGTGCATGTATGCCACCAGGCACAGGTGTTCATACAATGATATAATAACGGCACATCAAAAGGTTAAATGTAAGGAGACTAAAAATTGCTGGAACATCGATCGATCTGCACAATCTTCCCATAACGTACAAGGTACAACTACAAACTTCTCTCCACGTTATAATCTGCTTCACTGTACTTGTGCAATCAGTATAACGGTATATTACTTAACATGAACAGGAGCAGACATCATGCTGGATACTGGGGTTTACAAAAGCTTGCACAGTCTGTTTAGGATATTAGATGATTCACTGTGGGATGCTTTGAGAATAGCATGCAATATATTGAAATGAGATTTTATTATATGAACATAAATATTTGGATTAATAATACTAGAACTAAACCTGAAAATATATATGGTTATTGTAATTATATTGAGAAAATGATCATGATACAATAAAAATATTTAAGCCTATTGCATGCACGATTACATGTTGAGGTGATACTTTCCCATGCAGGTTGCACGATGAGGTGAAATAGTTGCATATTGAGATAAATCTACTTAGTTATATGGGATAAGTTTTTTCCCCTGAAAAGGAGGCTGTAACCCCGGCCTCTACTTCATTATGATGATTTTTTTTCCTTTACTGTTTAGCAGAGGTGCTAATGCCGGAACCAGAAGCCTGGAGTGGATCAACAAATGAAGGAAATGCTTAATGCGCCTTAGAGACTAAAAATACCATGTTTAATATTTGAGAGCTAAAAGCCCTGGGCCGGTATGGCCTCCATGCATTTTTTAAAGTTTTGGCACATTATTTGAAGTACTCCTGGCAATTAATTTTAAAAAATATACTAGTAGGATGGAATGATACCACCATTGACCTCACCCCAACGTACAAAATGTTGAACATATTTCACAGTTCAGACCTATCAGCTTGTGCAATCTTGTTTATAAAGTGATTTCGAAGCTAATAGCCAGTTGGCTGAAAGTGCTCCTCGAAGAAGTTATTTCACCGATGCAAAGTGATTTGGTTCCAGGCAGGGTCATTGTGGGTAGTTTTCTGGTCACTTATGAATCTTTTCATGCAATAAATAATAAAAGGGAGGGAAGATATGGCACTGGCGTGATCAAGATTGACATGCGCAAAGTGTATACTAGAGTTGTATGGAAATTCTTGAACTGACTATGGTTCAACTTGGTTTTTCTTTGGAGTGGGTACAGATCATCATGGCAGGCGCATCATCCTAAAAGTATAAGGCCCGCTTATACAATTCCCTTACCAATTGTATCATTCCTACAAAGGGCCACTGTTAAGGGGACCCTCTTTCACCCTGCCTCCTCTTTTATGAGTTGGTTGGAGGTCTTACTAGCTTAATAGCAAATAAGGAGGAATCTAGCAACTTGCAAGGTGTGAAGATCTCTAGAAATACCCCATATGCCCTTTATTCCGATGAAAGAAAACAACTCCAATAACGGCCTTCGCCAGGCTCTGAGTTACCACCACGTAGTTGGTGAGTGTAGCCAAGTCCAGTAAAAAAAATTCAGCCCATGCACGTCAATGGAGACCAGAATGGAGGTGTATTCTATCCTTTGTATTTTGAGTAAAGTTATAACAAATAAATCCCTAGGTCTAGCACCTATTTTTGGGGTGGATAGATCAGATTGTTTCTATCACCTTATTGACAACATGTGTAAGACACATTAGTTGACGGAGAAATTATATCTTCTGGTGGAAAACAAGTTTTGCTAAAAGCATTCATTCAAGCAATAACGACTAATACAATTCTTTAGGACACCTAGGGCGATGTGCAAGGAGCTAATCTTTCCAGTGTCCCGATTCTGGGAAGATGATGGCCAACAAAAACAAACATATGCACTGGTTTGTATGGTGCACGATGTGCGTTCCCATGGAACAAGGTGGCATGTGATTTAAAGAGGGATTTTTTTAACCTTGCAATGTTTCTGAAGGAATGTTGAAGGCTACTATCTGAACCTGAATCTTTATGGGCACAAGTATTGAGAGATAAGTATTTTCCATCCGGTTATCTCTTAAACTGCGAGTTAGAGAAGGAATGCTCCTATACATGACAAAGTTTGGCGCTGGGATATATACTTTCAAGAGACATATGTGGAATGTTGGAGATGGTGAAAATGAACGTGTGAAATGATCCTTGCTACCTAGCAGTCAAAGCAAGAATATTTTTAACTAGGAGAGACAATATTGGGTTGACGATATTTTCTGAACTTCTTGATGACGAGTCACGAGAACGGGATCAAGATCTAATCATGGATATACCTTGTTCAACAAACTGAGTTCGGGAGGAGAGGGGACCAAATGCATTTCATATTGATTTTAGTTGAGATATATATATGCCAAATATAACGGGATATATCAGGAAATTTCCATGGGCTAGGGAGGGGATGCTAGCCTTGGCTACTCCCCGGGAAGTTTAACCACTGCTTGTGTGATGTCATACTTATCAATTTTAGGAAGAAACTAACAAGGGGAGGTGGGGGCTTGGGAGGTCTTCCCAACGGGCAGTTTGGTGGGCTGCCATCCCTGAAGTGGTTCGTCCAACCGCCGTCTAGTGTCGCATGCTGGGCGCACCCCGTGGTAGCACAATTTTTTATATGCAGTTTTTGTCTCTTTTAAAGTTTTAGATTGTGCTTGTTCTTTTAGGTTTCCTAGTTTTTTTTTGTTTACCATATGAAACAGAAATTGTGCTTCACAAAAAATGAAAAGCAGAGTTGTGCACCGCGTGAGTACAAACTGTGCTTCTCGAAAAGTGAAAAACAATGTGTCTGCACGAAGCACAAGTTGTGCCACCCAAAAAAGATGAAAAACATAGTTGTGCATCGTATGAAGCAAGTTGTGCGTCCGCATCAAGCACAAATTGTGCCTCCCGAAAAGTGATGCACAATTGTGCACTGCGTAAAACACAAAACTGTGCCTCCAAAAAAGTGAAGCACAAAATGTGCTTCCGCGTGAAGCATAGTCGTGGTTCCGGTTTCCCGTGTTTTTTATTTCAGTTTCCAGTTTATGTTTCCGTTTTTTCTACTCATTTTTTCTTTTTTTCCTTGTTTTCCTTATGGCTTTATTTTGGTTTTCAGTTTTGCGGAAAAGAAAGTTTGTCTAAACCTATCAACATGTGATCTGGTTTTAAAGATCTTGACGTGAGAAACCCAACGGGTGATTTGGGCGCATGGTTCAAGAGATAAAATATTTTTAAAAATAAATCTATGAAAAGAACAAAACTTTCAAGTTGTGACAAGTGTGGCACATGTAGTGCGCCACCTGTCACCACCAAAGGAGAGAAGACTAGCCTTTGCAAGAGGTACCCCTCAGTTAGTGATTTCATCAATTTTATATGACGATGGCTGCCGCAGACAATTCTAGGGTAGAACATCTATGATTTGTATCTAGTACTTCTAGTGATCTAAATGATGTTATATTTCTTTACGGAGAGAGTAGATTATAAGATTCAACACCTAGGATGTTGCAACTAAAAAACGAACGAGAGGAGAATGTACTTGGACTGGTAGGCATATGCACCAGTGACATAAATACAACATTTGTCTGTAATACAGTAGAAATTACAAACATCAATTTATAGATGCGGGAAATGGATGGGAGAGCTTGCTTATATACGAACCGCCTCCTCCAGATCCCGCAAACACATTAATAGTTGCATGAGAGATAGGTGCTTCCATACTTGTATAAATTAAAAATAGAAATTTCTAGCACACAAACCAGCCTCCTCCAGATCCCACAAACCAAAGTTGTCACATATGTATGTGGGACGAGAAAGAGAATACGAAGCCAACACACGACGAGGACACACACCAGACGTCACAAGCAACGTCTCGGCACAATAATCCATGCATGCATGCATGGGCGTGCATGCTTTCCATGCGGATGAGCGAACGTGATCAATCAATCATCGAACTGGACGGCGGAGCTGTACACGGCGTCTGGCTTCCAGTTGGCGGGGATGACCTGGTCGGCGACGAGCGACCTGCCAGACCCGTTGGTGACCCGCAGCGAGAAGGGCCCCCGCAGCGAGCGGCGCGTGTCCAGGCGCCAGATGGAGCCCCAGGAATGCCTCATCGGAACCCAGGGCCCCGTCGGCTCGCCGTCGTCCATGAGGTCCACCTGCGCCACGTCGCCGTCACCATTCCCGTACTCCACCAGGATCGCCAGGTAATTCCGGTTCGAACCCTTCTCCACGTGGAACGTCACGGACAGCCCCGTGTACTCGCACGGCACCCTCTTGAACTGCATGTCAATGATGCCGGCGTGGCGGAGCTCGTCGTTGCGGCCGTCCTTGGCCATGGCGCCGAAGGCAGTGCCGCTGAGGTCGAAGTGGTAGCGGGCGACGGGGTAGTAGTTCATGTCCGTGATGATCACTGTCTCGGGGACGCCGGAGCACGCCGGGTGAGCCTTGCCCACGCACCTTATCTGCACGCAAACACAATGGAACGCGACGATCAAAGACCCATCAGCACTCTACTGTCAGTGTGAACTGTGAAGCAGCTGCAATGCCGGTTCTGACCTGGTAGCAGGAGCCGCATCCCTTGCCGTCCTTGAAGAGCGGTTCGTTGCCGCACGACGTCATGGCGTTGAACGGCGGCAGGTTCACGTTCTTGAATCCACACGCGCCACCATTGTCGTCCGGCCCGGCGCCATCGGGTGCGCCATACCAGGTGGCCCTCGCGTCTAGCCAGCCGCCGGAGGAGCTGTTGGTGTTGCCGGAGCCGGAGCCGGAGCCTGGGCTGGGAGTAGCGGGCACAGGTGGAGGTGTAACGGGGACGGGGCTGGGGGGAGCTGGCGCAGGTGGAGGTGTAACGGGGACGGGGCTGGGGGTAGCGGGGGCACGTGTAGGTGTAGGTGTGGGGGCAGGTGCGGGTCCAGCGCAGCCGCAGCAGCCATTGGCGGCGAGCAGGCAGAGGAAAGCGACCGCGACGGCGTCGGAGGAGGAGGAGGTCGCTGCCATGGCTCGCTTGCTTGCTGGTCTAGCTGGTTACTAATCGAGGCGGTACTCTGGTCTGGTGGTTAATGCCGTTGGGGAGCTTGCGAATTTATAGGCTAGCAGCTTAAGTGGTAGGGAGCGTCTTCTTGGTGTACCACTCGAGATCAAAAGGAAGGACGGAAGAATGAAGGGAGATGATCGACGGGTGGAGAAGCGGACGAGGAGCCGTGATTGGCAACCTAGCTTGGGCCCTACCGGTTTACATGTGGATGGAGGGAGCCACTACTCAACCGGCTGCTTGGGCCCTTGCCCGTGCTCACGAGATGCATTTCCTTCGGCTTTTAAAAATCAATCATCTTCCGTCCCATCAACAATCATACATATATAGTACTACTCTACATTTTTTTGCGAGAATAGTACTACTCTACATTACAGGTACTTCCTCCACGTATGCAGCCAGTTTAGAATCATGCAGATTGCAGACCACATAGAAACAACTGAGGCCTCTGTTCTTGGAGTTTTCTTGTGTGTTTAAGCTACGTGTGCATCGGCAGACGATCAGGACATGCATGTTAATTAAGGAAAAATCAGATGGTGGTTACAGGAGTACCCGTGAAACGGTATGTACACGAGCTTCGATCCACTTGACATAATAACGAAACATCATCCAAAGGAGAAGACTACAAATTGTTGCAGCATCTGTACAATCTGTCCATTACAAGTTTGCAACCACACACTTCTTTCCACATCATGGTCTGCCTCAGGGCAGTGTGCAATCAGTACAACGGTGGTTGCAAATCATTGATCAGCTGAAGATCACACGGCACAACAAGTTTTTCATTTTCAGACCGTTTTTCCGCAAAGAAAGTGGAGAATGTTCAAGAGAAAGAACAGAAGCAGACGAGTGATGCTGGACTGGATACATGAGTTTACAAAAGCCCGCACCAGCAAACACTCCGGCTGAGGAATTGTAGCATGTTTAGTAGATAAGTGACCAGCCAAATTTGAACTGACAAAACGTCATATATTTTAAAATAGTGGAAGTAGTGCGCAAAGTGCTTTTTACCGGTTCCAGTATGTACCGGTGGTTATCTCATCAATAGCATGCTGCCAGCTCAAAAGGTGTACATTTGCATTCCCCTCTTTTCTCTATTTAAGTCATCGTATTTCATCAGACCGGACCCACCATGCACACGCAAATGATGCATGCATGATCCTTCTCTCTTTTTACTGCTCATGGTATAGACTATGACATTTTAATTGCCTTTTTACTATTAGCCGGCCTGGGCATTCGGTATAAACTGAAATTTCGATTTCTACCAATCGGTTTTTTCCTAAAATCGGTTTGCAAGATTGAAAACCGAAATAAACAGCCCAGAATGGATAACTACCGAGGTTTTTGGTTTGGTAATCGGCTTATACCATGCCACGCGCAATGGCGGACCCACCATTGGGGCGAGCTAGGGCAGCCGCCCCGGGTCGCCGGCGGCGGAGGATCGACCCCTACGTACATATCTTTCCTCTGGCAAGCGTCAGAACTCAAGAAAGCTAGCGGCGGCGGCGCTGTTTTCTGTTTCAGTGTGACTGCGTGATCCTGCGTTGAAGGGGTTCGTCAGTGCTTTGAGGGAGAAAGAGATTTGGGCTGGTGGACCGGGCTACATCTATTAGTTACTACAGCCCAAGGCCCAAATGCCCAATCGACAAAGTCATCGACGGCGGGTCTCTCCTTTTCTCATCAAACAAAACAAAGAAATCCCCCATTAACTAATAAATGCCCAATCAGCCAGCCGTTCCTCTTATGGCCTAGCCCACTGCTGCGGTGCTGCGCCGCCGCCACACGTTGTCGGAGTGCCGGTGATGGATTCCGATGAAGAGGTAGATTGGATAGGGATAGTTGCTGTTGTTGAAGAAGCTGAGGCTGATGCGGCACTGGTTGTGGCAAGGGCAGTAGGTTTGACGCCTAGATCGGCAGTGGCATTGGATGGTGCAGGCAGATGAACCAAACCGAAGCGATTTGTAGGTCTCTTTGGAAATTCAAATTATGGGATCATATTGTGGCATAAGTGAGCATTTCAAAGCGACAAGAGTCAGACTACAATCTTGCAGTCCGTTCCATTTTCACACCTTGTATCTTTCAGTTGCTCAGATGGAGCATAAATGCGGTCAGCAAATGTGTTATCAGCAACATAATAGATGCATGGGAGTTGACTACATATGTTGTGGCTAAGATGGATAGAAGAGAGAAGAAGTTTGAAGTGCACTGTGAGGTCAAGGAAGATTCTTTGTACAAGATCAGTTGTTCTTGCCGTCAGCTGGAATGCTTGGGCACACCATGCTCTCACATATTCTACATCTTTGGAATACGTCAAGTAGAACTGCTGCCCAGGAGTTGTGTTCCCATGAGGTGGACGACGGGTGTGAAGTCTGCTTACCCTCCAACCATAAAGAGCGAGATGTATTCGAAAAGCCTTGTGAGGTACCGTGAGTTGCAGAATTTGAGTCACACGACATGTTTCCGGGCATGTCAAACTAGTGAGGAGTATCAATGTCTCAAGATGGTTCTGAGTGCACAAGATGGCAGCAAGGAATCACGCCATGGTCAGGAGGAATTAATGCATTAGGTTTAGTCCGGTGCTGCCACAAATGATGGAAATTGGTTCTGGAGAGTTGCAAAAGGTTGTGGATCCATTGCAGGCAAAGATGAATAAGGAAAGATGAAAGAGGAAATGTGGCTACTGTGGGGTGGAAGGTCATGATCGGCGTATATGCAATAAATTGCAAGAGGTGTCAAATATGTCTAATTTTTATTTTTGCATCTTCTTTACTCATTAATATAGTGCACTAATTACTTGTTTATGACTCCTCCGAGAGCTATCGGGATGAGCACATTGCACTCTTCCGTGAGCAGCGAGGTCGGGTCGACGGGATCGCCTCCGCCAAAGCCCTTGATTCGAGGTTCTATGTCGAGTGCTTCATCAGCTTGGCTATGTCAATGGCATTGGAGTTCTCGACAGCCCCTGTGACATCGCCTGATGGTGACCACCTTGCCACCAGCTTCAGTGATCAATTAGGCAGCCCAAGAGCCAACATTGCCAAATCCCTGAGAAAGAACAGAAGACAATAATGAGAAGAACATTGTATGAATTTCCTACTGTAACTGTTTTTCACAGCACAGAGGTTTTGAATCCATCAACTTGCAAGCCATATTCTCTAATGAAATTTACCATGTTATTCTGTATTACGTACCGACTCTAATCACTGCCTGCTGATTCTAATCAAAAGCACCGAGAAGGGGGAAATATACCTTTGTAATCTGGCTCCTTCGGTGAACTCCTCCACCTACTGCTGGGACGGCCTTGCTGGAGCGGGCCGCCGAACCGGCGTTGTATGAGAACCAGGGATGCCTCGACCGTCAACTACCTCTTGGACGCCCACCGGCCCACCATCGTGCGCTGCACGACGAGGCGGCGGCCTCCTCGACCTTCACGGGGCTACCGGTGGCCTTTCTCCCCGCCTCCTCTGTAACGCCATGGCCGCCCAACCGGCACAGGGTGCTCTTCCTCTTGCTCTGGACGGCGGTACTACCTCTTGACGGCGAGGAACCACTACCATACCAAATGTCGGTCCTGGAGCCCCTGGGACCCCTCTGCCGCCGCCACCGCCGGGGTCATCGGCTCCGCCTCCTCACCACAACGACCATCCTCGCTGACCCCCTTTGCTGCCGCCGCCACTGGAGTCATCGGTGGCTCCGGCCTATCCTACCCTGCTGCCTCGAACAGATAGGGGAACAAATTTTCTAGGGGAACAGTCGACAAGCAACCCAGATCTGTCGGGCCAGAGAGCGAGGGTGCGAACATGACATGTATCGGCCTTGACTAACATTGGACGACGGATCTACCCCTTCAGAAAATGACAAGCCCCACCATAATTTTGTAATGGTTCCACCATTATTTGTAATTTCATGTAATTTTAGTCTTGTAACTCCTCGTAACTCTTATTTCTCCACCGTTTGATCACAGTGGATGGACGCCCCCTAAAATCGCCAATCACTGTAACAGTTGTATCAAAAGTTTCCACATATTTTGGTTGTCAAATTGATGATCTTGAAACATGTGACCTTCTATACAAAATGGGTGGGAGTATGAAGCCAGTTCATTTATCACTAGTTTAGTCCAAACCGATCGAGCCATGTGGTAAACGAGCTCTGCAACCTCTCTGAGGAACGCACAACCCATAGTTTTCGGAAAGATTCACCCCCCTGATTCCGCAACCGCACCTCCCAATCGTGCTTTACTTGAGAAAGCCCCTTAGTACTCTTGATGTTCCTTCCTTGCCGTGTAGCTCGGCGTACCTCGGTCTGTTTTTCAGCGATGGCCTTCTCCACGCATAGATGTGCACTGCCATGGTTAGACCTCCAACATACCTGGTACATCATAGCCTTGACATTATGACGAAGATACTCTGTTGCCTTGGGAATCAGCATCTTGTCGAGTTGGTCCAGGGGAAGAGTTACATATGTGAGGTGGTGTGAATTCTCTGTATCGATCACCTCTATCGCAGAACCATCAGACTTGGGGTCCTCCAAGGAGTCATGAGGTAGGAACATAATTCCAAGCTTCAAAGATGGGGAATTCTCCAAAGAAGACGTGTCGTCATGAGCAACAACTACAGTTGATCCCGGCAGGTCACTGTACTCCGATACTGAGATATGACGCCACAAAAACACTCCGCAAGCTGGTTCAGGAAATATCCTAGAAAATTTTAATTTATTTCCTCTGGCGTTGTCGCTACTGATGTGACAAGAAGGCACAACGTCGTGCTCGTATCCTTGACAACATAATGGATCTGGGCGAAACCATCTGACCAGAATTCTATGGATGTCATTCAAGTGTCCGTTGTGTGCAACACACGACAAATCTTGCGTAGGGAGTTGGATGATCTCTCTGATGACCATATCAGCCGTGGACTTGAAGTTTGGTGTTAGCAGTCGCAAGCACTTGACTGTAGTCCCGATTATGTCTGTACTCTCCGAAAGACGCAGCATGACCATGATCCCAAAATTGTTTTTGGGCGCCTTGCGGTCTTCGTACATGAAGGATAGAATGGCCTCTAGCCCACCCTCGTCGAAACCAATCGGCCGTATGCTAAAGAAGCTGTATCGGCCGCCCGGATGCAACATTTGATATATCAGCGATTTGCCCCCGAAGACATGCCCAATAAGAGGGTCAAAGAATAGGTGCTGTCGCGGGGTTCCACCGAGCTGTACAAAACTCATGAATTCACTTGCACCATCTGCAAGCTTCTCAAATCTTCGGACGGCAGCGGCAGTGGTGCTGTTCGCAGAGCAATGGTCATTATCATGGCCGACCAAAGAGGAGATGAACACCTTGGTCGCATGAGCCATCTGTCTAGGAAATGAGGATTGCCTTACCACCTGCTCCGCCTCCTCTTCTTCCCGAAAGAGTTGCCTGCATCTACGCGCTACGTCGTCGCAGTCCTGGGCAGCACGCTTCAGCTTCTTCCGCCAATGGAGCAAGGACGTGCTGGTGATTTGCCACTTGTCAGACGTATGGAGTGCGGCCTCCATTTTGATGCGTGCCATCTCCAGCCTCTCTAGGCCACAACCCCCTGCTGCTTCTTCAACTGATCTGTCCGGCCTTTTGCTGGTGGGGGCAATACCAGAAATAATCCGGCTAACTGCTTCACCAACAATGACAGACTTGACAATCTCAGCCATTCTTGTGATTTCGGGTAGGATGCAAATTAGTAAGAGAAGAGTGTTGTGGTTGTGCTGCTCAAGAAATGGACTAGCCCACTTCCGTTTCTTTTATTGCTCAACTTGCTTTCGTAGTCTGTGGTGAATCAAATTAGCGACTGAAACATCTATGCTCGTTGGCGATTTACTATTGGAAAGGAGCGAGAAGAGTTTTGTTTCATTCCGTTGATAAAGACAATTGGCGGAGCAGAACGGGCGCACCAGAATATACTTGGTGACAGCCCCCTCGGACGTGGTGCATACGATTTTGGAGCCATACAAATATAGTGGATTACTATGTGCCAAGTGTGTTAGGTCTTCTATAACGCATGGACTCTTATATAGGCGCTTAGAGAAAAAACATATCGCTTTCCGTTTGAAGCATGTGTTAAAGAGTCTCTAGTCCAACAGCTGCTACCGCTTACGTACGGGCGCTAATGAATGAAAAAAAAAAGGAAAGCTGTACTAGTGTCTGATGACTCAATAGGCGGCGAGGCAAGCGGAAATCCCGAGCTTAATACGGAATCTGGCAAAATAGGTGAGAATTAGGTTTTTTTTAACATGGTCCCTCTCAATTAGAAAAAATAATATATGATAGACTGTGTTTTATGCCTGAGCGTGACATAATTCGCCATGCAAACCACCTCTGTACTGAGTATTTGATTATCTGTACTATAAAAGTAAGTTTTACTATATATCATTCACCGTAGAATATACCACATGGCAAACGTGGTAAGCACCCAAACTTGATGAAAAAAATATTCACCATACAATATGACTAGGCACGATGACTCCGCACACAGGACCCTCCACACAACAAAACAATGATATACACGCAAGAGGTTCAACTCAACATACAATCTTGTTTGTCATGGTGATCATGAATTTGAAGGGAAAATCTGTGGGAAAAACTACCACAGAGTTCACCCCCAAAAAAGAACAAAACCAAAGTTTCATGTGAAATTTAAGCCACTTACCATTGGTCCACTGCACTACTCGCCTCAATACTAATCGATCAATGCTGAAAACAAGCTCCGGAGCCTCTCCATGGAACGCACGACCCATAGTTTGAGGAAATCTCTGGCTACCTGCTTCAACAACACTTTCCTTATTCCTTGACCCTGTTTCTGACGAAGCATCTTATGGATAACTCGTTGTGTGGATCTGATGGCAATGCATGTCTCGGTCTTCCTTGTGTTCTCCACATATATGTGTGCACTGCCATGGTTAGATGTGCAACATATCTGGCAATTTGTAGCTTCTTTGTTATGATAAAGATAATCTATCGCCTTCGGGAGAAGCATCTCGTCAAGTTGGTCCGGGTGAACATTTAAAGGGGTGAGGTGTTGCTTCTCTCCATCGATCGCCTCTATCGCAGAGCCCTCGCTTGAGGACTCAGGATCCTCCAATGAGTTATGAGGCATGAATAGAATCCCCAGCTTCAAAGGTGGGAAGTTCTCCAGAGAAGTAGATGTGTCTGCATTGCCAGTTGCTGCGGTTGATCTCATCATAAGATTATTGTACTCAGATACTGAGATTTGACGCTGCAAATACACTCGATAGACTGGCTCTGGAAACATGGCCGAAAGTCTCAATTTGTTTCCGCTACCGCCGCCACCAGAAAAAGGCACATTGTGATGCAACTTGTATCCTTGACAACATAATGGATCTAGGTGGAAGCCGCGGAACCATCTAGTCAAAGTTGTGTGGATGTGGTTCCAGTGTTCTAGATGTGAATTCGCAACCTCTTGTGGAACACAGAAAGAAATCTTGTGTGGGGAGCTGCCTGATCTTGTTAATAACAATTTCGGCAGTGGACTTGAAGTGAGGCATCACCTGTCGCAAGCACTGCAATATAGTTCCGATTATGTTTGTACAATTGTACTCTTTGAAACACACAGCATGAACCCGAGGCGGAAATTGTTCTTTGGCGCCTTGCAATCTAGATATACGAAGGTAACCATTGCCTCTAGCCCTCTTTCCTCTCATTGAGCGTATACCGAATAAATGGAATTGGCCTCCTAGGTGCAACACATGGTACACCAGTGATTTGCCTGCAAAGATATGCCCAATGAGAGGGTTAAAGAATAGGCGTTGTCATGGTTTCCCGCCGAGCTGCACATATCTCATAAATTCACCAGCACCATCCGCGAGCCTCTCGAATCTTTGAACGGTAGCGCTGCCCGGAGCAATGATCATTGTTGCGGTCAAGACAAGAGGAAATGTGTTCCTTGGTCGCATGAGCGAACCGTCTAGGAAATGAGGATTTCCTTACGATCTGCTCCGCCTCGTCTTCTTCACGAGAAAGTTGCCTGCATCTGCATGCCGAGTCGTTGCAGTCCTGGGCAGCGCACTTCAGCTTCTTTCGCCAATCGAGCAATGACGTGTGGAGCGCGGTCTCCATTTTGATGTGTGTCATCTCGAGCCTCTCTAGGCCACACCACCTCTTGTTGCTTCTAAATCTGGTTTGTCCACGGTTTTTGCTGGCCGCGGCAATACTAGAAAAGATCCAGCTTACTCTTTCCCCAACAATGGCAGACTTGACCATCTCAGCCATGGATTGTGATGTGTGAGTAATGATGAATTAGTAAGAGAGACCACGCTCTACTCAAGAAATGGACTAGCCTTGCTGCTCACCGCTCACATTTTTGTTGCTTTTATCACTACAAGTTGCTTGGTTGGTTGTGGGGAATCTAGTGAGCGACTGAGATATCTAAGCTTGCATGTGCTTTTCTCTTGAAACAGAGACAGAAATTTGTCACATTCCTTCCATTAATAAAGGGAGAGTTGGTTTGGCCAGTGTCAAAGCAGAACGGAAATTTGCTGAAGGAAACAACGATAAACTTGGCCAGCCACCTGTTGAAGAAAATTTGCTGTCTACGGCCTAGAGAAACAAAAACAACCAGCCAACCAGAGGATTTAAATATTGACAGAGTCCACAGTTCAAATCCTAGAGTACAAGGGGGCAGGGAACATAGAGCCGGCCGGTGCTTGACTTGTATTTGGCACACCTCATGTATGACAGACATGAGAGTATGGGACACCGCATGCATGACATCCCAGTAAACAGAAAACTGATTATGTGCCAATGAGTTTGCAACTTTTATTTTTAATTAACTGTCCGGCTCGGATCTTCAAACAGACGAAGGTCCATCGCACCCCTAATTCTACAGTTAAGCCTCGTGAAAAACATTATTTGTGCCGTCACGTACAACAGTTTTTTCGGTGGAACTTGGAAGTTAGCCACTTCTCTCTCTTTTGGCAATGGAAGTCCACTTAGGAAGCTTCGCAAGACAAAGAATGAGTTGCATCGACTACAAGCATTTTGGGGGTGCTGCGAATGCACTGGGTAGCACTGCTAAAAAGCTGCAATCTCTTTTCTTTTCTTGCTTTCCTTTTCCTATTCATATCCTCCTCCTGTCTTTATCTTTACCTAATATTAAGGGGACTATTGTTTTTCCAAATTATTTCGTCATCTTCGTACGTCGTCCTTTTTGTTTCTATGTACGTCGTGTTTCCTGGTCAACGCACGGTGGTACATCGCGTTGTTCGGTAAGTACCCTGGCAGGCCAAATCGCTGGAGTTTTCCGTTCGCAGGCTTTTTGTTTCTATTCGTATTTGTAAGTCATCTATGTTGGGCCAGGCTGGGCCTCGGCCTGCCACCAGAATAGGAATAGTTTTGAATCGCGGCCTCAACGTACAAGCGAAATGGAGTCACGCTCGCCCACTGGTCATCCACTCCGGCAATGCTACACGCACGGACTACATTTACATAGTATTACGGGGTGGCTTACTTGGATGATTTTGATTGGATAGAAATAAAGTGAGGGGCCCACCCCCGCTGAAAATCAGGGGGGGAGAGAAGATTTGTTTTGGAAACAACTCGTAATACTCCGTAAACTGCCCGTGTGTCTAGGATTTTCGCATCCACTCCGAGCGATGCGATAGCGGTTCCGATAACCACATCCACACGGCGTGCGCGCAATCCGCCCCGATCGACATCCGTCGCCATCGGGAACCTTCACCCCCTCTCTTCATTGACGTCCCTTATAAACTTCAAGGAAGTTAGCCCATGGATCCGCCCCCGATGATCTCAAGTCCTTCACATCACGATCCATTGCAAGCCATGTCCCCACGCCCTAATCGATCGCAAGCCAGGCCGATGAGGCGAAGGAAGGGCAACACGGAAGCCAGTCGGGGTCAATGAGAAGGGGCTTGAAGGACGGGCTCGCAGCTTTGCACAGGTCCGCCTGATCCTCCCACGCCGCTCGATCTCCGGTGCAAGTTGTTTCACTTGTCGGACCTCTTGAGTAAGATCGCTTCCACCCAATCACGTTCTTTTTTTGCGAAAGCATCACGTTTGCTTACGGCGAGCAGCCCGACTTCATGCAGGTACTGCATGATGCGCAGCAGAACCCCCGCAATCTCAGCAACTATACATCTCCGATGGTGCAGGTGCTCAGCCTCATGACGGTCCAGCACAAGTGGAGATGAGTGGGAGTAAGAAGAGTGAAAGGAGAAGAAGGGGGCTTGCACAGAGGAGAATTTCTTGTTTGGATGAGGTTGGTGTAGTCTTGCGTGGTTGTGAAGTTTTTGTCTGAGTATACATATGTAGATGCTCCTATATCCAGCATCTCAAGGTCTTCTAATCCTGTTGGTCTCTAACCTAGCTTTGATTATCATCATGTTCCGTCATTTATTTTTCGTTTCTAGCCGGCGGCAGCTGTTCTATCTTCAATCACCTCCGAGGCTCCGACACATGTTGGTTTGGTCTATATTCATGTACATATCAACTATATCTCATGCCTCCAAAGATTTACATGTACTGCTTTTCTATTTGGGTATTGCAAATTCTTCACCTTAATTATACTGATTTTTGCATGAAGCATACAGTCATGAGTTATTGATCCCGTGATCTTTTGGAGCCAGAGATTAAATAAAATATGAAATCAGATATGCAAGTTATATTTGAAAAAGTTTCCCACCGTACAAGCAGAATTATAATTGATTAGTTTTGTTTGACAAAATATATTAGATGTTGCTATACCCATAATTATTAGTTTCTATGCATCAAGATATATATGTTCTTACCCGCAAAAAAAAATAGTATATGCTCTTTTTAATTCCATCTTTACTTTGAACTAGTACAAATGCCCGTGCGTCGCAACGGAAAAAAATAGCAAAATCTACTTTGTGTGTGCCATTAAGCAACATTTATTATATTCACTTATGATTATCTCTTTTCGGAGTATGAAGTGTGGATTTGAAGAAGCCACCTTAACATCCTTAATTTGATGAAAGAGTAGTTGTGCATGGAATAGTTTGTCAATTGTATTTTTTTTACTTTTCGAGAGAACAGGAATATTTTTTTAAGTAACATTTTTTAATTTTTTGATCATTTTTGTAAAAGAAGATTTTTTTTAAGCTTCACATTTTTAACACATGATTTTTAAAAACAATTTTGATTCATTTAACTTCTGAAAATATTTTAAAATAAAAAAATTGGTAGATTTTTTGGAGATATTGAATATAAAAATGGGACATTTTAAAATGTTCACTTTTTTGAAATAAAAACCAATTTGAAACAGTCTTTCTCTTAAAAAAACACTCTCTGTGTCCGCATAAAAAAAGAATTGTTGGTGGTTGGACCATGTACTATAGAGTTGAGAAAGTCATAATCATGTGTCATGTCCTTTGATGGTGCCTCCTTCGACTTATCACTATCACCGGGTGAAAGAGAAGTGGTGGATGTGTTCTGACTTCTGAGTGGGATATACAGACGGTGAAATTATTTTGGATCCAGTTGTGGACTTGGAGACCATTGGATGCTTGTTCAACTCTTCAATCATGGTGCAGGATGAAGAAGGCCACACACCTCACCGATGAAGAAGACCACACTGGCTAGGAGCAAAGGTGGACATGGTCCGGTCCGGTCCCTTATCGAGCTACTAGTGGGAGACTGGCGGCGAATGAGCCGGGCCGAACCTGACTGACCAACTGAACAGTTTGGTTTTCGTGGACCGGACCGGCAAGGCTATGGCTCGACCACGGCAAGCTTATGTGCGAAGCAGCGACAACTTGACTTAAGGAGTGTCCGTTAGGAAATTCCATGGATCGCCGTCTTCTCTCCACCGAATCCCTCGCCGGAGCACGACTTCCCGTGGTAATAAGGCGGGTTTTCCCACCTCCCGTCCAACCTAATCGCACCACCTTTGACGTCAGCGAGCAGTGGGGTAGTGAGGAGGCGGCCACCGTCGACCACCGTGAGAGGACAAGGAGCAGGATCACGTTGGGGTCGCGCACCGCATGCCTCCGTCGCTCCCCACGCTGGATACTTGCGCAGCAACGATGGGCTGAAGGGGATGCGCACCGGAGCAGAAGGGGACACCCGGCCGGCTCTACTACGGGTAAGGCCAATGCTGCTACATCATTTTTTTAATGAATAAGATCTATTCCACTTAGACTTCGATCCTAGCAATATCGCTAGACACCACATTGGCAACAAAGTCTGGGGCAACATCAGCCCAAATGCTGAAAGGCACAGCCACCTTCACGCCCAACTGGGCAAGCAAATGTGCAGCGCTATTGCAGATTCTACGACAGAAAGCAAAGTCTGAAGCATCAAAAGAAACATAGCATAAGCCGGTAATATGATTCAAAATTAATCCTGTGTGCCTCCAGTTCCACAGCCCCCTCAATTGCCTTGAGGCAAGCTGAAGCTTCAGCCTGAAGAGGGTTTTGGACATGATCATTTTTAACTGCCGCTCAGGAACAGTATCCCTGGCCAGGTAGGTGGCTGGGCAGAGAGGGGGTGTCGCGGGTGGTAGAAGAAAAATTCCTCCTTCAAAACCTTTTTTCCTGTTTTTGTTTCCCTAGTGTGATCCTTTTGTGAACTAATTTGAGCTCCTCAAAGTATTGAGCACCATTGCAATTTGGATTGCATCACTGGAAGAAGCCCCATCTTTTGTCAGGTTTAGTTTGTTGGCCTACTCCATTGGAATAGGGGGTATAATATATTTGTATAGTTTACCTACTAATATTGATAAGATGTAGGTACAGAGATAAATGTTGTGGATGATTGATTTAGTGCTATGTCTGGCAGGGTTAGTTTGTACAAACTCCTTGTTTATGGGCATATTTATCTAGAGTAGGCCCATGAAAGTTGTATAGGCATATTACTCAATTCAATTGTTATATGCTATTGAATAGCAGTCAAACATGTAACTAGTTCTCCATTTGGGACTGGGTCTGCTTGCCAATTGCTAGAAATAATCACTATCCACTGCAGATTCATGTTGTACGCGAATCGCAAGCTAAGTCGAGCCGAAAGCATGCTCTTATCGTAGAAAATTGTCTTATGGTGGTTCTATTTTTCATCTCATGTAATGATATTCAATGCTTTGCGTCTGCTGCATACCTGTGTTTTCTGCCGTGTTTTTTTTTCAGTCATTGCATATTGAAATCCTTGAACCTTTCTATTGCCCTGAGAATTAGCTTGCTTGGATAATAGCTTAGTCTGCTGAAAACCCACAATGCAATGCTTTTGAAATCCAACAGTCAGAATAGCTTGTTGATATCAATACTTAGACTGTCAAAGATGAGATGAGCTGTGATGATGTCTTGAAGAATCTTACAAAGCAACCTTTATCAGATATTCTCGTTCGTGTTGGTCTGTGTAAACCGCTATAGTATGTTAGTTTATTGTGCAATGTGCTGTAAATTTGCGGCCAGATTAGATAGGATAGCTATCCTGTGTGATTTTGGTTACTTTTGTATGAACCTTTTACTTGTTTAGTTTGGGCCACTGGGTTTATGGTTGGCAATGTTTCAATCTATAGCAACCAATAATTACTAGCAGCCCTTGTTATATGCGTTCATTGAGTATGTACAGTATAACATCATTCTGATCATTTAGCATTTGATATTCTAAATCGATATGTTGGATGGCTTGCAGGTAGCCCTCTCTGCTGCCTCTTGAGCCCCATGGACATTCTTCCTGAAGGTAATCACAGCAACATCTTATATACACGTAGTTTAGGTTCAGTTCACCGTAGTTGTGTGTGGTTAGTAAGCTATCCAACTCCAAAATTTTAATCTAGGCATTAATCTTCATATAGAGAGTTGGTATGGAAGTGGAACTTAGACACATAGTCTGATAAGGGGAGTCTGTATCATCATTTAATTCAGTCGATGAACTGCAGAATGTAGCAGACAATTTGCAGAAACTAGAAGTCCAACTTCTCAGTGTAAAGACCAGGAAGAAGTTTCCGTAAACTAAATTAAAACTTCATTCACGGTTTTATAAAGAAGTTAAAGGAGTTTCCACTTTCTCATGTCACGATCCACTAAAATACTTTAAACTTAGTTATGCTACTCTCATGGTCAGTTTCATTTCAAGCTTTAATAGATACATATACTCCTGCTGTTTGCATTGTCAGGTTTTATAAATTTAATTTCACTTTTCTATCTCCATTAGTACTTCACTAGCTTGTATGGCCACATAGCTGAGATTGATACCCATTCAGTTGCTCCCATTTGGTTCTCATTGTTTTTCAGTTGCTCTACTAGCTGATACATGCATCTATGCATGGGGATATTATTGTGTACCTATTCAAATGATATGCAGGTTTGTGCTTTTGTCATGCCTAAACCATTTCAACCATATAAGATCCAGAAAAAAAAATCGTCAATCTTTTTTTGTATTCTTATTCCTTGAGATGCATCACTTTACGCACACACTATTGTTTACTGAAAATCTCCCCTGAGATAAATCCTGATCTCACACTTGAACATTTTAGCGTTTTGAATAATTATCCATGTTATTATCAACCTGCTACTGAGATTAGAATTGATCAATGCCCAAGCAAAACTGTGTCACAAACGTTTGTATCAATTAGTCACCACCTTGTTTGAATTTTTTTTAGCTGAGGATTCACTTGGACATCTTGATAGAGCAGATTTGACGCTGGCCCCTCGCCCCTCGCGTCGCCCCCGCGGGCGACCTGGGGGGAAAACCCTAGCCGCCGCCCCTCGAGTCTCCTCCTCCTCCTCCCCCCTCCTCGCCGCCGTCCATAGCGTCGTCGAGCGAAGCCTGGCCGGCTGGGCGGCGGCGGGGCTTCTCCCCATCCTCTCCATCTTGGCTGGCGCGGGACAGTGGGATCCAGAGGAACGCCGGGCGAACGTGGGGTCCGGCGGCGCGGCGGGCGGGTCTCCCATCGGCATCGTGCGCGGCGCGGCGGTGGCGACCTGCGTGTCGTGAGGTGGTGGCTGCGTTGGCCTGACCGGTGGTTGCGGGTGCCGCCGAATCCAGATCGGATCCATCTAGATCCTTTCTTCGGACTCCGTTGGCCGCCACGGGGTGGTGATGATCGTCGTTGGCCACGTCGGATCGTTGGATTCGGCGTCTGGAGATCTACAAGGAGTTCTTCTCGATCCTCCTTTCTGGTGGGTTGAGCCCCATGGCTCTTTCATCTTCGCGGGTTTCGGATCGTGGCTTGCCAGATCCGGAGTACACG
>NC_041384.1:715493311-715502454 GCF_002162155.2 Triticum dicoccoides
ACCCCTATCCACCCCCGAACCCCTCCCGGATGAAAGTCCAAAATTCAGTCTGGATTGGGCGGCGGCGGCGTCCTGCGCGTCGTATCCTCCATGGAGGCGCCGTCTTGGGAGGAACTGTTGTTCGAGGGAGAGATGTTGTGGATGGTGGGCTCCGAGTAGCTCCAGCAGTGGCGATGGTGTGGAGGTTGCCAGGTGGTGCGGCGTTGTATCTACCGCGTCATTGACGACGAGTGGTGGCGGCATGGTGCACATCTGCATATCGATGACGGATGTGGCTGGATGGACGAGCGCAGCGTGGTCGAGCTGTCTGGCGCCATGGTGGCGTCAACGGCAGGCCTTGCAAGGTCTGTGCGTCAGTACCTGCTCTGGAGATGGATCGGTGGAAGAAGGCGGCGGCAGCCTCGGTGAGTGCGCCGGACCGGCGTGTGATCCAGTCCCGGTATGTGGCTAGGATGGGGTATCCGGCATTAGATGTTAGGATTTGGTGCGATGTCTGTTTGGTATTAGGCTTGAACATTCGGCACCACTGCATCAAGGGGGTAGGAGTAGCGACAGATGTTGCCTAGATGGTGGCTTTAGACTTACTGATGCACTACTTTGTAAGGTCTTTTGTGCTTAATAATTAATAAAATGGCCGTATGCATCGTCCAGATGCAGAGGCCGGGGGTGCATCTTCCTTTTCTAAAAAAAAATCTTGACAGAGCAAAATAGCATGTCGAAATAGCATGAAAAATGTTGATTGGTCCACGGATACAGCCAGACCAACACTAACTGGGCTAACCAACAGCTAGGCCCGTGTGCACAAATTATTTATCATTTTCAATACGTAAGGTGCATCCTTGGTGTTTTGAACTTGAAATTAGAGGTTAATTTTCTTGTTTTTTTTTGTTTTGTACCGACACCTTTTTTTTCTCAAGGCTTTTGTTATGGACAGTGGCTTTCTCAAGGTACATCGCTCACTGATCGAAGGTGCTTCGCTGTCTGGCGTGATCTGGCTATGGCCAAAACCAAGCTCAAGTAGCTGAGGTCCTTGTTCTATAACTTCTCCTATGGGTGCCCCATTGCGTGTGACCATGAAGAGCTTCAATGGTTCTGTGAAAAAATTATTGCGGTGCTCCTCGCTGTTGATAAGCTTGAGGTGATTTCTGTCATGACCTATGACCTACTATTTGTCATTGCCATTGCACGATTTTGAGTTCGAACTTCAACTTCAGTTTGTTATATTCTGTGTTGTTGGTCGTAGTGTATCATCAGGTTGGTTTAGCACACATCTACTCCCTCCGTTCTAAAATAGATGACCAAACTTTGTACTAAAATACTAGTACAAAGTTGGGTCATCTATTTTAGAACAGAGGGAGTAGATGGCAATGATGATCTATGTAGGTTTACACAGAATGAACATTCTACTAGTAGTCTACTGTTACGTATAACAATCCTTTTGCTTGTATGTCCATCTTAAGACAAATTGTAGTAACATTCTAGTCTGCCATGGTACATATCTTCTGATTATTCTGTTTTTCACTATGATGATTTAGATATCTTGTTGGGCACAATGCATTGAATAGATCTCCTATCCTCAAAACTACAAAGTACTCTTTTCCTTTAATTTCTTTTATCGAGGCAAAATCGCAATACACTAGTGCAGAACCGGGTAATAGCACCGGTTCGTAAGGCCCTTTAGTGCCGGTTTGGTAACCGGCGCTAAAATGTAGGCACTAAAGGCCCCCCTTTAGTACCGATTCAGCATGAACCGGTGCTAAAGGGCAACCACGTGGCATGAGCCAGTTTCGGGGGCAGGGAGCCCTTTAGTACCGGTTGGTGTCACCAACCGGTATTAAAAGGTTGAGGGGGGTTTTGGGTTTATGATTTCTTTTTCATTTAATTTTGTGTTTTCCATTTAATTATTTTTCGTTTGCTGGTATATATATATATAGTGTTACTATTCATGACCCAGCGTGCAGAATATGTTATTCTTCACCCGAGGTAATCTTACAATCATTTCATAATTAAATTACGTTTAGAATTCAAATAGTTACATTCGTATTGATTCACTACGTAAAATTTGGCATAAGAAAATAAAAATATAGGTCATAAGACAAGAAAATTTTCAGTTTATGTGTATTTTACACTATATTTTTATGTCTGTAATTTTACATAACATAAATATTTTTTACGGCGATTATATATTTTATTACGGTGTCTTTTCACGTCGGAAATAAGACAAAACTTACGAAATGTAAAATTACAGTGCATTGATGGTAAAATAGAGGAGGTGAAGAATAACTATTCCTCACCCAGGGTGACGAATAGTCAATCCCTATATATATATATATATATATATATATATATATATATATATATATATATATATATATATATATGGTCGCGCTATTCGTCACCCAGGGTGAAGAATAAGAATTCTTCACCCGAGCCCTTTCAGCGTTTAAACCATCCTTCGTGAGCCAACTACCAGCAAACTAGACGAGGTAAGGTTATTGGTTTGCCTTTGTGATCCGACCACCAACAAATTAACTAGACGAGGTAAGATTATGGTAACTTTCCTTCGTGATCCAACCACCAGCAAACTAGCTGAGGTAACTTTCCTTCTTGGTAACGTAATATTATGACACAAACTAGCCGAGGTAACTTTCCTTCTTGGTAACGTAATATTACGACACACCGACGTGACACCAGATTACATACATATTTTTTTTTGCCTCCGTGAGCCAATGACCATGAAACTGAAGTAAAAGTGTATCAAGAGGCGACATTTCCCACATAAAATTCCTGATTCGTGTAAGGAAACTGCCGTTTATTTATTTATAAAACCAGTATTTCATACGTCAGGACAAGAAAACAATGAAATATGCATCACTATAGCTTATTGTAAAATCACACGAAATAAGAATAATCAGCAAGACCAAAATCAGACGCCATAAGAACTTCTCACATGGCCTCGTGTGCCCATAAAAGTTTGCAATATAAAACTGTTTTCTACAGATTCGTGCAACGTAATGACTATAACTATATCTCCCATGCATTGGTACTATATAACTAAAACTGGCACATGTTGAGTGTCTCCAGATACTTCGTCTCCAAGTTGCTTACAAACAGCTTCTTCCTTCCTTGATTATAGCAGATTCCCTATTCGCCATTTTCCTGATAAAATCACAAAACATGGATCAAGTGAGATAAGGTCACCTAAAAAAATACATGCGTATTTGCATATGATGCAACTGATGAACCAGAATTGCTCATCATGTACATTCTACCAAAAAAAAGTTTCTCCCATACCTTACAAAAAAATGCAAGGCAAATTCAAGCAGTGACTTTCAGAAGGCAATAACACAATAGCCCTAAAGTCGATTCACGCTAGGGGAATTCTGCAAAGAGTAGAAAACAATATGTTTCCATGGAGTTCATCATGATTGATGACAATAACTAGAGCTTAGTTATATGGTGCGGCTTCACGTCGATCACTCAACAATGCTAGTTGGAAACAAATACCTTTCTTTTGACATTGGATATTTGTTCTTCCATGAGAATGACAAAACGGTAGAAGAACATGCCAACAAAAATTAACACCTAGCATGCACCCAAACTACAAGCTGGAGAAAAATTGCAAGAACCCAAACTACAAGCTTAAGAAAATTTGCAAGAGGCTAGATACCAAGGTTGCAGCTATGCTTGCGTTGTGGTAGATGCCGCAGGACGCCTATGCAATTTCTGTTGACCAGCTCAATACCAACATAGAACTGCTACCTAACTAGAGGTCAACGAGGCAACACAGGACATGTAAAATTTAATATTGCTATGCAATTTTATTCCACTAGTTCCAAACAATCGAACACATTACAAAATATGCAACCCAAAAATCCTGGTTCTGAAATTGATAAATGGGTTCTTCCCCATTACAGTTTCCAGAAACCAGTGACTCTAACATGATGATTTTGGCAGAACTTTAGGAAAAACTTACAACAACTACTATTGCTCTCTAGTGAAAGATCGCACTAAATATACATGGACACATCCACTGGCAGAGCACCCCAGTGGGCAAGGGCTGGCGGCCGCCATACCTTGAATCAGTACAAATTTTCTTGTATACCTCCGCTGCCACGCATAGTCGCAGGCTCGCAGCCATCGCTAAAAAAAATCACTAGCACATGTGCCACGATGCTGGTTGTCATTCATTAAGTCCAACGCCGGAATGGATAATGGGCCACACCTCACGGAAGACCCAGTTGGGCCAAGTCGCCATGTACATGACCCACACCGCAGTACAGCACACCCAGGACGGCAGGGGTACACCCAGCTCCCCCATACTGTTTCCTTAAACATACTCCCCCATGCTGAGACGCACACCACAATCAACACAAAAGCAGCAATCTCAGCTAGCTAGCTAGAACGGTGGTGATTCTCAAAGAAAAAAAAGAAAGCTAGAACGGTGGTCGCGGCTGGCCAACCAGGACGAGGTGGATGACCGTAGCTGTGGCCGTCGAACAAGCGGGCGACGCCTACGGTCTAGCGGTCGCCGGCAGCAAGCGACGGCATGGTGGTAGCCAACTTTGTGTCTTTCATGGTCGGCACCATCGTGCAACATCTTCGTCACCAATATAATATGAAGTGGAAGGGAAAGGGGAGAGGTAATTTTCTCTGGATTTTAGTGACATATTTTAACAACTTGTAATATGCAATTGTAGTAATTCTAGTGACAATTTGAAATATGAATTGCAGATTTAACAAAATGTTATGAAGTACTTGGTATTGACACTAGGTCAAACCCAAGCACCCATGAAAGTGTCCTTCACGGAGTATTATGGTTTTGCATAAAGAAAAATTCTTAAGAGTTTGCCCCATCTTAAATTTTTTTCGTCCTCCGCCTCTGGACACATCGTGCGAAGGTAGAGTAAAGGGTAATGCCATCATCAAGATCACATTTTACAAGACATCTTTTTTGGATCAATAAACATGTACAAAGTTCTATGAGGTAACTAAAGGCCATGTATCGTCATATGATGTGTTGATCCCAGAATGATTAGTTTTGCTAAGCATACCTAATGTTGCCATTAGAGTGTCCAAAACTGAAATGAATAGTGCTAATGGAAATAGTACAGTACAGGTTAAACTCAAACTCATAAGAGAATGAGTGCGTTTCCTTGAGAGGAAAAACCTAGACATGCCCATGCAAATGTGATTGTGTCGGGCTATTTTTCTTTAAAACAAACATCAATTGGTGAGATTTGTCATGTTCCTTCAATGGATCTTCCAAGAACGCAAGTGTGGCAACTTTATTATGTTTGTTATTGATCCTACTAATCAGTGGAGTTACTTTTCAGAAAGAAGATTAAAAAAATAGGAGCTACAAATCTGTAACAAAAACACTTAAGTGTCAACTGAACCAAAACTTGCAAAATCATCTTGCTATGCTCGGTTGCTGTGTCCATGAACAAGGTCAGTAGGAGCTAAAACAAGACGAACCAAAATAGAAACAGGATTGGGACCCCTCAACAGTTAAACTAATACACTGAGAGGTCCTAATCCTGTTTGTAAGAATTCTGAGAGACAAAGATAAGAGATATAGGGCCAAAAATAAATAAATAAATAGGAACATGTCCAACTAATACATTTTCCAAACTTGCATGCAACATAGATTGCATCGCTTGTTTGCATCAACGTAAAATTGGAGCATGTCCAGTTTAATTCTTCTGTTCAGTGTGTATCAACAGATCAAAACTAGAAATAAATAGGTGCTTAACCACTCATCATTCGCCTTAAGCACATTGTAAAAATGTGAAAAGCAAACCTGAGAAAGGTTAGTGTACTGAAGGCGTATGCAATGCTTTCACAGAGGTGACAAAGGTTAGTGTACTGAAGGCGTATGCAGTGCTAGTTGCTACTGTGTCTCACTAGTCTTCAGGTCTGCAACTACAGAAAGTTCTGAAGCGTCACTAATGTTCAGTTCTGAAGCAGATTCAGAATGATGGGATGCCATCCTAAATACAGTAGCAGCATCCCTACCCCATTCCAAGTGAAAATGGCCGGAACTGGTTCTTTTTTTGCAGCAGTGGAGCTCTAAAGAAGACATAAGGAATAATAGTTCATCTAAAATAGAGAAGATAGACAAGAAACAGGGCTATCACGTTTGGCTGGACCTAAGAAGATACTCTGGCGTTGTTCCTCCTCCGCAGCTTCTCCTCCTGCGTGATCCCCACCTCCTTGATTTGATCCCACATACGAGCTAAGGTTTTCTCCATCACCCCCTTCAATATGCAAGCTCATCTCTTCTCTTTCATCTCCTTTCTTGGTCATTTTACTCTTTCTTTACCCTGTTCCTCAAAAATCTAGAACCCTAACCCTAAAAATTAAGAAATTCATGGAGAAGAGGGAATGGAAGAGGAAGAGGGAGGTATTACCAACGAGGAGACCGCTGACGATGGAGAGGGACGCCGGAAAAGGTCGTTGCCGCCGCCGAGCTCGCACCAGATTGATGCACTGCCCAGTTCGCCTCCTGGTCGCTACCGCATGAAGAGGGAAAGGGGGAGTAATCCACGCAGGAGAGAGAGAGGGGTAGCCCTTGCTTCAATATTGTCCCTCCGGCTTCATCAACATGGTTGCCGCCACCTCCGCAAACCGCAATCGCCAGCGAGGAGGGGCTGAGGAGAGAGGAACGTCCTCGAAAGTGAACCGCTCGCACCTCACTACCGGAAAAACCTTATATGCCTACGGCCTTATCTATGCCGACGGCTGCCGGAGGCATAGATGGAGCTATGCTGACTGCCTGGGGAATACCGTCGACATAGAAAAGCCGTCGGCATACTTCCATCTATGCCTACGGCAGTCGTAGGCATAGTAAGGCCGTCGGCATATATCGATCTATGCCTACGGCAGCCGTAGGCATAGTTAGGCCGTCAGCATTGAGGTGGCCCTCGTTGCCCGGGGACAGACGGCGGGCTGACGCCGTCAAATCTATGCCGACGGCCCTGACGGCGGCCGTCGGCATAAATATCATTTGTTTTTTATTAGGAGCTGCCACGTGGCAGAGCTATGCCGACGGCAAAGCCGTAGGCATAGTTTTCCATCTATGCCTACGGCAAGGCCGTAGGCATATGCACGCCACGTGGCACCTCCAAGTAGCCCCTGGCCGAGAACTATGCCTACGGCCATGCCGTAGGCATAGATATCATCTGTTTTTTATTTTAAATTATTTTTATGTTTCTAAAAGTTAAAATTTGAATCATTTCAGTCTAACTTATCTAAACTTAAACATACACAAATTATATATCGACTTGGGGTAGAATTTTCCATAGATTATGAATATACATTTTGTTTTTGTTTTTGAGTATGTTAGAAATGTGACCTCATGTACTTTTGCATATAGGTCCTTATAGTTTGTTAAAATCATAAGTAATTGATACTTGGATCGATTTTAACAAATTTTATATGGTTTTTTTATCAAAGACTTGAAAGGATTCTGTTGCTATACTATTTTTCAAATTTGAACAAACTTAAATCATGTTTGCTTCAAATTTACACAAAACACCCTTTTGTTTTGAATTTTTTGTAGATTTTTCATTCCTTGGCCGATCGAGACAAATTTTATATCTACATCCATCAGATTGTTTCAAGGATTTTGGTGGCAGGCGCAAACACCCGGCAACCGGCTCCGGAGTGTGACTCCTTCATGGACGGCGATGTCGTCGGCACTTGGAGGGGGGAAATGGCCATGTTGGGTCAACACGGAGGGAATCTTATGGTGGGTTTGGCCCAAACCTTGTTTTCAAGTGTTCCTATGGGCTGACCTATCATAACCAGGTGAAAACATCCATTGGTTAAATCCCGTCTTACGAAAGTCAAAGGCGTAGATCTCTGGGTCAACTGGTCCAGGGTTAGGCCGGTTGGGGGCCTTCGGGGGGTAGCAATGCCACCAGAGCATTACGACGGGTCCTCATACATGTCTTAAGGTGTGTTGGCATGTTTGAAGAGGCAATACGCGGCTCTGGCGTGAGGTCCCCGCCCCTCACGGACGGCAATGAAATTGAAGTAATCCCTCTATGGTTTTGGCGTTGCATGAATATTTTTGAACAGTCAGAGCATGATCAATTCATGAAATTTTTACACAGTGCACACACATGTGATATAATAGGCGTGGCAATTTCTTATATTTTTTAAAGATGCAAGAGTATGTGAAAAAAATCCCCCACTACGGATTGTTCTTCACGTGTCTACGACTGTGGCTAGGGGCCTTCAGGGGCTAACTATGCCACCAAATCTTGCGCTGGGTCCTCTTACATGTCTGGAAGTGTGGTGTGATAACCCACAAGTATAAGGGATCGCAACAGTTTTCGAGGGTGGAGTATTCAATCCAAATTTATTGATTCGACACAAGGGGAGCCAAAGAATATTACCAAGTATTAGCAGCTGAGTTGTCAATTCAACCACACCTGGATAACTTAATATCTGTAGCAAAGTATTTTCGGGGTTGCCGCCGGCGGCGGCGGCGCCGTCCGTGAGGAGGAGCACACCCCGGAGACGCGTGCCGAGCGTTTGCAACCGCCACAACACTTTCAGACTTGTGAGAGGCCGCCTAGACTAGATTTGGTGGCATGCTAGCCCCCGAAGGCCGCCGGCCACAGTCGTAGACACGCGAAGAGCAATCCGCGTAGAAGGAAGTGTTCAGATACTTCTCCATCACCAAAAATTATGCAAAATTACCATCAGTCCTATAGCACATGTGCCCACGTCGTGTAAAAAATTCACGATTTTATCGCGCTCCGAGTATTTAATAATATTCACGCCACATCCTTACCGCAGAACGTCTATTACCGTGTCATCGTCGTCCGTGGGGGGGGGGGGCACAACCGGGAGACGCGTGCCACCTCTTTGGACATGCACCACACCGTACCGCATGTATGAGGGCCCGGTGTGATGCTCCGGTTGCATTGCTACCCCAGGTGTGACGCCCGGGTAATTAAGCTACAGTGATCCTCTGCTAATGGTGCCACGTCACCTCGTTTATAGTTGCTAATCTCGAGTTAGTTCGAAATCAATTCAAATTCAAATTCAAAATCAAGCAAACAATAAAAGTTTTCAAATATTAAAACTAAAATGTTCGGAGTGAACCTAATATTGCATAGATAATTATG
>NC_041384.1:715503089-715504804 GCF_002162155.2 Triticum dicoccoides
CCGCCGCATCCGCCCCCGACGCCGTCTCCATCGCCTCGAAGGCGACGGCCTCCCCGCCTCGTCACCGCCCCGACCCCGGAGGCCACCGCTCGCCGCCCCGTCATCATCTCCTCCCCGCCGGTCCTCCCCGACGCGCTCCATCGACCCCGACGCCGGATCGATCCGCCGCCGCCCGGAGCTCCACGCGCCTCCTCCCCGTCGCCCGGTCCTCCCCGACTCCTCCTCGACCCCCACTGCCCCGGGCCCTACTCCCCGCAGTGAGCACCGCACCTCCCTCCTCTCTGTCTTCCCCGCGCTACCCCGCGCGCGCCCCCGCGAACATTTGGCCGGCGCCCTCCTCCGCCCCAGCCGGCGTCGGGGACTAGTCGGGCTGCGCGTGCACCGTCACCATGGTGGCCTCGCCCCACTGCACCGCTCGAAGACCCCGCGCCCTGCCTAGTTCGCCGTGGCCATCGGCCTCCCCCGCTGCTCCCCCTCCCCTGAACCCACGGCTGCCTCCCCGTGCCTTGTCCTCCTCGTTACGTGCCACCCTGGGCCCCCTACGCCCTGCTGCCGCTTGTGCGGTCGCCGGTGGCGCCCCGCCAGCCTCGACCCACCCTGCGCCTCGCCGGCGCCCCCCTCGGGCGCCTTGTTGGGGGCCGGCCACCACGCCCGCGCCTGTTACCTGCAGCGCCCGTGCCCGCTAAGGGCCCCTATGGGCCACAGACATGTGGGGCCCCCGCCCCAGAACGGTTTAAAAAAAAGGGAATTTTAAAAAAATATGTATAATAAAAATAAATATATAAATAATTAATTAATTAACAATTACTTAATTAATAATTAAAATAGTTAATGAATTAATTAAGTTAATTAATCATGTTTAATTAATCTAATTACGTAGATAGTTTAATTAAACCCTAACTAGACTAATCAGTCAATGACATGTGGGACCCACACGTCAGATTGACCCAGTCAACTCCCTGTTGACTGCTGACATCATGATGACGTCATGATGACGTCAGCGTGCACTATTCTGGATAATGTTGCATTAAAATAATTAAATAAATCCTGAAAATGATTTAAATCTTTTAAAATTAATAGAAAATAAACCGTAGCTCTGATGAAAATACTTTCTACATGAAAGTTGCTCAGAACGACGAGACGATTCCGGATACGCAGTCCGTTCGTCCACCACACCCCCCTAACCTATCGAACCCGCAACTTTCCCCCTCCGGCTACTCTGCCCGAAAACACGAAACACCGGGAATACTTTCCCGGATGTTTTCCCCCCCTTCACCGGTATCATCTACTACCGCGTTAGGGCACACCGAACACCGCGTATTGCCTTGTTATATTTTGTGATGCTTTGTTTGCTCTGTATTCATTATTTCTTCCCCCTCTTCTCTCCGGTAGACTACGAGACCGACGCTGCTGCTGACCAGTTCGACTACGGAGTTGACGACCCCTCTCTCTTGCCAGAGCAACCAGGCAAGCCCCCCCCTTGATCACCAGATATCGCCTATTCTTCTCTATACTGCTTGCATTAGAGTAGTGTAGCATGTTACTGCTTTCCGTTGATCCTATTCTGATGCATAGCCTGACCTTGTTGCTACACCTGTTGATACCTTACCTGCAATCCTAAATACTTAGTATAGGATGCTAGTTTATCATTGTTGGCCCTACCTTCGTGTCAGTCTGCCTTGCTATAATATAGGGCCGTGATCACTCGGGAGGTG
>NC_041384.1:715504910-715507482 GCF_002162155.2 Triticum dicoccoides
TCTGACGAGGGGGCTGAAAGGACAGGTGGCTCCATCCCGGTAGAGGTGGGCCTGGGTTCCCGACGGCCCTCGACTGTTACTTTGTGGCGGAGCGACAGGGCAGGTTGAGACCACCTAGGAGACAGGTGGGCCTGGCCCTGTTCGGCGTTCGCGGATACTTAACACGCTTAACGAGATCTTGGTATTTGATCTGAGTCTGGCTACGAGCCTATACGCACTAACCATCTACGTGGGAGTAGTTATGGGTATCCCGACGTCGTGGTATCAGCCGAAGCACTTCAGACGTCAGCGACGGAGCGGCGCGCGCCGGGTTGGACTGCGTTAACGCAACTTCCTTTGTAATGGAGGTTGCTAGGTCTGCTCGCCGGCCGCGTACGCAACGTGCAGGTGTGCTCAGGGCGATGGGCCCAGACCCCTGCGCGCTTAGGTTTAGACCGGCGTGCTGGCCTCTCTGTTGAGCCTAGGTGGGGCTGCGACGTGTTGATCTTCCGAGGCCGGGCATGACCCAGGAAAGTGTGTCCGGCCAAATGGGATCGAGCGTGTTGGGCTATGTGGTGCACCCCTGCAGGGAAGTTAATCTATTCGAATAGCCGTGATCTTCGGTAACAGGACGACTTGGAGTTGTACCTTGACCTTATGACAACTAGAACCGGATACTTAATAAAACACACCCTTCCAAGTTCCACAGACAACCCGGTGATCGCTTTTCCGCAGGGCGACGAGGAGGGGATCGCCGGGTAGGATTATGCTATGCGATGCTATCTGGAGATGCGCTTGGATATGCTACCTGGATATGCTACTTGGAGATGCTACTTGGAGGACTTCAATCTACTCTCTTCTACATGCTGCAAGACGGAGGCTGCCAGAAGCATAGTCTTCGACAGGATTAGCTATCCCCCTCTTATTCTGGCATTCTGCAGTTCAGTCCACTGATATGGCCTCCTTACACATATACCCTTGCATATGTAGTGTAGTTCCTTGCTTGCGAGTACTTTGGATGAGTACTCACGGTTGCTTTTCTCCCTCTTTTCCCCTTTCCCTTCTACCTGGTTGTCGCAACCAGATGCTGGAGCCCTGGAGTCAGACGCCACCGTCGACGACGACCCCTACTACACCGGAGGTGCCTACTACTACGTGCAGGCCGCTGACGATGACCAGGAGTAGTTAGGAGGATCCCAGGCAGGAGGCCTGCTCCTCTTTCGATCTGTATCCCAGTTTGTGCTAGCCTTCTTAAGGCAGACTTGTTTAACTTATGTCTGTACCCAGATATTGTTGCTTCCGCTGACTCGTCTATGATCGAGCACTTGTATTCGAGCCCTCGAGGCCCCTGGCTTGTATTATGATGCTTGTATGACTTATTTTATTTGTAGAGTTGTGTTGTGGTATCTTCCCGTGAGTCCCTGATCTTGATCGTACACATTTGCGTGCATGATTAGTGTACGATTGAATCGGGGGCGTCACACCAGGGCCCCCGTCCCGCCTAACCCTGTAGCGTTTGACCACGGGATCTAGCCCTTTGACTTTGCACGGACGGGCTTTCACTAGTGGAACTCTCCACCCGGTTGTGATAGGTCAGCCCATAGGAACACTTTGGAGCAACATCCGGGCCAATGCCACAGCAAGATCCCATCCGTGTAGACCCGACCCGACGCAACCACCGCAACACTTCCAGACTTGTGAGAGGGCGCCTATGCAAAATTTGGCGGCATGCTAGCCCCCGGAGGCTGCCGGCCACAGTCGTAGACACGCGAAGAGCAATACGCGTAGAGGGAAGTGTTCAGATACTTCTCCATCACCAAAAATTATGAAAAATTACCATGAGTCCTATAGCACATGTGTCCACGTCGTGTAAAAAACTCATGATTTTATCGCGCTCCGAGTATTTAATAATATTCACGCTGTATCGTTACCGCAGAACGTCTACTACCGTGTCATCGCCATCCGTGAGGGGGGGCACACCCCGGAGACGTGTGCCGCCTCTTCGGACATGCCACCACACCGTAGGCATACCTCTGCCACGCAGCGGCCCGTGATTCGTTTGCGCTTTTGACGGTGCTGTCCGTTGCCGTCATGTGAAAATCACTGCCGACGGCTAAACTATGCCGACGGCCAGACGGAAGCCGTCGGCATAGGCCCCTATGCCGACGGCTAAACTATGCCGACGGTCTAGCAAGACTACGCTGACGTGCTCTACGCCGATGGGGCTATGCCGACGGCAACCATAGGCATAGATGTATGCCAACGGGAAATAGCCTATGCCGACGGCCCAGGGCCGTCGGCATAGGTGGCGAGTCCGGTAGTGCCTGATTAGAGAAGACACGGGTAGGGGTGGAGACGTACAGTGGGCTAGCTCCAAAGGACCAGTCAACCATCGCATCAACTTAAGCAAGGTAAATTTACGGCGGTAGACGTGGAATAATATTTTTTTATACGTCGAGGATTCGTTAAGCCACACTGTTGCTCGGTCGAATGACTGGGGTGAAGAATTACTTATTCTTCACCCTGGGTCCTTAATAGACTTTCTATATATATATATATATATATGTGTGTGTGTGTGTGTGTGTGTGTGTGT
>NC_041384.1:715509397-715524080 GCF_002162155.2 Triticum dicoccoides
TGATGCGCCGCCTGTTCTCCCAGCTGGGGAACGGTTTTACCGCTCCTTTTGCCAGCTGATTTTCTCGTGCTCGAGCTCGCCTCTTTCTGTAGACGTGCTTGATTTAACTTCTTGATGTGGCGCTCATAGTCTGTGTCAACAGGCCTGGGAGCTGGTGCTCTAGCCATACGAATGAAGTGGTCAATCTTTTCCACAGGCACTTTCTCCCTTGGCGGCGGTGGCGGTTTCGGTGCAAAATGGGCTTCCACCTCGGCCTTCGATATGGCTACGTTTTCCTCCTCGAACTTGTCGTAAGGCCTCTGCGGAAGAGGCGCGAGGCTTGGACCATATTGAAGTCGCTTGCCTCCGCCTGTACCTCCAGTACTACCTTGACTTGTACCGCTACGCACCATAGCTGAGGCGGCTCTCTTCCGTGATTGCTGAGGCGGCGAAGACGGCTGACGTGGCTGAGTTGGAGGAGGAGGAGTGGCCTGAATCTGTGCCGGACTTGGAGGAGGAGTGGCCTGAAGCTGTGCCGGACTTGGAGGAGGAGTGGCCTGACGCTTTGCCGGACTTGGAGGAGGAGGAGTGGCCTGAAGCTGTGCCGGACTTGGAGGAGGAGTGGCCTGACGCGTTGGTGGACTTGGAGGAGCGGGAGTCTGCTGACTCGGTGGCGGACTGCGACGAGGAGTCGGATGACGCGGTGTCGGTGGCCTTCAAAAGATGATGCAATCCTTTCTTCATAGGATGATACAATGGTTGGCCTCTCCTAGTGTGTGCTCATCGTCACCTCCAGGAATGTCAAGCTCTAGCCCCGAATATTGGCCCACCACCTCATCAACCAAGACACGAGCATAGCCCGCTGGAATCGGGTTGCAATGGAAGGTTGTCTTGGGGGGATTTGTAAAAGCAAGGGCATCTGCCACCTTCATGGATATGTTCTTCATTTTGAAGTGTAGCTCGCAGTTAGTGTTCTCCATGATGTCATCCACTAGGTAGCTATCCAGCAATGCGTCGCCCAGGGCGGAACCCACGCTACTTCTCGGCATGGATGGGATGGTGCTATCCAATGGTGGATCATCCATTAGCTGCTGAGACCCCCTTTGCTGGCTAAGTGAGTCGATCTGCTCCTGCTGCCGCTGGAATTTGACTGCCAAGTCCACGTGCGCTAATTCTAGGTATTGAAGGCGTTCATAGTCTAGCTTCCCCTGCTCCTCCATTTTCCTCTTCTTCTCCTCCGCAATCTTCTTTCTCGCACGGGTTTTGTAGTCGGCGTTCCAGTCCGAAAACCCCTCATATCACGGAATAGCGCCCATGCCTCGTGTTCTTCCCGGGTGTTCAGGATTTCCCAGGGCACGCGTAAGCTCGTCGTTCTCTCTGTTGGGCTCGAACAACCCCGATCGAGCCTCTTATATTGCAACAAGTAGCTTATCATCGGCTCCGTCCAGACATGCCTTCTTCGAAACTTTGCCTGTCTTTGGGTCCAACTCCCTCCCATGCGCATAGAACCAAGTCCTGCACCTGGGGGGCCAGCTCAATGTTTCTGGAGTGACACATGCATCCAGCATCTCTTTCTCAGACTTATCCCACTTAGGCATTCCCACTGCATAGCCACCTCGCCCCAGCTTATAGAACTTATCCTTTTTTGCGGCATTGGCCTTGTTTATTCTCGACCGTTCCTTAGATAATTTCGAATCCTTGAATTTCACGAAATCGTCCCAATGAGCACTTTGGTTCTCTAGTGTTCTCTCGAATACTGGAGTCTTCCTTCCTCCGTTGACGTACTTGGCCCATTCACGGATCTTGTGGTTCTTGAATGCAACCGCTATCTTCCTAAGAGCAGCGTCCTTGACTTTCTCCACATCTGCATCTGTGAAATGATCTGGTAGGGTGAAATGTTCCATGAGCGTTTTCCAAAGCAAATGTTTTTGTCTGTCGTCGACAAAAGTAACTCCTGGACGTGGCTTTGCTGGCTCTCTCCATTCTTGAAGGGAGATCGGGAGTTGGTCCTTCACAAGAACTCCGCACTAACGAATGAACTTGTCCGCAATCTTCTTAGGCGCTAATGGTTCGCCATTAGGTCTGATTGCCTCGATATTATACTTACGCCCTCCTTCAACTTTTTGTTCGGGCCTCGTTTCGTCCTGTTGCCTGAAGATTTGCTCGATCCGTATGGCTGAAAGAAGAAAGATCGATTCGTTAATATATCTTCAAGTCATTTAAAACATGTGATGATCACCAGATGCCTACTTATATAAATATATATACCTCGCCGGTCTTTGTTGTTTCAAGATCAACATTTTCTTCGTCATGTTCATAGTTCATGACTTCATCAATTCGGTCGTCGCGATCGAATACCATATCACCCCCCCGGTGTTGTTTAGATATTCGGAGCCGTCATAATCTTCTTCGTTCCGATCATCATCTGGCCTGCGAGGATTGCGTATGATATTGAACAGGGCCTCTTCGCCCTCTCTGCCGGTATTGTCCGCCATAGATTTTGTTTAACTAATCCAAAAGAAATATATTCAAATTACAATGCATGGATGCAATCAATTAATAAGGAAAAACTGAATCAATCATAGTACATAATAAGCATCATCGAATATAATCTCGAATACGTCGTCTCGAATAATAGATATAATCTCGAATACATCGTCTCGAATAATAGATATAATCTCGAATACATCGTCTCGAATAATAGATATAATCTCGAATACATCGTCTCAAATAATATATAATTCGAATACATCGTCTCGAATATTATATATCGAATACATCACTGGCTAGGTAGCTAATAAAGATCGAATACTACAGAAGAATCTAGGACACTCGCGATTCATGCGGCGCGGGCGGTGGACAGCCAAAGAGAAGGAACCCTCACAGGATCATAGCTGAAGTGAGATCCCTGAAGAAACTGCCAGGTATTGGAGAACCTGCCACCCTCTAACGCAACCATGTAGCGATGGACGTGCTCGTCCTCCTCCGTGACACGGCGACGTACCACCTCCGGCGGGGCCGGCTCCCTCCGCACCGAAACTGGCCCACGCGAATGCCACCAAACGAGATCAGGGTCGACAATGGGACCCGGGGCCGGGTTCCTCATCAAGCGGCGCGCCCCTCCAGGCAGCACCTCCCAGTGCCAGCCCGGCGGAGCCCAATCCCGGACATGGGTCAGCCGGACGTCGTCGTGGACGGGTCGACGGCGAGGATGCGGGCCGGGCATCGTCGAGAACAAATACTAGCTATATGCCTGCAAAAAGTAACATTTTTTTAATGATTGGATTTTGATAACTAAAATTACTAACATTTCTATATAACTAACATTCCTATAACATTTCTAACAATGCTATATAACTAACATTTCTATAACATTTCTAATATTTCTATAACTAGAAAACAGAAAAAAAATTATAACATTTCTATATATATAACTAACATTCGTATAACATTTCTAATATTTCTATAACTAAAAAAAAGAAAAATTTCTAACTTTTTTATAACTATTTCTATAACTAAAAATCAGAAAAATTTCTAACAATTCTAACATTTCTATAACATTTCTAACAATGCTACATAACTAACTATTTCTATAACTAAAAAAAGAAAAATTTCTAATATTTTTATAATTATTTCTATAACTAAAAAAATAAAAAAAATTATGTGTGTGTGTGTGCTCACCGACGAGGCGAGAGGCGACGGGGGGACGGCGACGGGGACCGCGACGGGCGCGGCGACGATGGGGATGGCGACGACGGGGACAGGGACGGGGCGGCGACGACGGGGACGGGGACGTACGGGCCGGGGCGGCGACGACGGGGACGGGGCGGCGATGACGGGGACGGGGACAACACGGGACGGGCCGGGACGGCGCGGCGGTGACGACGGGGACGACGGGGACGGGGCGGCGACGAGGGATATGGAGATGGGGGCGGCGGTCGACGGGGCAGAGGAGAAGAAGCAGATAAGAAACTGAAATTTTTGAAGTGTTTAGTTATATAGGATGGACCTTTAGTACCGGTTGGAGCCACCAACCGGTACTAAAGGCCTGTTTTGGTCAGGCCAAGCGGCGGGAAGCGCACCCCCTTTACTACCGGGTGGTGGCTCCAACCGGTACTAAAGGCCCCCCTTACTAAAGGCCCCCCTTTAGTACCGGTTGGTGCCACCACCTGGTACTAAAGGGGGTGCGCTGGCGCAGGTGCGGTGCGGCAAGTTTAGTCCCACCTCGCTAGCCGAGGGGCGTCTGCACTGGTTTATAACCCCCCGTGCGGTAGCTCTCTCGAGCTCCTCTCCAAAGCAGGCCTACTGGGCCTACATATTCTGTGCTGCCCTGTGGGCCTACTGGGCCTTTGCGGGCCAACATCCTAGCCCAACAACAGGTTGGGTTTCTAGTCGTATGCAGGCCGCTCTGGCCAGTAGGCGGGCTTTTTTATTTTTTTGCTTTATTTATTTTTGAGTTGTTTTTTGTCTATTTAGAGTTTCTTTGTGAATATTTTTGCTTTAGGTACAAAAAATTACAAACTTTCTGTTAGTACCCGTAGTTTTCAAATTTGAATAGTTTAAATTTTGAATTATTTGAAATTAGTGTGAGTCACTAGTTTGTGAATAACTTAACTTTAAAAATCAGTAAAGGTATGAAAGAATTTGTTTGCACATAAAATTTCTTCGCGTTTCAAATGCCAAAACACATAACTACCCTAACTATTACAGAGATTCCCTCCTGGGTGTGAAACACAGAAGAAAGTGATGATAGTGAAGCCGATCATATCTCAGATCTTTGGGTGTGAAACTTTTTCTTCGCGTGTGTCCCTTTGCGCCGTAATCATGGAAAATCTTCATCCTTTAACGGGATGCTCGGATCAATATTCACTGTGAATGGAGCAATTTCATCAACTTTTCATAATCTTCTGACATGTCTGTCTTGTCATCCACTCCCACGATGTTTCTCTTCCCAGAAAAAACTATGTGCCGCTTTGGCCCATCGTACGATGCATTCGCTTCCTTATCTTTTCTTTTTCTTGGCTTGGTAGACATGTCCTTCACATAGAAAACATGTGCCACATCATTGGTTAGGACGAATGGTTCGTCTGCATACGCAAGATTGTTGAGATCCACTGTTGTCATTTCGTACTGCGGGTCTTCCGTTACCCTGTCTCGTGTCATATTGACCCATTTGCACCGAAACAAAGGGACCTTCAAACCACGTCGATAGTCAAGTTCTCATATGTCCTGTATATAACCATAATATGTTTCCTTTTCCGTCTTAGTTTCTGCATCAAAGCGGACACCACTGTTTTGGTTGGTGCTCTTCTTATCTTGGGCGATCATGTAAAATGTATTACCATTTATCTCGTACCCTTTGAATGTCATTATATTCGAAGATGGTAACTGGGACAGCAAGTACATGTCATCTTCAATAGAGGTGCCATGCATGGTACATGTCTGCAACCAGCTAGCAAAACTCCTGGTTTGTTCACGTGTAATCTAGTCATCAGACCGCTCCGGGTGTTTGGAGCATAGCAAATTCTTGTGTTCATCCATATACGGAGCCACCAATGCGGAATTCTGTAGAACTGTGTAGTGTGCTTCAATGAGAGAATGTTTGTCCATACATATTATTTGTTCCCCTCCTAGCGTGACTTTTCCATCCAGTCTGCCCTTATGCCGCGATTCAGGAACACCAATCGACTTAAGGTCAGGAATAAAGTCAATACAAAACTCGATGACCTCCTCATTTTCATGGCCCTTGGAGATGCTTCCTTCTGTCCTAGCACGGTTATGAACATATTTCTTTAAGACTCCCATGAACCTCTCAAAAGGGGAACATATTGTGTAGAAATACAGGACCCAAAACATTAATCTCTTCGCATAGGTGAACTAGGACGTGCGTCATGTTGTTGAAGAAGGATGGTGGGAACACCAACTCGAAACTGATAAGACATTGCACCAAATCATTCTCTAACCTTGGTATGATTTCTGGATCGATTACCTTCTGAGAGATTGCATTGAGAAATGCACATAGCTTCACAATGGCTAATCGAAGTTTTCCGGTAGAAGCCCCCTCAATGCAATCGGAAGCAGTTGCGTCATAATCACGTGGTAGTCATGAGACTTTAGGTTCTGAAACTTTTTCGCTGTCATGTTTATTATTCCCTTTATATTCGACGAGAAGCCAGATGGTACCTTAATACTGAGCAGGCATTCAAAGAAGATTTTCTTATCTTCTTTGGTAAGAGCGTAGCTTGCATGACCCTGATGTATGCCGTCTTTTCCGTGCATACGTTGATGGTCCTCCCGTGCCTCAGGTGTATCTTTTGTCTTCCCATACACGCCCAAGAAGCCAAGCAGGGTCACACAAAGATTCTTCGTCACGTGCATCACGTCGATTGCGGAGCGGACCTCTAGGTCTTTCCAATATGGCAGGTCCCAAAATATAGATTTCTTCTTCCACATGGGTGCGCGTCCGTCAGCGTCATTCGAAACAAGTTGTCCACCAGGACCCTTTCCAAAAACCACCTTCAAATCCTTGATCATATCATGTACATCAGCACCAGTACGGTGGCGAGGCTTCGTCCGGTGATCCACCTCACCTTTGAAATGCTTGCCTTTCTTTCTTACGGGATTCCTGCTTGGAAGAAATCGACGATGTCCCAGGTACACATTCTTCTTACATTTAGCCAAATATATATTGTCGGTATCGTCCAAACAGTGCATGCATGCGCGGTATCTCTTGTTTGTCTGTCCTGAAAGGTTACTGAGAGCAGGCCAATCATTGATGGTCATGAACAGCAACGCCTTTAGGTCAAATTCTTCCCCCATGTGCTCATCCCACGCACGTACACCTGTTCCATTCCACAGTTGTAAAAGTTCTTCAACTAATGGCCTTATGTACACATCAATGTCGTTGCCGGGTTGCTTAGGGCCTTAGATGAGCACTGGCATCATAATAAACTTCCGCTTCATGCATAACCAAGGAGGAAGGTTATAGAAACATAGAGTCACAGGCCAGGTGCTATGATTGCTGCTCTGCTCCCCAAAAGGATTAATGCCATCTGCGCTTAGACCAAACCATACGTTCCTTGCGTCATCTGCAAACTCCTTCTCGTACTTTCTTTCGATTTTTCTCCACTGCGACCCGTCAGCGGGTACTCTCAACTTTCCGTCTTTCTTACGGTCTTCTCTGTGCCATCGCATCGCCTTGGCATGCTCTTTGTTTTGGAACAAACGTTTTAACCGTGGTATTATAGGAGCATACCACATCACCTTGGCATGAAACTTCTTCCTGGGGCGCTCGCCCTCGACATCACCAGGGTCATCGCGGCTGATCTTATAGCGCAATGCACCGCATACCGGGCAAGCGTTCAAATCCTCGTACTCACCGCGGTAGAGGATGCAATCATTAGGGCATGCATGTATCTTCTGAACCTCTAACCCTAGAGGGCAGACAACCTTCTTTGCTTCGTACGTACTCTCGGGCAATTCGTTATCCTTTGGAAGCATATCCTTTATCATTACCAGCAACTTTCCAAATCCTTTGTCAGATACACCATTCTCTGCCTTCCATTGCAGCAATTCCAGTGTGGTGCCCAGCTTTTTCTTATCACCTACGCAATTCGGGTACAACAATTTTTTGTGATCCTCTAACATGCGCTGCAACTTCTTCTTCTCCAAATCACTTGCGCAGTTTCTCTTTGCATCAGCAATGGCCCGACCTAGATCATCAACAGGCTCATCCGATGCCTCTTCTTCAGCTTCTTCCTGCATTACCGGCTCAGCTTCTTCCCTCATTGTTGTATCATCATATTCAGGGAACCCATGGCCAGGATAGCTGTCGTCGTCCTCTTCTTCTTCATTATCTTCCATCATAACCCCTCTTTCTCCATGCTTGGTCCAAACATTATACTGGGGCATGAAACCGGACTCAAACAGGTGGACGTGAATGGTTCTTGACGTAGAGTAATTGTGACCATTCTTACAGCCAGCACATGGACAATGCATAAAACCATCCGCTCGCTTGTTTGCCTCAGCCGCAAGCAGAAAAGTACGCACGCCATTAATGATCTCGGGAGAGCATCGGTCATCGTACATCCATTGCCGGCTCATCTTCAATACACAGCACCGAAAACGTCAAATTAATACAATACATAAAGTTCATACATAAAGATCATACAACACTTAGATGCAACAAACAAATAACTCTCTAGCTAAAGAATTAAAATGCAACAACAAATGCGATCAAGATCGCAACTAAGGTAACAATTGATCCAACAGTATAATGATACCAAGCCTCACTATGAATGGCATATTTTCTAATCTTTCTAATCTTCAAGCGCATTTTCTCCATCTTAATCTTGTGATCATCGACGACATCGGCAACATGCAACTCCAATTCCATCTTCTCCCCCTCAATTCTTTTCCATTTTTCCTTCAAATCCTCGTTTTCTCTTTCAACTAAATTTAACCTCTCGACAATAGGGTCGGTTGGAATTTCCGGTTCAACTACCTCCTACATACAAATATCTATGTCAACTTGATGGGCATAATTTGTCATAAACACGAAATGCAATGAATAGTTTTAAAAGAGAATATACCACATCCGAATCATAACCCGGACGAGGGCCGACGGGGACGGATATCAAAACCATGGCACTATGTATAACAAACAACGTATGGGTAAGATAATTATACGAGTAACTATATATCCAAATCACACAAATATCAATTTTTTATATAAAACTTCATGAACAAGAGGCTCACCACAAGGTGATGCCGGCGACGGGACGTTGCGAGCGATCGACGGTGGTTACGACGGAGATTTAGAAGGTACTAAGTAAACCATACCTACATATGCAAACTAAGTGTTATTTTTGACCTCAAATTGCATATAAATCAAATACTAGCACATATATATAATTCCTCCCAAATTACTAAACTCAAAAATCAATCACTATATAAAGCATTGCACGAGCTAATCTAGAAATGAGAGATGAAAGGAAAAAGTTGCTAACCTTTGTGATCATTTGAATGGATGGGGGCCTTCAAATCTTGACAAATTTTGGGCAAAATGTGTGATGAGCTTGAGAGGAAGAGGGAAAAGAACAGAGAGGAGAGGGGAAAGGGGAAGAACAGAGCGTGCTCGGGTGGACGAAGGGTCTATGTAGGACGACCTTTAGTACCGGTTCGTGATACGACCCGGTACTAAAGGTGCTGGAGGGGCTCCGGACTCACAACATTCTGCCACCACTCACTTTAGTACCGGTTCGTGGCACGAACCGGTGCTAAAGGTTCGCCATGAACCGGTACTAATAAGAGCGGCCCGGCTAGCCGTTGGAACCGGCACTAATGTACTCAAATTCAAACCGGCACTAATGTGCTTCACGTTTGACCATTTTTCTACTAGTGATAGAACGGTCTGCACTCCTAGCTTTTGTGCAGATCTCTGATAAATGGCGATATCTAATTTTTTTTCATTCTGATTACATATACTTGAATTAGTGCCTGTTACTTTCTAGTGGTGCTCGGATCAGTAGCTCACTAGTACTTAGGAACAGAGGTAGTAGTTCTTAATTTGATTATGCAAGTTGTAGATCGAATTTGGCTGCGCACTTATCTACTAACCAGGCCACAATTCCTCAGCCGGAGTGTGTGCCAGCTTTTGTAGCATGACTTGTCTGCTGCTGTTCTTTTTGTTGAACATTCTCCAATTTCTTTGTGTAAAAATACTCTGAAAATGAAAAACATGCTGTGCCGCATGCATGATTCTAGCACTAGTGTCCTTTCCCTTGTCTCATTTACTATTTCGATGCTACTCATTCTTGCTCTTGTGAAGCTTCCTAAGTGTTCAACTTCCAACTAGATTAACATTTAGGAAGAATTTGTTGTACGTGAAGGCACAAGTGATGTTTTTCACGAGGCTTAACGATAGAGTTCAGCTGGCAACGTGATGGCGATGGCGATGCATGGAGTACATCGAAGTTGTATTGAACATTTGAACCTTATAAAAAAATATTAAAGTTGCGACGAACTCAGGTCATGCATGCGGTGTCCCAGATACTTGATTATTTCAAAACAAGTCAAGCACCAACCGGCTCCTTGTTATCCACGATTAGGAAAGTGTGAGCAGGCCCGCTTAGATATGTCAGTCGCTCACTTGATTCACCACAGCCAACGAAAGAAAATTCTAGTAATAAAACTATTAAAGCAACAAGAGTGAGATAGCCAGCTTGGAGAACAACAAGGCTAGTCCATTTCTTGAGCAGCTAGCGCTGCTCGTCTCTTTTACTAATTAGCAGGCTACTCCAAGGTCACAATCCATGGCTGAGATGGTCAAGTCTGTCATTGTTGGGGAGGTAGTTAGCCGGATTATTTCTGGTATTGCCCTCACCAGCAAAAACGAGCGCAAATCAGATGAAGAAGCAGGAGGAGGAGGTGGCCTAGAGAGGCTGGAGATGGCGCGCATCAAAATGGAGGCCGCTCTTCAGGCGTCCGACTCCGACAGGTGGCAGATCACCGACATGTCGCTGCTCCATTGGCGGAAGAAGCTCAAGCGCACCACTCAGGACTGTGCCAACGAAGCGCGCAGATGCAGGCAACTTTCTTGGGAAGAACATGAGGCAGAGCAGGTGGTAAGGAAATCCTCATTTCCCATACGTGTCGCTCATGCAACCAAGGCATTCATCTCCTCTCGTGCTGGCTGCAACAATGATCATTCCTCTGCGGGCAGTGCCACTGCCGTGGCCATCCGAAAATTTGAGTGGTACGCAGAAGGCGCTGGTGAATTTATCAAATACGTGCAACTCGGCGGGACACCACGTCAGCACTAGATCGCCGCCGCCGCTCCCTTCCTTCGCCTTCCTTCTCCCTCACCGCCGTCAGGGGGCGCCGCCGGGCAAAGCCCGCGCGTGCGTCGGCGGCGGCAGGGCTCCCTCCCTCCTCGCGAGGCTCCTGGGCGGCGTGGGACGGCCGGCCCTCGCGGCGGCGCTCGGCTCGGCTGCAGGTCGGGTCGCCGGCGGATCTGCGGCGCTCCCCTTTGGTGGCGCTGCGGTGATGGCGGCGGCGTGGTCTGCGTGGGGCGGCAAGGCGCGGGCTCCTCCTCCTCCCGATCTGATGGCGCCGCGGTGGCGCCGGCGCTCGGGCGTGCGGCGGGGTCCGCGAGGGTGGTCGGCGCGCGACGTCTCCCTCCCCGATCTGATGGCTCCACGGTGGCCCCAGTGCTCGGGCGGCGGTTGGCGTCGACAAGCGGTGGCGGGCGCTGGGATCTCGGCGGCGCTCCGGCGTGTGCAGGCGGCGGCGGTCCCTGTGCGCGGTCGGCAGCTTCGTCTCTGACCCGGACGGCGCGGGGGATGGCGGCGGCCCGGCGTGGCCGGCGATCTGGATGCGGTGGTGCCGGTGGCTCGCTGATCTGCCGGTACTCCAGGGTCTGCCTGGTGGTGCTGGTGGTGACGGCGGCCCGTGCACGAGAGTTGGAGTCCTTCGAACTGATCTGGGTGAAAACTTGCCTTTGGCTTCTGCTAAGGCCGGCGGTGGCGGCGCTATCTGCGTCGTTCCCTTCTTGAAGGCATCGCTGTGGAGAAGTTCAAGGCCACTCTCTGCTACCTCCGGGGGAAACCCTAGATCGGATGATTGGGTGACGGCGGCGCTCTGGTGTCGTTCCTCTCTTGGGGGCGTCATTTTTGGAGGTACACACGTGATCGAGGGACCAGAGGACGGATTCTTTGGTGGAGCGGTGCTTCATCCTACATACTGATGGCGACGGATCTTGACGGCGTGGCGCAGTGCAGATTCGGAGTTCGCTGTGGGAGGATGGACTCGCGCAGGAGGACGGCGCTGTCGAGCGTCGTGGTGGCGTCGATGGCAGAGAGACCTGGCACGGTACATGCAACAGTACAGCTCTGAAGATGGATTTGTGGCAGGTGGCTGCGGCGGCCTCATACCCGGCAGGCGTCCTGGTTGAGGAGTGCGCCGGACTGGTAGGTGCCCCATGCCCGGCAGGCGTCCTGGTTGGGACCTCAGGTCTTAGATGTTTAGGTTTGGCTGCGATGTCTGTTTGGTGTTAGGCCCAGACTATCTGCGCCCCTTCATCAATTGGATAGGTGTAGCGACAGTTGTTGCTTAGACGGTGGCTTTAGTCTTGCTGTTGTATGGCTTTATAAGGTTTTATGATAATAATTAATAAAATGGCCGTATGCATCGCCCAGATGTAGAGGCCGGGATCATCCTTCTTTTCTAAAAAAAAATCACGCAGCACCTATTCTTCAACCCTCTCATTGGGCATATCTTCGCAGGCAAAAGACTGGTGTATGAGTTGTTGCATCCAGGAGGACAATATCAGTTCTTCGGCATAAGACCGATGAGTTTCGAGGAGAGAGGGCTGGAGGCCATGGTATCCTTTGTGTATGAAGATTGCAAGATGCCAAATAGAAGTTTTTGCTTTGGGTTCATGATGCGCCTTTCGAAGAATACGAACATAATTGGAACTACGGTCAGTTGCTTGCGACTGGTGAACCCTCACTTCAAGTCCATGGCCGACGCCATCATCAAAGAGATCAACCAGCTACCGACACAAGATTTCTCCTGGGTGCCGACAGAAGTTAAGAACACCCACACAGATTACTGGAACAGCATCCACCGAACGAAAATGTTATATTGAAGCATGGTTCAGCCGAACCTACGCTCGACACCATTGATCGCATGATGGGAGCTGTTTGCATGTTAAACAATGCATGACGCGGATCCACATGTAACAGGATGTTGAATCGTACGACGTTGACCATAAATTCAGCTGAATCATGGTCCAGAATCACGCCTCTCATCCACCAAACTTTGACAGGATGGTTCCGCCCAGACCCACTATGTTGTCAGGGATATGATCATGACAGCGTGCCTTTATGTTGTAGTGGCGGCGATGCCAAGGGCAACAATGGAAACAAATTTATGCTTTCGTGCGAGTTTCCAGAACCAATATGCCAAATGTTTTTGCAACGTCACATCTCACTTTCCGAGTATAATAACCTGCTGCTGCCAGGACCAACCACAATCTCAGGTTATGAGGACACTGCTCCAGAGAATTTCCCACCTTTGAAGCTAGGAATCTTATTTATGCCTCATGATTCTCTAGAGGAAGGCCCCAAGTCTGCTGGCGAGGGCTCTGCCATAGAGGCGATAGATGGAGAGAAGCAAGGCCTTACACATGCGAATGTTCACCCACACCAACTTGCTGACATCTTGCTGCCCAAGGCGATAACTCATCTTTATACTAACACTCAGGCTACGACTTACCAGATACTGTATGTTGGACGTCAAACCATGGCAGTGCACACCTGTGCGTGGAGAAGACAAGAACACTCAAACGATGCAGTGGCATCAGATCAACACGGCGAGGTAGGAAACTTAAGAGCACGAGTACTAGGGTGCGTTGTCATATGCAGCAGATTCAACAAATAAGGGAAGTGCAGTGGAAAAGGCTAGCCAGAGATTTCCTCAAATTATGGACGGTGCGTTCCTCAGAGAGGTTGCGGAGCTTGTTTTCAGCATGGATTGAGCAGTACTGAGGCAAGCAGCGCACTGAAAATGAGTGGCCTAATTTTACTTATTGCTTGTTGAAATCTACCCTAGCCTGGTGATGTAATTGAGTCAGATTTGTGCCTTTTGTTTCCCCTGTGCTGAGATGTCTCGTTTAATGGCTGGATCCTTTTGTTTGGATGTGACTGGAGAAGGGTTGCATCCTAATTATCTAGGTCACTGGCTTTTGTAGTGTTTGACTGCAGTTAGTCCAGTTTGTTGCAGGTTTACTTTGGATGTAACGAACCCCTAATGGTAAATTACAGTCGACTGTAGTTTAGCAATAGGCGCGTACGATCTCAGTCAGGAAACAGAACGCATGTCGTCTGCAAAAATAAATGCCCTCCTTAGGTTTCGAACCATGGCCTCTTCATCCAAAGACGAGGTCAATAAGCACCCCGCAAAGATTAGTCTATGTCTTATTTAATCCAAGTACTTTAGTTGACCTTGTATCAATACTAAATGCGAGTGAAAAAGAACAGAAAAAAAACAGCTAGTGGGATTTGACCCTACTAGATGACGTTCCAGGATCGCTCGACTAATTCTCTCTTATGACTAGGTATAGGTACTTTTTGTACATCATTTAAAATATGAACTTGAAAAAAGAACTCATCAGCCTAGGTTTTCATTGACCCTTCTGGCTATAAAATAGGTACACGTAAACGGCAAACTCATATGTACATGATTTTTCACGTGGGATTTTTTCATTGAAACACACCCTCGGTAATTTGTGTGTAAATAGCACGGCAATTTATGCACCTCATGCATGTTAATTGACTTACAGACGTCGTGGTAACTTTGATCTGAGAAACTTATGTGTAAATAACATGCTAACTTACACATCGCTGACCCGAAAACACACCTTCTAGTAACTTTTGTGCATATAACATGCTAATTTATGCACCGTAGACCTTATAAGTTTTGTACAAACACCGCGGTAACTTTGATCCAATGAAAAAATGTTGATAACATCCCCCGATAATTTCTGTGTAAATAACATGGTAATATATGCATTGTTTGACTGCATGTCGTTCGGATCCGTTTACTAAAAGCGGAACGATCGGAAGTTAGCAAAGCCTAATAGCACGGTAACTCACACATCGCATACGTAATAAGTTATGTACCCCGGTCCTGGTAACTTTGG
>NC_041384.1:715524637-715541161 GCF_002162155.2 Triticum dicoccoides
GGTAACTCACACACCACAAACCTGACAACTTTTGTACCCTAGTCTTAGTAACTTTGGCAACGGGGTGTGGGATGTGGGAAGGTGTTTAAAAAAAATCTGAGAACTTTCGTGTAAATAGGTTGGTACTGTACGCACCTTATACGTGATAACTTATGCATAAATACCACAACAACTTTGATCCGGGGTGGTGGGAGGGAGAAATTAGTTTGAAAACATACCCCTCCCGATAACTTCCGTACAAATGTCACAATAACATACGTACCATAGACTTGATAACTCATGTACACACCGTGATAACTTTGACCTTGGGGGTGGAAGTTGTTTGAAAATATAAATTTGATAACTTATGCATAAATAGCATGGTAATATATGAACCACAGACATGGTAACTCGCGCACAAACACCGCGGTAAATCTGTCCCAGAAAAAATAGTTGTTGGAAATGTACCACGATAACTCATGTGTAAATAACATGATAATAGACACACATCTGAGCTGATAACTTACTTAACCCAGGCCTGGTAACTATTTGCACGGAAAAAAAGTCGTCGGAGATAATGTATCGCCTTGGGCAGCAGCATCTCATCGAGTTGGTCTGGGTGAACATCTACATGTGTGAGGTAGTTTTGCTTCTCTCCATCGATCACCTCTATTGCAGTACTAGCAGATGTAGGGTCCTCCTCCAAAGAGTCATGAGTCGGGAGATAAATTCCGAGCTTCAACGGAAGAAAATTCTCCAAAGAATAGGTGTTGTCATAACAAGAAGTTGGGGTTGACCCCGGTAGGTTACTGTACTCGGAATGTGGCGCTGCAAAAAACCTGACATACTGGTTCCGGAAATATGCTCGATAGTCTTAGTTTATGTCCACCACTTCCACTGTTACTTTCACCGCCGTCCTGACAAGAATCGTATCCTTGACAACATAATGGATCCGGGCGGAACCATCCAGTCAAAATTGTATGGACGTTGTTCCAGTGTCCCATGTGTGCAACACACGAGAAATCTTGCGTAGGGAGTTTGGTGATCTCTTTGATAACAATGTCAGCTGTGGACTTGAAGTGAGGTGTCACTAGACGTAAGCATTGGACTGTAGTACCGATTATGTTTGTACTCTCCGAAAGACGCAGCATCACCCCAAACCGAAGACTTTTTAGGTAGTATAATGTACCGTAAAAACTCTCAATTTTAAAATGAGTTTCACTGCATTTCATTCACCATACAATATGACTAGGCACAATGACTGCACACACAGGACGCTCTGTGTACAATAAAACCATGATACTAGCATGAGGTACAACTCAACATATAACCTTAATTATCATGCCGCTCATGAGTGTGGAAGGAAAACCTGTGTGAAAAACGACGAGATTTCACCACAAAAAGAAATCATGTCAAATTTAGGCAACTAACCACTGGTCCACTGCATTGCTCGCCTCAATGCTAGTCGATCCATGCCGAAAACAAGCTCCGCAGCCTCTCCGAAGAACACACGACCCATAGTTTGAGGAGATATGTAGCTACCATCTTCAACTGCACTTTCCCTATTCGTCTATCGTGCTGCTCCTAATGAAGCATCTTACAAACAACTCGTCGTGTGGTTGTGACGTCCATGCATGCCCCGAGCATCCTTGTCTTCTCCACGTATAGGTGTGCATTGCCATGGTTAGATGTCCAACATATCAGGTAATTTGTAGCCTCGGTGTAATGATAAAGATAATCTATCGCCTTCGGGAGAAGCATCTCGTCGAGTTGGTGTGGGTGAACATTTACATGGGTGAGGTGTTGCTTCTCTCCATCGATCGCCTCTATCGCAGAGTCCTCGCTTGTAGACTCAGGATCCTCCAATGGGTGATGAAGCATTAATAAAATCACTAGCTTCAAAGGTGGGAAATTCTCCGGAGAAGTAGACGTGTCGCCGCCACATCGATTACCAGTTGCTGTGGTTGATCTCTGCGATTGACTATTGTACTCGGATACTCAGATTTGACGCTGCAAAAACACTTGGCAGACTGGTTTTGGAAAGATGCTTGAAATTCTCAATTTGTTTCCGCTACTGCCACCGCCACAAGAAGGCATATCGTCATGCGACTCGTATCCTTGACAACATAACGGATCTGGATGGAACCATCGAATCAAAGTTGTGTGGATGTGATTCCAGTGTTCCAGGTGTGAATCCGCAACCTCTTGTGGCACACAGAAGAAATCTTGTGTGGGGAGCTGCCTGATCTCGTTGATGACAATTTCGGCTATGGATTTGAAGTGAGGCGTCACCGGTCGCAAGCACTTGATTGTAGTTCCGATTATATCTCTACTCTCGGAAACACGCAACATGAACCCGAGGCGGAAACTGTTCTTGGGCACCTTGTAATCTTGATACACGAAGGATAGGATGACCTCCAACCCTCGCTCCTCGAACCCCATTGGCCGTATGCCGAATACGTGAAACTGGCCTCCCGGATGCAACACATGATAGAGCAAAGATTTCCCTGCAAAGATATGCCCAATGAGAGGGTCGAAGAACAGGTGTGGTCGTCGACTCGTCATGGTGTCCTGCCGAGCTGCACATATCTGATAAATTCATCAGCACCGTGTGCAAGCCTCTCGAATCTTCGAACAGCACCGGCAGTGGCACTCCCCGCAGAGCGATGATCATTGTTGCGGCCAACGAAAGAGGAGATGAACACCTTGTTCGCATGAGCCATCCGTCTAGGAAATGCGGATTTCCTTACCACTTGCTCCACCTCGTCTTCTTCCAAAGAAAGTTGGCTGCATCTGCACGCTACGTCGTCGCAGTCCTGGGCAGTGCGCTTGAGCTTCTTTCGCCAACGGAGGAGTGATGTGTCGGTGATCTGCCACTTGTTGGACGTTTGGAGTGCAGCCTCCATCAGCTCCACCTCTAGTCCCGGTTGGTAAATAATTTTTTTTGAAATTTTTTCTGATTTTCAAATTTCTGAATTACTTTACAATTTAATCTCTAATCACCCTTTATCACTGTTTAATTTAATCTATAATCTATATTCTCTATTCACCCTTCATCATTCCAAATTGTCAAACTTCCTGGCCGGTCACCCATCCTGTCACTAATCCAGCCTGAACACGCTTAACTTCCGAGTTCTATTCCCCTTAGTTTCCAAGTCTGCACTTGTTGTTTTCCTAACAATAGTAAGATGTCAATCCTATTAATCCTCAGGAGTTTAGCTTGAGCCTCGAAGTCACACGTTTCACTGTTTGAGTTTGAAACTATTATTCTAAAAAACAATAATTATTTAGTAACACTAATATTTCTTGAATAAGTAGTTTGACCATTGTTTGACCATAGTTTGACCAGATTTGACCAAAATTCAAAAAAACTGAAATAACTATTTAGTAACACTAATATTCTTGAATAATTATTTAGTAACATTAATACTTCTTGAATAACTAGTTTAACCAAAATTTTTAAAAAAAGAAATTTGAGTGTAACGTTTTTCCTTTTAGAATTGGAGGATTCTTAAAATTTGCAAACAAGCCTACGGCTGTCAAAATCGGATGCGGATTCTCGTGCTGAACATTTTGATATATTATACATTGTTTTCCGACATCGTATGCAAAAGTTATAGCCGTTTTACTTTTTCCCTACACTTTTTGTAAAATATGTCCAAATTTAAGTTTTTAAATTTTCCTAACTAGTAGATGTAGTAATATAACTACATCTCAAAGGATTTTATTTTTTGAAATTTTTATCATTTTCTTTTTTTTTTCAAAACTGAAATGGCGATACACCAGAAGAGGGATAAAGTTTGAGACACGACACCCTTTAGTCCCGATTCGTGTCTCAAACTAGGACTAAAGGTCTAATCTTTAGTCCCGATTTGAGATACAAACCGAGACTAAAGGTCTAATCTTTAGTCCCGATTTGAGATACAAACCGAGACTAAAGGGCTGAGATACAAATCGAGACTAAAGGGCATCGCACCCTTTAGTCCCGATTCGTGTCTCAAACCGGGACTAAAGGTCTCATTTGAACTGGTATTAATGCCTTTAGCCGTTCGAACCGACACTAATACTCACATTAGTCCCGATTCTAATGCAACCGGGCCTAATGTGTATATTGAGCCATGACCAAAGCCTTGTTTTCTACTAGTGTTTGTGCTCGTCTTTACTGGTGGGGACAATACCCGAAATAATTCGGCTAACTGCTTCCCCAACCATGGCAGACTTGACCATCTCAGCCATGGACTGTGATCTGTGAGTAGTGTGGTAATTAGTAAGAGCGACAAGGCTGCGCTACTCAAGAAATGGACTAGCTAACCTTGGTGCCCTACTTCCCTCTCACTTCTGTTGCTTTTATTAGTACAGCTCGCTTGGTCGGCTCGGCTGAATCAAGTGAGCGTCTGAGATAACAAAGCTTGCTGGTTCTTTTCACTTGAAAGGAGACGAGTTTTTTTAATCTTTGTAAATTCAGACAGTTCATTTGCTACTGGGGGCAGCAGAACGGGTGCAACAGTATATTTAGAGAGAATTGGGTAATTGTGACCAAGTCCCAACCATTTCAAAACAATCGATCAAACCAGAGTGTTCCAAGTGTAGAAAATGAGCCCTGCTCCGGTGCTCCCGCCTAACCTAATTTCGGAGGGGTATTTTTGTCCCCGCGAATTTGTTTTTTTCCTGGCCCGCCACAGCCCAGATCCAAGCCCTGTATAACCCAGACCGTATACGTACAGTACCCTGGTACGAAAAAAAACATAGATACGACCCCACGTCCACGTAAGACCTGCCGATTCCAATCATTCACGCGAGCAGCTCGATTAATCTCGCGAGCATTGACGCAGCTCCATAAGTAGTAGATCTCCACCGGCGGCTATCTCGTCGCCGGCGATCTCATCGGACAGCGGGCGCGACAACGTCGTGAATCTCCAACGATCGCGCACAGGTACCGCTCGTGGCAACATCGAACGAACTGCCGCCGCGCTAGTGGCAGTGGTTAACCTAGCTACCCGGCGGCGCATGCGATCGTGGATCTTGTTCCGGTAGTGCTGCTCCTCGTGATCTGGGTTCACGTAGCGTCGGTTGCCGTCGGCTGTGCGCACCACCAGTATCGTTATTTGATGTGGCGGCTAACCTAGGTATCCGGCGCCAGAGGTAATCACAGATCTAGCTAGGTTTTGAGATCGTGCAGTTCCTCGCGATTGAAAGTGATCACGACGGGTGCCGTGGCCATCTTCCTTACTAAGTTTGGCAGATCTGAATGGCCTCGGTTGCGGTTGTTTACATAACATCTGTGATCGTGTGCTATGTGTTTTATATTTCATCATTGATAATGTTTGCACATGTGATGATACATATTATTGGTTGTAGGAAATGGCGGAAGAGGAGTTAACTGATATCATGGTAGACATGGAGTTTGGGGAACTAATGAAAGACTGGATAGAAGATTGGTCAGATGATGAAAATTCAGATCGTGAAGATCGGTCAGAGAATGGGAACGAATGGGACGATCTTAATGTGAGTGGCATTGTCATGTTGTAATTTTTTGGTGGCATCTGACAATACTAAATCTTTGTGTTGAAAATTTATAGATCCATGAGCTTGATGATGATCAGGAAAACAACTCGGAGCTCTCGAATGAAGATTACATTAGTCAGGTACGTAAGTGAAAAATTTTGTTGGCATGCAAATCGAATTTCTTCTGGAATATTATATGATAAGTAATTATGTATTTGTGTTGTATTTTTCAGTTCATTTCCGAATGTCATAATGCGTACGACTATTACGGTGAATCCGACGCGGAGACATGCCTTAACGACGAATCATTAGATGCACCTGGTTCTGGGGAGTCCGAGTCGTCGGTCATCATGAGTGAGGTATGTTTGTAATCAATGTTCTATGGAAGTAAGTAATGTTAAACCATAGAAATCTGTTTTCATGGCTGTGGTTTGATTGTGTAGGTGACACAAGATGATGGTGCAAAGAATGTCCAAGATACTGCCAGTGCAGATGATAAGAGGGATATGTTCATGCAGATAATGGAAATGACCTTTACGTCTCACGATGCTGCGTATGATTTCTACAACAACTATGCTAGAGATAATGGTTTCAGCATTAGAAAGAATAAGGTCAAGTATAGCAAAACAGAGTCACGTCATATGCGTTATAGGCGGTTTGTTTGTTCAAGACAAGGGAAACGTGACAGCAAGTTGCTAACCGAGGAAGGACACAGCCGTAGGCTCAGAGCCGAGACACGCTGCTTTTGCGAAGCGCACCTGACCGTCAAGCTTGACCAAAAGCGTGGGGTTTGGTATGTTGAAAGTTTTGAGGACAAGCATAGCCATATGTTGGCAAGACCGGACGAGGTACCTTTTCTTTGGTCCCACAGAAAAATCAAAGAGTACCAGAAGCATGAGATAATGTCCATGGGAGCTGCAGGGATTAGAATTCACGACATGATGGATTGCTTCATCATCAAGCATGTATGGTACGGTGGTGTTGGTTTTACCAGGCGTGAAATATACAACCTTTGCGCCAAGGAGAAGAGGAAGCTGCTTTCAAAAGGTGATGCTGCCACAGCCATAGGCATCATGGCCAGTAGGAAACAGAGGGATCCTAGCTTCTTTTTCGAGTACAGGCTAGATAAGGAAGGACATTTGAATAGGATGTTCTGGTGCGACTCCCAGTCTCGTCATGACTATGAGGACTTCGGCGACGTGCTTGTATTTGACAGCACGTACAAGATGAACCGCTATGGTATGCCATTCATACCTTTTGTTAGTCTTAACAATCACCGGAAGACCACTGTTTTTGGTTGTGCCATAGTTTCGGACGAGACCGAGGAGACATACGTGTGGCTTTTGCAGACGTTTTTGAGGTCCATGTGTCAAAAGATGCCTAAGAGTGTAATCACAGACGCCGACGCTGCGATGATCAAGGCAATTTGCAAAGTCTTGCCAGACGTGTGGCACCGTATATGTACGTGGCACATAGAGAAAAATATGAAGATTCACCTCAGTCACAAGTCCTTGAAGGAGTTTCGAACTCTTCTGTACTACAGCACGTCCACGGCAACGTTTGAGGAGAGATGGCACGCATTTTCCAAAAAATGGCAGTCGGAAAAAACTGTAACATGGTTGAGGCGGATGTATAAGAAGAGAAGACTGCGGGCCGCGACATATCTAACAGAGGGGTTTTGGCTTGGCATGAAAAGCAACCAGCGGAGTGAAAGCCTGAACTCATGCCTTCACCTCCACCTAGACGGTGAAATGAGCCTGGTGGATATGATTTTGCACTATGAGAACGCCGTTGTGCGTATCCGTGAAAACGAGGCGCGAGATGACTGCACGGCCTCACAGAGTTTACCGGTGCCAGTTACTAGCTCGAGGGAACTTGAGATAGCTGCTTCTCACGTCTTCACTCCAGCAAACTTCTATATGTTGCAGGATGATCTTAGAAAAATTGACGGCATGGAGATTGTAGAAATTAAGCTGGGAGACGGATCACAGCAGTACATCGTGGCCTGGAAGAATAACCGCAAGCGCCGTTTTTGGGTGACACCAGTAAATTCCGCAGAAACTATAAGGTGCAGCTGCAGAAGAATGATTCGAAAGGGTCTACCTTGCAAGCACATATTCCATGTACTGAAGCACTTGAACATATCTGAAATACCAAAGTGTTTAGTTCTTATTCGGTTCACGAAAGAAGCAAGGTTGGGACTGCCCGCGAGGCGCACAAGCGATCTGTTGGGATTTGGTTGGACTGGGGCCGGGGAAAGAATGAAATATAGCCAGGTCAGTGTGTTAGCGTCTGAAGCTATGCATGCGGCATGCAAACACCCTGCTTTGTGGGATCAGTTACAGGAGAGTTTGAAGGCTGTGATAGCTAAGAGTCATGAGTATGATCTGCTAGAGGAAAATTTGTTGAAGCAAACAAATGACATCAGTAAGTGTGCAGTTGAATATGTGGACGATGGTGAAGGCAACATGATTGAGGTTAAAGATCCTATGAAAGTGTCAAGCAAAGGTGCAACAAAGGCAGATGAGAGCCGCCCTGTCTCGAAAAATGGTAGACCACTCTCTTTTGATGAGTTGAAAACCCGGTGCGGCGCTTGCAAATTGGTAGGACACACTAGACGTAGCAAGAAATGCAAACTAAATGAGAAGTAAGTGTTTGTATGCATTGTGGATTATTAAAGTTTGTATCATTCATTAACTTAGCTTGTCTTCTATCAGGTGCAGAAAAGTGGAGAAGGAACAAGAGTAGAACACTTGCTTCAAATATTTACTGTGTTAATTGGCCGGCTCATACTTGGAGGCTTTGGCCCCCTGATTGTATCCTTAGTATATTAGCAGACGAGATCCCAGTCTTTGTTTAAATAAAGTAAGATGTTTCCCTGTAAACAAAAATTAAAAAAATTCTTTACTGTGTAATGACCGGGGCGGGAGGTAGAAAGAATATTATTGTACGTTTCCCCTGCCCACGTCCTAAATGCCATTAAATAAGTAACTTACCACTCTCCTCCCCACCACACACTCACCCACCTCCCACGGGCGCCGGTTCGAACTCCCCTCTTATCCCCACCTACAGTAGATCGAGAATACCCTCGCCGGCGACCGCTGCAACCGCCTCCATGGAGAGAAGCCTCGGCTGGCAGAGAGCGATGGTGGACGTCGCCGGTGATGACGAGGGGTGGCGCACGCAGTTGACGGAGGTGTGCGGCTGGTTCCCCAGCACGGAGATGTTGGTCAACCACGCGCGTGGCCTCGTCAAAGTCCTCACCGATGCTGAGAAGAAGCGCGCCTTCCCCTACGGCCGCGGCGTCCCGCCGGCTGTCCTACTCGTGTGGGCAATGCGAGAGGCCATGCTGAGCGACTCCCCTGTTCAGCGCGCAAGGTGGTGGATGTACCGCTCCACCACCATGACGCTGCGGCCAGATTTAGCACGCGTCGTGTCGAGGGCGGGCCGCGTCGACGTCGAGCTCGCTGTCCCTGCGCCCGTCACCCCGGACTACCAGGTCCGCCATTTGTCGAAGCCAGTGCTGCCGTTCGGCTCTGACATCGTGGAGGACGACGTGGAGGAGGTACTGGTCATCCCTGATGAGCATGAGGAGGGCGAGGAGGACGCTGTGCAGATGGTAGCGCCGGTCGCCGTCGAGGGTGGAAAGACAATGCCCATCGACGTCGAGCTCCTTCCCCTCCTCCCTAACATAGTGAAGGTGGAAGCAGAGGAGGTGGCTCAGGATCAGGTGGCGCAGTTGTCCAACAGAACGGTGGTCAAGAAGAAGGCTTCTCCGTGTGTGGTGCGCCGCTCATGCCGCCTCAAATTTCTGAAGAAGTGAAGATGGGCACATTTGCTGAAGGAGGAGGAAGCTGCTGGTTATATTAAGTTAGGTATGCTGTTATATGTTTCAGCATATAAGTTAACATTATTTTGGGTTTGATGTTGGTTAGGTATGCTTTTATATGTAAGTATATAAGTTATGCAATCGGTACGGTTTGATCGGGTTCTTTGTGGCTGAAGAACTGAATATCTACTGCTCACCCTAAGTGCCAAGTTCAGTTAAATTTCTGATTATTGAATAGGTATTGTTGCTTTGCTTCAGTGTTGCATGGAAGCTGCTAGATGTTGCTCCTATGTTGCAACAAGACAATGAACTAGTCTGCTACATAAATCAGTAGTGTTGCTAGGTGATGTGCCCATGTGCATCACATACCAAATATAGAACATGCCAAAAGTGCATTGTCTGTCAAATACAGGACATGCCAAAAGTGCATTGTCTGCCAAACATAGAACATGCCAAAAGTGCACTGTCTACCAATCATGATGGCCCCATGTTATTTATGCTGCAATCTCTGTTACACTTTGCCCATAAACTGAATAGCAAATAATTCTGTATCATTTCATCATGTCAATTACAATGATGTCAATAACTTTATGAACAATCTACTTGCTAACTATGACAACAATCATAATGGCAAGCAGGCCAAGATACAGAATACCTCCAAATCCTAAAATCCTATCCCTATAGAGCAATATCTCCTTGTGCATCTTAACCATTGCCCTCTTTTCTTTCTCATTCCTTTTAATTTCAGCTTCATATTCTGTAATCTTAGTCTCCAGTTTCTTGTTCTTCATGGCAAGATACTTAATGACTGACTTTGCTTTGCTATCCCACTCCCCATCAACCCATTCAACATACTCAGAAGTGATATCATCCTAAATAAATCATGATCAATTCAAGTCATTTTATAACTGAACTTGTCGCTGCAAGCGTTAAACACTAAACTTTTTTGCAGCTTGACCGCAATAGCAGTACTAGTTTGAAGATCATGGTCAGTAGACTAACTTGAAACACACATCCCCCGAGTGCGCTGCCAAAATTGTCTGCATCTATGCAGACACGGCCACTAGGAGTTTCCTGATGACCACATAGATGAAGCTTGTCATGGCCATAGGTGATGAATTATGGGCGATAATGCTGGGATGTAAAGAACAACGGTAAAGAACTTACCTTTTTGCCACCAAAGTGTAGCACTGAAGAAACCCTAGCCGTGGGTTCTCCCGGCCCGCCGCCGCCCACGAAACCCCCGTCCCCTGTTCCACTAGATCCGCCGCCGCTGCCTCCTGTGCCACTGAATCCGGCCCAGCTGCTTGCAGGACCCAGGGTTCGACCTAACTTGCGGTCGCCACAGCTCTTCTCGCCGCCGCCGCCGCCGCCCGCCGCCCAGCTCGCTGTCATGCTTTTGCCGTCGAGATTTGGATGCGCAAATAGAGAGGGAGGGCTAGGGATTTGGAAAGCGAAACGAGAAAAGCGGAAAGATCGATGTGAACCTGGCAAAATGGGCTGGTGTAGCGCTGCCGGGAAGATAGCCCGCCTGTGGGGCCCCTCACGTGGTTAGATGGGCCGTGCCTGGCATTATGATGAGGACACAAAAAGTTAATTATACATATAATTAAAAAACGACGGGTTTGTAAAACAAACTAGAAAAACATGATGCCTGATAACACGCGATAGAGCCAACGAGCTGACATGACTTTGATGAGTGTAATATTACATTATGGCTCGATATATTTACTTATCTACCATGACTACTTTTCATAATAATGTGATGAGGGGGAATTACTAGGAGATTATGCAAGATGATGACATGCACATAGCTAAGGCAGAATGCTAAGCTTGGTAGAGTTTTAAAAAAAGTTAAGATTGTGAAAATTTTAATATGAAACTTACAAGAGTAGTTGAAGAGAAAAACAGACTATTATAAAAAATTGGAGAAGGAGAAAAATATTAATCAAGAACACTTGATAAGTGAAGCCGTGAAAAATACAATTATAAAAAATTGGAGAAGGAGAAAAATATTAAGCAAGAACAATTGATAAGTGAAGCCAAAACTTTATTGGTACGACCAAATTGTCTTCTCCGAGCGAATTTTATGACCGAATTGTCTTGTACGAGCGAATTGTCTGACAGACACAATACACATGCATGTGGCCTGTTTATTACATAAAAATGATAGAACCCCTAAGATAATCATGCCGTCGAAACCTTCGACCGGACTAAATCTAAACCACTAAAACTTCAATCTTTCATGCCGCATGAATTCTTCAGGCGCGTCTTGCTTGCGATTTCGTGAATTTTGTTCTTCACACAGTCCATCGAGTTTGAAGGTGACATAATCAACTCTGCGACGAAACGTCCTCTCCTTGCGTTAACGGTGGCCTGCAAAAAATGACATAAACGTTTCATGATCCGAAGTTGCTACACCATCATAGTAGCTAGTCTACAAACGAAAATAACAGCATACCTGTGTAAATTTGCGGGTGATTTTGTCCCCGTCCCAATGTTCTAGACATTCTGTGACAAAAAGGCCACAAGAGTTCCTGGTACATATGCAAACATTAGCGGTGGGCAATACACACATGTGTGTTGTTGTTTGATTGTGCATGGTGTCCTATTAACTCACCCATCCTCTTGCTGGGGTATGTCATACTCCTTGATAGGCCACTTACTTACGTCCGGATATTTCCCTGGTGTAATAAGATTTGCCTGACGCATATCGTGTGCTATAGACATTCGCTATAAAGAGCATAGTGTTAAAGATCAATCATAAACAATATGTAAGAGCAATGGTACAAATGTTGGTTACATTACCAGTGCTTTAACAGTCCTCTCAGTCAGGTCCAGAGGATAGAGCGAATCGAGAGCTTGGAATTCTTTCTTGATCATGTGCATGACCACGATCATCCAGTGGCTATTGTCGATATTCAACGTGATATACGTCTACAGTGCAAAAAACCATTACGGATCAAAAGAAATACTTGATGAACTATCATGTAGTGAAGAATCACAAACATTACGCACCTTATCATGCACAGTATACTCTTTCGTGACTCTATTAACTGCCCCAGCTTTGGTCAGAGAACTATCCATGTTGCAGCTCGATGGCAATGGACCATCATGTGCGATAGCACGATCTACAAGGAATTTGGACCTCCACGCTGGACAGAGGTAACGATCATGATCAACACGCACCTCCAAATGTCCCATATAAGCATCAATAACCTGCATAGGATATCAGCGCATTACATGTTGAGAGTTGAGACATAGATTTTTGAGCATCTTATAAAGAGGACATGCAAGTAGTACTTACATCGTCCGATAGCCATCTATGAGATAGTACCGGTAGAATCCTTTCGGAAGTCAGAGTTATGCCACGGCCTTCACTGTAGTAATTTTTTTTGTTCTTGTTCTTCTCAGTGCTAGCAGCTATCTTCACAAATGAAACAGCTGCATCAATTATTTCCGGCGTCAACTCATCTGCCACATCCTCCGGCACATTATTGTTTGAAAATAGAGCTGCATGAAATAATATGAACGTCAACAATGGTGGTCATATGCATTGGTAGTAAATAAAAAAATTAAGAATGTTAGTTACGAGACCTCTAGTACAGTACTAGTACAAGAGGTTCTCTGACCACGGCTAGTACGCGTGCCGGGCTTGTCAAGTGCGTAGGGGGAATCAAATTTCTTGGGAACAGTTCGCTTCCGCTTACCGGACATAACCTCCTCATCCTTATCGATCGTTCCACCTTTTTTTCCATTCGCCTTAGCCATGAACTTGCCGACAGAAGATGGACAAATGTCTATGTCCGATGAAGGTGCTTGAGTAGAAGTACCAACCACCCAAGGGTTTTCCGGTGTACCCCCACATACATCATTACGCTTAATATGTGAAGCTTCCTTGTGTCCTTTCAGCTTCGATGGGGTTTTCTGTTTCGCAAACTAAATCGTGTGAACATTTCTGGACGAAAAAAATTAAACGAGAAAATTATAGACAGAAAGATAAATACATAGTACCTCAGGTACGGTTTTATGGTCGGGAAGCACTTCAGGCTGCGTCATGTCAATGATCGGCTCTCCATCACTGTCCATGTCTTCCTTGTACACGAATTCCTTCTTTTCATATGGACCATTCTCGAACGAATCCACTTCGTCCGGATCATTCTCCGCGGATGGCACGGCAGCAGCCGGCTTGTACATGACACCTTCTTTGTTAAACTTCCCCAACAACCTCTGCAATACAAATATAAACTTAGTAATGGTAGGATGGTTTAAAACAGGAAACATACTGTAAAGTATAATGTTTGGGTGTGATACCTCAGCTACTTGATCAGGGATTTTCCTCATCTCGGTGTGTATGAAGTCCATGCACCGCTTCGTTAGAAGCTCCATCAAATCTTCCGACAATGCGGTTGACGTCGACTTCTTTGCGTTTCTAGTTGCAGGCTTGGTTTTTGGCTTCATGGTAGGCGCATTATTTGGGATGTTGGGCTCCTGAGCCCTATACTCCTGGGTGATATTATTTTCGATCTGCATGCGATATTGAAGTACATGTGATGAATAAAAAATAAATAGTATTAAGTTACAAAACATTTAATAAAGACGAAAGACAATGACTTACCCTTACATTACCACGGCCGCGCCCATTATCATAGTCGAACCTATCTCTCCTAGTGGCTGCGCCTTCTGTCTAGTTCCTCATAAGAGGTTGTATGGACAAGTTGGGATTATAGGCGCATTCGCCTTCGACCGGTTGCACCTTCTCCCAGTACAAGTACTACAAAAAAATATAAGGGATTTAGTGTTAGTAAAAGACATCACATAAAATTTGCAATGATATGATAATTGACATTATGCAACAGGTCTGATATGTGTACCTGCAAGGGAGCCAAATTGCCTTTCGGCCATTGGCGGAGGTGTTTGCGTTTCTTCACTATGCGGAGGCAATCAAGGAGAACACGCATGGTGAAGGCATTCCAGTTAATCTTTGAAATACATTTCACATCGTAGACCAAAGCGTAGTACTGCTTTGGCACAATCTTGCTCGACATGGGAGCAATAATTGTTCCTAACAGGACCAGCACTACTTTGTGAAGGAAATCGTCGTCGGTGGCTTTACTTTTAATTATGTCCTCAGTGAGATTATCTATCACTATGTTTTCTGACGTCTTACTGAGAAATTGTGGTGGCACCCGCTCCTTCATGTCCTCGCCTTCTTCAGTCAGAATGTCCGAAGCGGACAGTCCTTGGTTCTCGAGGTTAAAGATGCACTCGACGTCGACCGCACCGAGAGTCACCTCCCCAACCTGCTCTTGTATAATGAATCTGCCCGTGCTGGCCTGAAAATTCTCAATCATATACCTAATCAGCAGGGTACGCATCTTAATAGATGGTATTTGCAGCATGCTGCGCAACGATGTATCAACCAGTCTAGCGCGTTGACCGCTCGATATATCTGCAACAAGCTTGCACCATTTCTCAACTGCGCATACTATTTGTCCATTCAACTCGTCCATCCTGTTGAAAGAAAATATATAACTTCGTGACATTAGCTAACACTAAAGCAAAAATAACAATAGGCATGCAAAAATATAAAACTTTCTGGCAGTAGCTAACACTAATGCAAAAATAACACTAATGGAAATACAATACTATCAGCATGTATACTGCAACATGCAGCCAAGTGTGTGCTGACATGAGGCAATAAAAAAATAACTACAATTGGTAATTGAATTTACTTGCATCCGATCAAGTTCTTTGAGTACCATTTAAATTATATAATCAATAAATTTAATATGGTAAACTGTTACTTATTCGTCTGGTTGTCTTACTAACAGGGTGACAAATTGTTCACCTGTAAATAAACTAGAGTCTATAGCAATGGTACCTATTTGAGGTTCATCAACATCTAATGTTAATAACTCTTTAATGTTCTATGTGCACAACAATATAATTGGATCGTGTGACAAAAATATATTTGGATCTTGTGACAACAAATGTATTGCATCATGCTTCTCGAGAAACAACATCTTATTCTACCATGCTATGAAAGAACCAAAGAATGATTTCATCTACGCCATCTGATCAGAACGCATCTAGTCCAGTTCATACTAGTTGAAAATATGTGGTAAACCTAAGTCCATCAAAGCAACGAGACGGAGGAAGTAGCTTGCTATGAAAGCGCGAGGGAAGGAGGACAATTTACTTGATTGGTCGACGAAGATGAAAGAAGTCGGCGATGCGTTCTTGACGTAGTTCGTCGAGGTAGGCCTGCACGTGCGGACGAACTTAATCTTCTCGGGGTTTTTGTGGCGTGTGGGATGCGGCGGACGGAGCTATCGACGCCTCGCTGGCAGGAGTCGATCTAGTCGACGACATGTGCGAGGAGGAGTAGATTATATACGAGGTCGACGCCTAGGTCGTCGTAACTTCCCTGTGGCCTATCTCGCGATCTATATTTTCCTCCGTTGAAGCGAGGCTGAACGTGGTCCTCAATCGTAGGGATTAGGAACATATGGATTAGCACGATCCCAGAATTGTGTAACAGAACGGCAACTACTCCCGTGATCGACGTGCGTGTGATCGACGTGCATGGAAAGCGTAGCGTTGTGGGCTCCACAATATGGATCCGACACTTATTTGCGGTCTGGGCCGGCCCACCTACCTGCATTGTTTCTTCCCTCAAAATAAATATCATTGGTTCATCCGTAAAAAAAACTATTTGTGACACGTATTACTTATTGTATACTTGTATATGTTCAACAATATTTATAGTATCTCTATCATTTCTACAATATTATACATGCATCGAGTGTTTGGGATCATTTCGTGAGATCGTAGGTTACGCATAAACCACTTTCAGACCTGCCCTCCGGACACAAAACGCACGTTGCGTCACGTGGGGGCAGTGTTGTAGGGTTTTCTCGCAAGAAAACCCTAGAAATTGCATCGAGTGTCGCAAATGAACGATACTTGTCACGCATGCAAGCCATGGTCATCGTAGGGTATGCATGTAGTTTGGGATCATTTGGTGGGACCATCAAGGAAAACCAATTTCAGAGCTGACCTCCGGCAGACCTGAATGGTCCTGCTTGTACATGGTGCATGTGGAAGCATGCATGAGATGACCCCAACTTTTGGGAGCTTATGGGCTTGGCCAATGTGGTCCCCCAGGCAAGATGTGGACGAATTCGGACACAAAACGCACGTTGCGT
>NC_041384.1:715541401-715544449 GCF_002162155.2 Triticum dicoccoides
GTTGTAGGGTTTTGTCGCCGGAAAACCCTAGAAAATGCATCGAGTGTCGCAAATGAACGATACTTGTCACGCATGCATGCCATGGTCATCGTAGGGTATGCATGAAGTTTGGGACCATTTGGTGGGACCGTCGAGGAAAACCAATTTCAGACCTGATCTCCGGCAGACCCGAATGGTCCTGCTTGTAGATAGTGCATGTGGGGGCATGCATGAGATGACCCCAACTTTTGGGAGCATGTGAGGATGTCCAATGTGCCCCCTCCCCCCCAGGCAAGGTGTGCACGAGTTCGGACACAAAACACACGTTGTGTCACGTGGGGGCAGTGTTGTAGGGTTTTGTCAACGGAAAAACCCTAGAAAATGTATCTAGTTTTGGAAATGAACGATACTCGTCATGCATGCTTTCCATGGTCATCCTAGGGTTTGCATACAGTTTGGTCTGAATTGGTGAGACCGAGAAGATAAATCTGCTCCTAGTACATGGTGCATGTGGAGGTATGCATGCGACTGTCCCAACTACATTTGATTTAATAATATTTGAAGTTTCAAACAGAAAATAAAATTTATAATTTGGAATGAAGAATTGAAATAATGAAGAAGTGCAATAGAACTTAACATATTATCAATTACATTTTGGAAATATTTCGAATATAAAGAAGAGAACAAATATTGGAATGAAGAAGTGAAATAAAACAGAACATTTTATCTTACAAATTAAAAATATTTCAAAAATAATAAAGATAAGAAATATTGGAATGAATAATTGAATTAAAACACAACATTTTAGTTCATATTTCGTAAATATTATCAATATACAAAATAGAACGAACAAATGAAATAAAACACAACAGAATTTGGAATATTTTTTAAATTTTAGTAAACACTGTTAGAAATAATATAGAAAAAAGAGACTTGATTTTAAATATTACAAATATAAAAAAGAAAAGAAACAAAGAAAATTTAAAATGTATCAGCGAGCGGAGTAAGGCTGCCCTGGGCCAGCCCGCCCGAATTGGGCCCAAGGCGGAGCCGCGCAGGGCACATCGCAGCGCACAGCCGTTGGGTGGTGGGAGTTTAGTCCCACCTCGCCAAGCGAGGGAGCGCTGCACCGGTTTATATACCCAGCTGCGACTCCCCTCTCAAGCTCCTATCAATTGCAGGCAGTGCATTGCCTAACTCTTGTCCCCTCTGCCCCGAGGGGCCTACTAGTAGCAGAGATAATATGCACCACGGGCCTGCATCCTGGCCCATGCAACGCAGGGTTCCTAGTCGTATGCAGGCCGTGGAGTTTGAATTCTCCTGCTCTGGTAGGTGGGCACTTTTTTTGGCATATTACCATGTGTATTGATCTTCAAATCACACACTAAATTATACACATGCTCACTTGCATTCAATACACAATTTTTTTGTGCATACATGACAAGTTAATGTTTTGACCTTCAAGTCATCTAATAAATTTTACACATGCTCACTTACATGTAATACACATGGATATTAATTGGATTTCAACAAAAATGAGGCCGTGGTGTATGAATTCTACTATCACATGCATGCAAGATGCATAGAGTGTCGGAAATGAACGGTAGTTGCCAGGCATGCTTGCTATGGTCATCGTAGGGTGTGCATAAAAGTTTGGTATCAATTGGTGAGACCGAGAAGAAGAATCTGCTTGTAGTACATGGTGCTAGTGGAGGCATACATGCGATTGTCCCAACTATATTTGATTTAATAATATTTCAACAAAGAAAAGAGGAGAATATAGAAAACAGAAGAAAAAAGTTGAATGAATAAGTGCAATAAAAGACAACATATTATCTTACATTTTGGAAATATTTCAAATATTAAGAAGAGAACAAATCTTACAATGAATAAGTGAAATAAAACAGAACATTTTATCTTACAAACTAAAAATATTAAAAAAATAATAAAGATAAGAAATATTGGAATGAAGAATTGAATTGAAACACAACATTTTAGTTCATATTTCGTAAATAGTATCAATGTACAAAAGAGTACGAACAAATGAAATAAAACACAACAGAATTTGGCATATGTTTTAAATTTTAGTAAACACTGTTAGAAATAATATAGAAAAAAAGAGACTTGATTTTAAATATTACAAATACAAACAAGAAAAGAAACAAAGAAAATTTGAAACGTATCAGCGAGCGGAGTAAGGCTGCCTGGGCCAGCCCGCCCGAATTGGGCCCAAGGCGGAGCTGCGCAGGGCACATCGCAGCGCATAGCCGTTGGGTGGTGGGAGTTTAGTCCCACCTCGCCAAGCGAGGAAGCGCCGCACCGGTTTATATACCCGGCTGCGACTCCCCTCTCAAGCTCCTATAAATTGCAGGCAGTACATTGCCTAATTCTCGTCCCTTCTACCCCGTGGGCCCTACTAGCAGCAGAGATAATCTGCACCACGGGCCTGCATCCTGGCCCATGCACCGCAGGGTTCCTAGTCGTATGCAGGTCGTGGAGTATGAATTCTCCTGCTCTAGTAGGTGGGAATTTTTTTTGCCATATTGCCATTGTGTATTGATTTGATCTTGAAATCACACACTAAATTATACGCATGGGCAATTTTTTTGCCATATTGCCATTGTGTATTGATTTGATCTTGAAATCACACACTAAATTATACACATGCTCACTTGCGTTCCATACACATATTTTTTTGCATATATGACAAGTTAATGTTTTGACCTTCAAGTCATTTTTTCAAAAACTGGCTTAAGTTAGACCAAATGACCCCTCCAGAATGCGGTCATTTTTTCGACCACCTCCAAATGACCTCAACTTTGGCACACATGATCTATTGCACAAACAAAGGTGGGTTCCAAAGGTTTTATATTTTTTTTGAATTTTTTATTAATTCATAATGCCCTCTAGACTGATCGGTCAAAACATCGGTCTATACCTCAGGGGGGGCATTGTAAATAATTCTTTTTCCAAATTTTCTTTCATAGCCATGATTGGCCCATGTGGGTCACCATGTTCAAGAAAGTTTGTGTGATTTGGAGGTGGTGGGAAAAATCTCATTTTTTCAAA
>NC_041384.1:715545065-715555749 GCF_002162155.2 Triticum dicoccoides
GTTTAAGACCAAATGGCCCCTCCGGAATGCGGTCATTTTTTCGACCACCTCCAAATGACCTCAACTTTGGCACACATGATCTATTGCACAAACAAAGGTGGGTTCCAAAGGTTTTATATTTTTTTGAATTTTTTATTAATTCATAATGCCCTCTAGACTGACCGGTCAAAACATCGGTCTATACCTCAGGGGGGCATTGTAAATAATTCTTTTTCCAAATTTTCTTTCATAGCCATGATTGGCACATGTGGGTCACCATGTTCAAGAAAGTTTGTGTGATTTGGAGGTGGTGGGAAAAATCACATTTTTTCAAAAACTGGCTTAAGTTAGACCAAATGGCCCCTCCGGAATGCGGTCATTTTTTCGACCACCTCCAAATGACCTCAACTTTGGCACACATGATCTATTGCACAAACAAAGGTGGGTTCCAAAGGTTTTATATTTTTTGAATTTTTTATTAATTCATAATGCCCTCTAGACTAACTGGTCAAAACATCGGTCTGTACCTAAGGGGGGCATTGTAAAAAATTCTTTCTATATTTTTGAAATTATTTGAATTTATAATGCCCTCTTAAATTTGTTTACCTTTTTAATGCCCTCTAATTTTTTTTGAATTTTTTATTTATTGAACTAGGTTTACAAGATGGCTAGGATGGCCCATGCTTTTCCTTTTGTTCTAAATTTATATTTTCTTTTCTTCTAAATTTATATTTAATTGCTTCACACTTTGATGATGGAATATTTGCTCTGTAATTGCAACATAGGTTCAAATGATGGAACATTTCATCTTTTTGCTTATTCAAATTATGAGTTGGTGGAATGTGTGAGGATGAACAATTATCAGTAACTTTACTAAACCCCATGTACTATAATTCATGACAGCCATTTTGGAACATTGCGACATTCAATATTTGGTATAATTGGCACATGGGCACAGCATGTTGCACTTGCCCACAGCATAGACAAGTGTTGCAGCATGTCTCAAGCAACACTGAAGCGCCATTTGTTTTTTTCGCACCATCGAAAAAACAACTAAACATGAAGGAAGCATTCACCACCATTAAAGATAAGGCCACACATATATAGATTGCATTCTAATAGGTAGCAGGCAGTTCACAACAGATCCAGTTCAACCACACAATGCATTACATTACATTAATATATCAAGTTTTCTCACAGTTCAGACCCAGATGCAGCTTTCCCAAAAGTAAAACATCATCAAATATACTGATGATGAGTACGGCTTCCAGCTTCCGATGATCAGCATGATGTACGACTACAGGTCAGGGTTTCTCAGGACCTTCAGGAGCGCCTTATGCTGACCAATGATCCTGTAGTCATGACTGGAGATCGATGTAGCCCGGCAATGTTCCATCAGATGCTCCAATAACCCAGACCTGGGCTTGGGCTTGCTGCAGTAGGGGCACCGGTACTTTTCATTCCTCCAGTTGTAGTACTTGGCAGGTCCTTGGGCCCTGATCGTCAACAACTCCTTCTCTTCAAAGGACTTGAAGTTCCCCTCGACCACATCATCTCCAGATTCATACTGCACAAATTAATGACTGACATTAATACATTATGCATTCAAAAACTATAAACACATAATACTAACTCAATGCAGAAATAACATTTGAACTAGGCCTTACCTCGTACGGCTCATCATCATCAGACTCATATGGGTAGAACCCAGTCTTGTCCCACTTCCTCTTGTTGCCCACAAGATCCTCCTCCTCCTGCTATATTGTCAAACAAGCACATCATTTACAATGAATTGAATTGCAGTTCACAGAATGTCATTACAAACAAAATTGTGAATGTGAACCACATTGGTATGTTGCAAGTGACCAAATGCTTTCCTTATAAATACAGAATCTAAGCAATCAATCAACAGACAAATGATGTCCTTCATAAATGCTAATGAAAATGCAAGCTGGATTCTTGACATTCCCTGGATAAACCCAACACTTTACTTTTGAGGGAATTACCCCCCCCCCACACACACTACTTAATGGAAACATATAGTATATTTTGTTGCTAGGATCCTGCGTTGGAATGTTTACTTCACACTTTACATATAGTATATACTAATTACAGAAGCATTACTATTTTGGGGACAATGCAGCAAAGCTCCTACACATATTAACATAATGCAGTAGTTAATTAGGTACAACTTCAACTATAAATGCATACATCTCCAACAAACATCTAAAATTTCATTACTTACCTAAACAACAACAAATTATACTATAGATGAATCTTGTATCATCTAAATCAATTCATTGGCACATCTTAATTAATGCATTCCAAATCAAATATTTTTCCATCCAGTATCATTGAACCACAGATCAAATCAAATAATCATAAATGTCAGCAGCATTGAACTACATATCTAATAATCATATGACATCTATCTGACCTTAAATCCCCCCTTAAATAAGGTACTCATCCTCATACTAATTAAATTCTAACAAGCAAAAATTCAACTACTAATCTAATAAGCATCTGAAAAAACCCCAAGATGGTTTTATCTCTGAAGCAACGGCATTGCAGAGGATGTTCAATGCTGTCAACATCTCTGAAGCAACAACAAAATTCCTCTACTAACCCAAAGTAAATAAGCAGACTGCCCCTTCCCCTCGACCACGCTTCCCCTCTCCTTCAGAAGCCCCAATCCAGCACAACAAAATCCAGCCCTTGAGAAGCTCTTTTTGATTAACATGACAACACCCAGTACATGAGCACATCCTTCACTATATTTACAACCAAACTAATGCACCATGTAATCACCTCAAGTAGACAATTTCCAAAAACACAAGGCCATGCACAACCCATCTCATAGCCTCTGCCTGACAGGCATCAATCAAGCAACAAATAACTGCAACTATGACAACATGCATCAATCAAGCATCTAAGAATTGCAACTATGACACCCATAATCCCTAGAATTAAGCATCCATTTAATTAATCATCAAGCCAAAGAACTAAAGCAGGCACCAACCCAAACCAATACAGAAGTATATATTTGACTCCAAACACAAAAAGAATTGCAAAAATTCTACTACTAATCTAATAAGCATCTGAAAAAACCCCATCCCTCAATCTGGCTACTTCTAACCTAATCTAATAATCATATGTGGTCCACAATTCTTGCACGAATAAAATACACGAAAACCCTAATGCAGAGAAAACCCTACCTCCAATAAATCTAACCAACCAAAGTTCTAGCCACAAACCCTACAATCTAAAAACTACCAACTAAAAGTTAGCCGCACATACCTTCTGCTCCGCTTCCTCCTCGCCGGAGCCGGCCTCCACCTTCTCCACCTTCTCCACCTCGTGCGCCTCGCCAGAGCCCGCCCCCACCTTCTGCGCCTCGCCAGAGCCCGCCTCCACCTTCTGCGCCTCGCCGGAGTTGGCCAGAGCGGGCGCATCTGGCTGGACCGTGCCGCTGCGGCCCGCCCCCGCCTTCTCCAGATCTCCAGCGGAGGGAGCACCGCGCTGGACGCCGGCACGCCCCCTCACAAAGGTGCCCGCAGCGATCTGCCGCGCCTGCTCCACCAGATCTGCGCCTTCGGGGCGCTCGCCTCCTGCGTCCGCCATTGCGATGGAGAGGATGCGGTGAGGGAGACGAGGAGGTTGGAGAGGAGAGGGAGTGGGGAGTGGAGAGTGGAGAGAGGGAGACGATGCGACGGGGGGGAATGGTGGGCGATGCGGCCGGAGGTGGTTGCCGTCTAAATTTATATGATGGGACAGTTTTGGCAACTACCCGTGACACGTGCTGCCCCACGCGCGGGCGGCTTCTTTTTTTTTGGGGGGGCGCACGGGCGGCTTCACGCGTGCAGGAAAGGCCGCCATATACGGACGGGCATACGTATACGGCCGGTCATACGATCTAACCGGGCCCGTACGGGCCTCCCAGGGCTCCTCGACGGCTATACGCGGGGGCAACAAAGACGATCGTGCCCCTCGTTATGAAGTGTTTTTGGTTCATCCTGGCCGTCGATGTCTTTTCCCACCCCGCGTTCAGCCCAGGGGGGAGCACCGGAGCAGAAACGGTAGAAAATGATAAAATTGGCAACCCCTTCACTAATTAAAGGCAATTTTCTGTCCACACCCTCTTCTGGATAAACAACCGGCCACACGAAGATCCAAATCGTGGAGAGCAAGGGGCCACAATTTGCCGGCTGATGCTTTTTTTGAAAGATCCAGCCCTGGCTGGCATTGATTTCATTAGCAGAGAGAAGGCGGGAAACACGCTTGATCAAGTGATCGATGGGGTGAAAAAGAAAAGGTACAAGTGGCCAGCCCAGCAGCTATGCTGGCACTGATAGTATCGGGATATCTCTCACGGCACATCCCAGAAGGGGTGCTCTATGCAGGCTGCTCCGGCGATCCTCCATTGCTCTATGTCGCGACGGCACGCTTCGATAATGGTGCTAGAGCACGGCATCTTGCCGCGGAAGGTGCATGCATTACGCTCAAGCCATATGTGCCAGGCAATGAGCGCAAGAATTGATCTGGTGCCCTTCCTGTCTGCTGGGCTTGCCGCGTCTGTGATCAGTCTCACTCTTTCCCTCGTCGTTGTTTCGGAGCTCCAGGTATCTTGTGCAAGGGAGTGACAGCCCCGCCATGACGCCGCCGTTATCCAGGCCTGGATAGCAATCGGGCATTCCCACAAAAGGTGGGAGGAGGACTCCAAGCTTCGCAGACAGAGTTGGCAGAAGTAACTGTTCTCCCAGCCGCGCCGCTGCAGGCGATCGTTGCACCATAGCTTGTCGAGGTGGAGCATCCACAGGAACATCTTGAGCTTCCCAGGTGCCCAGATATGCCAGACGTTTTTGGAGGGGAAGGGTGCCATTGGCGCCTAGAACTGAGCTGCGTAGGCGGAGCGAGCGGAGTAGCTCCCGAAGGTGGTAGCAGTCCAGCGGATTGTGTCGCCGAGGTCGTCGTTTATGATGTTGCCTGCTCTCCGAATTGCCCTTGCTAGCTGGAGTACAGAGGGTGCAATGCCGCTGGTTTCCCCGTGGCGGAGATCAAGGAAGCATCGCCCATCGAGCAACGCGTCCCGGACGGACCTGTTCTTGCGGATGGAACGGGCGAAGAATGTGGGGTAGTCCAGCCGGAGTGGCCTGCTGTCAAGCCATGGGCTTGACCAGAAGGACGCCGTCCTGCCGTCCCCGATGGTGACCACCGTGTTGGCAGCGAAGAGAGCCTGGTCTGGCAGGTTGCATGGCGTGCCCGTGCCGACCCATGGCCGCTCTGGATGGGTCCAGGAGAGCCAAAGCCAGCGCAGATGGAGGGCGCGCGCGAATTTGTCCAAGTCATGTATGCCGAGGCCCCCGTGGGATTCTGGCGTGGTGACCATGCTCCATGCTACCTTACACTTTCCTCTGGTTGCTTCTTCGTCTTGTGCCCAGAGAAAACGTCGTCTGGCTTTATCTACCTCCTTGAAAAACTTCTTTGGCGCTCTCAGTACCGTGAGGGCGAACGTCGGCATGGCGGAGAGGACGCAGCGGACGAGCATCCTACGGCCGGCGATATGCAATAGTCTGCCCTTCCAACCAGCGAGGCGGGCATGAATCCTATCTAGGATGAACTACAGGTGGACTAGACGAATCCTATTGGTAGTGATTGGGAGGCCCATGTACGTGATTGGTAGTGACGCCATGATGCCGCCAAAGTTTTGCAAGATGGAACCAAGGTCGAGGGCGCCGCAGCTAATCGGCACTGCCGAGGATTTGGCCAGGTTGACGTGCAGGCCCGTGGCCTCGCCGAAAAGATGCAGGATGCTGAGTAGAGCATCTACCTCCGTCCTTCTGGGGTTGATGAAGATCACGGTATCGTCGGCATACAAGCTTGAACGCATACGCACAGCCGTACTAGGCAGAGGAGATAGCTGGCCCGCCAAGGTTGCCGCCTCTAGTAGACGGTGAAGGGGTTCGATGCAGAGAATGAAGAGCAGCGGCGAGAGCGGATCCCCCTGCCGCGGCCCACGATGATGCATGATGGAGGCGCCCGGAGACCCATTCAATAGGTAAGACGACGAGGATGTAGAGAGCAGAAGCGCGATCCAGTCTCGCCATCTAGCAAGGAAGCCCATTTTCTGAAGGAGTTCAAAGATGTATTCCCAAGAAATGCTGTCAAATGCCTTGGCTATATCTAATTTCAGAAGCAGGGTAGGTGTCTTGCGGCGATGAAGAGCTCTGACGGCGTTTTGAACATATAGGAAACTGTCATGTATGCACTTAGAACGCTGGAAGGCAGTTTGGGCAGGCGAAATCAGTGTGCTGATGATCGGGGCTAGCCTCATGGATAAAACCTTGGCGATTAGTTTGGCGATGGAGTGAATAAGACTGATGGGCCTGTAGTCAGCCATACTAGTTGTCCCGTCCTTCTTCGGCAGCAGCACAATCATGGCAGAGTTTAGGGCCGCAAAATCACCCCCAGCTAAGTTGTAGAAATGATGGAAAACAACCATGATGTCGTGCTTAATGAGGCTCCAGCATGATCTGTAGAAGGCGCCAGAGAATCCGTCAGGTCCAGGTGCCTTCTCAGAGGGGGATGCTTTGATCGCCTCCCAAACTTCAGTTTCCGTGAATGGTTTGTCTAGCCCAGCATTCTCAACTGATGGTAGCACAATGGAGTCCCAGTTGATCGAGCAGGAGCGTGGCCGCCTTGTGCCGAGCAGCTGAAGGAAATGGGTGTGAGCAATGGTGGCCTTGTCTCCATGCGCGGTGGCCACACCAGATTCAGTTTGCAGCGAGTGGATGTGGTTTTTGCGCCTCCGGGAGTTGATCTTCGCTTGGAAGAAGGCGGTCTTGGCGTCACCTGCACGGAGCCAGGAAACCCTGGACGCCTGACGCTTGCGTGCATGCTCGATCGCTGCCAGGTCGACGATCCTATGGTTGAGTTGCTTGCGGAGGCAAAATTCAGCGGGGGACAGACGGCGCGCCTCCTGGGCAATATCCAGGCAGAGCACAACCTCAGTAGCAAGGTGGAGCTGCACTCTGGCATCGCTGAACAGGGAACGAGCCCAAATCTTGAGATCAAAAGGTGCCCGCTTCAGTTTGGTGTTTAATCTTGCGATAGGGCACCTTGCTGCAACAGGCCGCTGCCAGGCCCGTTCCACTGTCTCTCTGAAGCGTGGGAAACGCGGCCAAAATGCCTCAAATTTGAAGGTGGCCCTCCTCGGGGGAGCAGTGGTGTCAGCTAGCAATAACGGGCTGTGATCCGACCAAGCAGTTGAAGCAACCATGAGCATAAGGGAGGTGAAAAGGCTCTCCCATTCGACATTGCAGAAAATCTTGTCAATGCTCACCAGGGTCGGATCTTGTCGCTCATTTGACCATGTGAAGCGCCTGTTTTTGCACTTGATCACCTTCAGGCCGGCCGTGTCAATCTCCCTTCTGAACATGCCCATGATGCGCCGGTTGAGGTTGAGATTGCTTTTGTCCCTTACTTCATATATGATGTTGAAGTCGCCCGCAATCATCCATGGCTCACCAAGTGGAGGTGCAAAATGGATCAGCTAAGCAAGGAAGGATTCCTTGAGCCCGTCGTCGACCGGACCATACACAGTTGTTAGCCAGAATGAAGATGAACATTGCAGTAGGGTGACCTTGGCTGTGATCGAGAAGACGCCCACAACCTGAGTGTCGAGCTGCACGGCGCTCTTGTCCCAGAGGATCACCGCACCTCCTCTTGTTCCAACTGCCGGCAGGACCACACAGCCTTCCAAGCGGCTGCCTCCCAGTTCGCGCACGATACTAGGCGACCACAACTCAAGTTTTGTCTCCTATATGCAAAGAATTTGGGTTTTGTGAGCAGCGGCAAGTTCACACACAGCAGCTCTCCTCGCCGGATAGTTCAGCCCTCTGACATTCCAGGACATGAGGGAAAATTGGTTGTTATCCATTGGGCACGGGCAAATTCTCCAATAGCATCACAAATCTATTGATGATCAAACGATGCGGATACACAACCAGCTTAACAAGGGCGTGCCAGAGGCCACCAATAGGCCCCAAGATCCTCTGGCACAATAGCAACCCTTGACGCCTAATTCTAACATAACAGAGAACTAACATGAGTCATAACTCTACTGGGCTTAAGGCTAAGCGCTGCTGGAGACTAATACTAACACTAACAGAGCATAAGATACTATGGATGACTAACATAACTAAACTATAGCTTCAGCAGCAGCATCCGGGCCAGCGATGCCCCCGGCGATGCGCAGCGCCTCCGGGTCGAGACGGGTGAGTTTGGCGATGATGGAGATGTCCTCGTCAGTCAGCGGCTTGTCGAAACGTTTGATGAGGGCTTCGGCCGCCTTGGCCGTCATGGCCTCCTTCGGCCCCAGCAGGCCGAGCTTCTTGACCAGCAGGAGAGAGGCACGCTGCGCAACAGGCACCCTTGAGGTGTTGCCTGCCTGCCGCGCACTCTGCCTAGTCGGCCCTGCATGGGCCCTCGGTGGTGCCGAGGTGCGTCGAGCAGGGGGTTGACGCACGAGGGGAGTCGGGGTGTTGGTGAAGAGGCCAAGCTGCTCGGCGTTGTCGATTTTGCTGGGGAGCTGCAGCTGCTGAACCTACTGTGTCACTGCGTCGAGCTGAACTTCAGTGGAGACCGTCGTGGGCGTGGTGCGGCAGGCCACGGTCAAGGGCCCTGGGGCGAACTCGAGCGGGGCAGCAAGCGTTGAAGCGATCGCCTGGTCGATCTCCAGAAGGCTGGAGTCTGCGCGGACGGGCTGGAGAGGCGCGCGGTCTGCCGAGTCGAAGAAGTCGGCGACAGGGTCCGAGGCCGTTGCCGGCCCCTTGGCCGTGCGCTCGGCTTGGTCCGACAGCAGCAGCAGAGGCGGGGTGGCCCTGAGGCTGCTGCCATCGTGGCGGGTGCCCTTGCCGTGACGCCTGCTGATTGGAGTCTTGCTTCGCTGGCGTGTGGCGCCACCATTGCTCCTCCGGGGCGGCTTCTCGCGCCCGTCGTGGCCGCGACCCAGGAGCATGTCCTTCCAGGAACGCCGGTCACCCGGTGGCCCGTTGTTGTCGTCGTGGTCCCGGCGAAGCCCGAACTGGAGCCCGCCACAACCAGAGGGGCCGACCACCGGGGGGCTGGCGCCTGCCCTGTCCCTGGCCATCCTCAATGTGCATCGACCACGTCCCCGGGTAAACGCGCGGGAATGGGCGATCATCGTTGGACCCAGAGGACGGGATGCCGCTCTGGCCCGAGTGCGAGGAGCGATGCGACAGGGGCGTCCAGTCTTCAACGCGGTCGACGTGGATGAGCATGACGTTGCGCCGGAAGCGTGGTGGAGGGGGGACCTCACGGCTGGGCGGCGAGAAGCCCAGCATGGCCTCGACGCGGCCGGCACCACACGCCGCGTGCCAGATGGTGTGCTTGGTGGGGATGAAGGCGACGTCGTACACCCACACCCAGCACGCGAAGGTCCGCGTGTGGCCGCGCTCGTGCGTGCGGCTGTCGAGCCGGTCGATGATGCATTTGTCGCCGAGCACCTCCGCCGCACCGTCAACGGACCACAGGTGCATGGGCATCTTCTCGATGACGACGCGGACGTGGAGGAGGAAGTCTTCATGGTCGGCGTGGACGTCCTCGTGCCACAGCTTGATGGTGAAGGAGATGCCATCGACGTTGATGGAGCCCAGGCGGACGGCATTGTCCCGGTGCGCCGGCAGCTCGAAGTGGACGAGGAAGTCCTCTGGGTCGTGGCTGGTCACTCGCAGCAGGTGCGCCGGGGTGCGGAGAACAGCGTCGAAGGCGCGGCCGATGGACATGGGGCTCGCCGCGTGCCGCTCGGCCGTGGAGATGAGGAGGACGGCGTGGCGGCGGAGGAGGAACATCTGATGCTCCATCTCCGGTGACTCGATCACCACCTTGTGGCTGTCCCTTGGCCGATGCGAGGGGTCGGTGTGGCGGCAGCGGTCCATGGCCGACGCGGGCGGAGGAGGCGAGGGGAAGCGGAGCCTCTCGCGGACCGGAGCACGGCTAGTAGCGGGCGCCAGACCACCACCACGGCCACGCCGGATTTGCGGGCAGTCCTTGGCGATGTGGCCCGGCAACTTGCACTCGATGCAGTGTATGGGGTCTCTACAATCGACGCAGCAGTGCTTGGAGCTGAGGCACCGGAAGCAGAGCCCCCTGAAACGCCTTGAGAAGGCCGCGCGGGCAGCATCCGCATTGAAGGAGAGGCGCTGGCCTCGGGGACGCCGCGAGCGCGCGGGGGAGGCATGGGCGCGCGCGGCGGCACGGCACACGTTGCGGGACAGGACCGGCGTCCGTCCATCAGCTTGGCCGGTGGAGGAATGGTCGGTGCGGGGGGAGGGGTAGACCACGATGGATTTTAGGCGGAGCGGCTCCATTGGCCGATCCCTGCTAATATCCGGCGTGGATAGTGCGGCAGCGGCCCCAGAGCACTCCCCCCGGAGCAGAAGGCGCGACGGAGAACCAGGGTTGACAGTAGGAGGGCTGGGGGCGGCGGAGGGACCGGATCCACGGACGGACCACCGGACGGGCGCAGCTCTGGGATGGAGGCGGGTTGGCCCCATCCCTCGCTGCCGCGTGAGCTGGAGCGTGCAGAGCCGCGGGAGTGCGCCGAGCGTCCACGCCCCATGGATTCGGGAAGGTGGCACCGGTGGCCGAGCGGCCAGCGACGGGGTAGGTGGCCGACGGCGCGGGC
>NC_041384.1:715556103-715674623 GCF_002162155.2 Triticum dicoccoides
CTCTCCTTCCAGGGGCGCGGACGCTCGGCCTTCCTAAGGCCGGCTGATGCTTGACTTACTTGTTTGGATGACTAACCATATATAATGAGCCAATTTGCATTGAAAGAATAAATGTTTTATTTTTTCCTCATGGTGACAAAAGATACATTACGAACTTCCATGCCAATTCCTCCTAATAAGTTTATCTTTAGTAAGGATGACTCCATGACAAAGATACAATGAAAAGATTTTATTCTTAAGAGATATCTTCATCTTCCAGATCTTCTTGTTATTAACAACTGGCACATCAGACTGGATTAACGCTCTATATATAGAATCCACTGAGAATTGTCCATTCTCATGAAGGTTTCATCGGAATACATCAGACCCATGTGACAATTACACTGTGGACAACCGTTGGAGCAGGATGTTCCACGATTGGAGTCTGGGTCCAATTAAGTCTCTTTTGAACGTCACATTTGGCGGAAATGATTCCATTACCGTGGCGATAGTATCACCTTTGTGGCTCACAATGTTGTATAGAGCCAGATATTGTTCCCGAAGTGTGGCATTTCATAGCCACTTGTCCTCCCAGAATCTAAGTCCGAGCCGTCCTTAATCGAGAAGGATCCATAGCAGAAGAAATATTTCTTCATAGCCATTAGACCCGCCCAAAAGTGGGAATCCCCAGGATTCCAATATACTTGGGATACCGCCTTGGAACCACATATTTCCTCCTTAGGAGGGTTTGCCATACACCATCTTCCGTTAGTAATTTAAACAACCATTTGCCGAGGAAGGCCCTATTCTTAAGCTCAAGGTCATGAATGTCCAACCCGCCTTGGTCTTTGGGACGGCAAACCACACTCCATTTAGCCAGTCGATATTTCTTTCTTTCGCTGTCTCCTTGCCAAAAGAATCTTGATCGAAAGTAATCCAATCTATGTAAAACTCCTTTCGGTAACTGGAAGAAGGAAATCATATATAGTATCATATTACTAATTACTAAATTTATGAGCACCAATCTTCCACCTAGATACAGCAGTTTACCTTTTCAATTGCTAAGTCTTTTTTGCAGTCTCTCCTTGACGTGTTTCCATTCAACATTTGTGAGTCTTCGATAATGTATCGGTATCCCCAAATATATGATCGGAAACTGATTATATCCGCATCCAAACAGTTCAGCATACAGGTGGGCCTCGTCTTGAGCCTCGCCAAAGCAAAACAATCCACTTTCATGAAAATTGATCTTAAGTCCCCGAGAGTTGCTCGAATGCTGATAAAATCAGTTTCAGATTTCTCGCTTTCTTGAGGTCATGATCCATGAAGAGAATCGTATCATCGGCATATTGAAGTATATAGAGACCACCATCAACTAGATGATTTACTACCCCATCAATTTGGCCATCAACCTTGGCACACTCAATCATGACCGCTAGCATATCCGCCACTATATTGAATAGCACGGTCGATACCGAGTCACCTTGTCGCAATCTCTTCTTCGTTTGGAAATAGTGCCCAACGTCATCATTGACCTTAATGGAAACACTACCTCCAGAAACGAAGCTTCCTTTATCTCTAGTAATCTTGAAATTTTCTTTCAGTATTAACAAGATTATCCATAACTCTACCCCCTTTCTCCTCTTCATACATTTCCGAAAGCTTGGACAGTGCTTTCTTTAGTGAGTCTGCCAACTCCAAATCTTGTGTTGATGATAGGAGGTCCACAGGTGGCTTTGTTGTGTTTCTAGGAACAAATCTTGTGTCATAGAGTGCAAGAAAACAGACTACAGTCTCAAGGTCAAGTACTGAGGCAGAGTATAAGGCTTTAGCTAATGCTACAGCTGAAGTGATGTGGATTCAGACATTGCGTCATGAACTTGGAATTAAAGTTCCACAAGCTGCAAGATTGTGGTGTGACAACATTGGTGCAACCTATCTTTCAGCTAATCCTATTTTCCATGCACGTACAAAGCATATTGAGGTTGATTTTCATTTTGTCAGAGAAAGAGTAGCACGCAAGTTGCTTGATATAAGGTTTATTCCAACAGGTGATCAACTTGTTGATGGCTTCACAAAACCTCTCACGGTGAGAAGGTTGGATGAGTTCAAATACAATCTCAACCTTGGTAAACTTTCATAGGGTTTAGATTGAGGGGGAGTGTTAGACAAGTTGTATAGGATAGGGACACTAGTTTAAACTTGTACTCTGACTTCTATCTTTTCTTCTGTCTGAACTCTCCTGTAATTGTGATCGATCTATCTACGATCGATCTCTCTCTTGTACGCCACGGCAAACCTTCTATATAATACAATGCGGCCCAGACGAAGGGTTCATGCTTCCATAATATCTTACATACATGTGATCCTCTATACCAAAAAGGAGGGCGTATGAAATTATACCACTTATCACTACTTTTGTCCTAACTGATTGAGCCACGTAGTAAACGAGCTATGCAACCTCTCGGAGGATCGCATAGCCCATAGTTTTAGGAATGCATGAGCTACCTGCTTCAGCATTTGCATCCGCTGATCCTGCTGCACCAGAGGAAGCCCCTTAGCAGTCTTTACGTTCCTACCTTGTCTTGTGGCTCTGCATGCTCCGAGCTTTATTTCCGCACTTGTCTTCTCCATGCATAGGTGAGCACTTCCATGGTTAGACCTCCAGCATACCTGGTACGACATAGCCTCGGCATTAAGATGAAGATAGTCTATCGCCTTAGGCATCATCATCTCGTCGAGTTGGTCCAGATGAACATTTACATGTGTGAGGTGGTGTCGATTCTCTGTATCGATCACTTCTATTGTGGAACCAACAGACTTAGGGTCCTCCAAAGAAGCATGAGGCATGAGTAGTATTCCAAGCTTCAATGGTTGGGAATTCTCCAAAGATGAATTGTCGTCATGACCAACAAATACAGTTGATCCTGGCAGGTTTTTGTAATCGGATAGTGAGGTGTGACACTGGAAAAACACTTGGCAGACTGGTTCAGGAAATATGCTCGAAAACTTCAATTTATTTCCGCTTCCATTACTGATGTCGCTGCCACTATGGCAAGAAGGCACAACGTCATGCTCGAATCCTTGACAACATAATGGATCTGGACGGAACCATTCAGACAAAGTTCTGTGGACGTGGACCCAGTGATTCTTGTGTGCAACATAGGAGAAATCTTGCGTAGGGAGATGGGTGATCTCCTTGATAACAAGGTCGGTCGTAGAGTTGAAGTGAGGCGTCATAACTCGCAAGCACTTGACTATGGTTCCGATTATGTCTGTACTCTCAGACAGACGCAGCGTGACCCCAAGACAAAAACTGTTCTTGGGCACCTTAGAATCTTGGTACATGAAGGATAGAAAGGCCTCCAGCCCACGCTCCTGGAAATTGATTGGCCGTATACGGAAGTAATGGTACTGACCTCCAGGACGCAACAACTGATACACAATCATTTTGCCTGTGAAGATATGCCCAATGAGAGGGTTGAAGAACAGGTTCTGACGTGGTGTCCCGCCGAGCTGAACATATCTGATAAATTCATCAGCACCGTCCGCAAGCCTCTCGAATCTTCGAACAATAGCGGCGGTGGCACTCCCCGCAGAGCGATGATCATTGTCGCGGCCAACGAAAGAGGAGATGAACACCTTGGTCGCATGAGCCATCCGTCTAGGAAATGAGGATTTCCTTACAACCTGCTCCTCCTCTTCTTCTTCCCGAGAAAGTTGCCTGCATCTGCGCGCTACGTCGTCACAGTCCTGGGCAGTGCGCTTGAGCTTCTTTTGCCAACGGAGGAGCGACGTGTCGGTGATATGCCATTTGTTGCACGTTTGGAGTGCGGCCTCCATTTTGATGCGCGCCATCTCGAGCCTCTCTAGGCCACCGCCTCCTGACGCTTCTTCATCTGCTTTGTCCTCGTCTTTGCTGGTGGGGGCAATACCAGAAATAATCCGGCTAACTGCTTCCCCAACAATGACCGACTTTACCATCTCAGCCATGGATTGTGATTTGTGGGTAGCAGGCTAACCAGTAAGAGATACAGATACCCTGCACTACGCACCAGCTCAAGAAATGGATCGGCCTTGTTGCGTTCCCCTCCAAGTTCTATTGCTTCTTATTGTTAATTCTCCTTGCTTCCTTGGCGTAGTGATCCAAGTGAGCGGCTGAAATACTGAAGCCTGTGCTTCCAAAACAAGTGAGCGGCTGAAACATCTAAGCTTGATGGTGTCCTTATGGGTAAGTGGAGACAAAAGATTTGTCTCACTCCATTAGCTAAGAGAGAGTTGGTCTGCTGCTGCCAAGGTTTTGGTTACAGAATAAGGCAATTTTACCGAGGGGGACTGATAAACGCGGTTACCACGGTTACCGAGAAATACCAAGAATATTTTTGAACGATTTTGATAGTTGAATTTTTAATTTAAATAAGTGAATGAACCAACATTCGAACCAAAGACCTCTCAAAACAGGAACTAGGTTGCTACCAACACGTCAGAACCAACTCTCATGGCATTAATTAGAACATATGTACTTTACTATAAATCGAGCGTTCAAATTTAAAAAGTTCAAATAATTGGTATTTTTTGCTCGGTGTAGGGATTTACCCAGGGGCACGGAAATACGCGGTAACCATGGGAAATCTTGAAATTTTGACTGGTAACCAAAACCTTGGCTGCTGCCTGCCGGCGGAGCAAAATTGGTGAGACAAACTATATTTGGAGGAGGTACTATGCTTGCATGAGAGGTACCTCCTCACCTTATCACAATAGTACTTGTCGCCACAGCTAACATTCATCTTGAATATCGATCGAAGCACGCCAACTTATCTTGAAGGTACGTACTGAGCATTCGTTTCTAGAGGGTGCCACAAGCTCACAATTTACATCCTGGCGGGAGTGGACCCTAGAGCAGAGGGTGACAACATTTACATACACAATGTATTGATAGCCTAATCTAAAACACTTCTCTACTTCTACTCCCTCTGTTCCTAAATACAAGTCTTCGTAGAGATCCCAATACAGTCTACATACGAATGTATATGAACATATTTTAGAGCATAGATTCACTCATTTTGCTCCGTATGTAGTCCATATTGGAATTTCTAGAAATACTTATATTTAGGAACTGAGGGAGTATAAAAGACTCAGTTGGTGATTATGATGTGCCTGCCCTTCATCTTTTCTGACTATCAGATCTGCATCTAACGATTGTGAATAAAGTTTTGGCATTTTTGCAACAAGACCTCACTTCACTACACCAATTTGTAGAAAACCCCTTAGTACTAACTAGCCACATCCCTCCCTCAGCTCATTAAAAGAGCCGCGAGGAATACATTTTGAATGAAACCAAATATAGTTTTAGTTGTTATATGTACACACCAAAACTAGAGTGGTCTTCTTTCAGTTTTGTGAACATGTATTATTCTACTTTGAACACAGCCGTTCACAAAGCAATGAAGAGAAGCTAGACCAAATTGCTTCCTGCTCGTGCTGCCGCCATCTCGGCGGCGTGCGCCCTCGCCGCCCTTTGCCATGGCAGACGCTACCTCTACGTCCTCCCTCCCCCCTTCTCCTCCACTCCCTGCTGGCTTTGTCCCCGTGCGTGTCGTTGAGGGGGCTTGCCCACCGGCGGTGAGGTCCGCTTCCTTTCGGGAAGCATTAATGGCGCCTGCGACGGGGGGGGCCTACTGCCCTTCGGCCTAGGCTCAGGTCGATGATCTCCGTGCCATGCCCTAGCGGGATGGAGGCCTCTGCCTGCGTGGGGGGGCGTGAGGACGCGCCTGGCGACGCCATTGATGGCGGTGGTTGGACCCAGGTCTGCAGGAGGCAGCGGCCTCGCTCTTCAATGCGTCACAACCATCATGCCCCGCCTTCAGAGCTCAAGCTGTTGCTTCTTAAGAAGGCCAAGGGGAAGTGTTTTCGATGTCTTTCTCCTTACCATCGCATTGCCTCTTGCCGGAACGCTGCTTGCTGCCTTCTCTGCGGCGAGATTGGTCATAAAGCTTGGGGGTGCCCGGTCAGGAAGTCGCATTCCCCGGCTGCTCCTTCGCCTCCAGTCGCCCCTGCCTCTGGCAGAGCTCCCCTCGTTCCCACTGCTGGTGGTGCTTCCCGCCCAACTCAAGACCGCATTCCCCTACCCAGGAGAACCATGGAGGCACCGGGAGGGGAGAGGAGGATGGAGGTCTTCGTTGTGGCGCCGCTCTCGGCGGCCATGGCGGATGCGGAGCATAGACTCATGCGGCATGCGGTCGTCGCTGTCGTCGTGGGTTTCAGGCCGGATCTTCGGCTGATGGAGGTGCAAAGGGCGGTGGCCTCGTACTTCCGCATCGCGGACGACGCCGTCAAGGTCACCCTCCGTGCGACGGGGGAGTTCCTATTCACCTTCTCCGACCCAGCCACGAGGAACCTGGCCCTGGGGGCCCAGGGCCCCCTAGTGTTGGGGCGCGTCTCCTTCCTGCTGGCTCCTTGGACGCGCTTCAGGCGTGCGGTGGCTGCTCCTCTACCGTTCAAGGTGCGCATCTGCATCGAGGGTGTGCCGGACCATGCATGGGACGTTGCTTCGGCGACCCCCCTGTTCGCCGGCACGGGTCTCATCGACTCCATCGACCACTCCACCAATTGCGAGGAGGAAACTGCTTGCCTGCGGCTTTGGGTGTGGATGGCTAATGTCAACCACCTGGCGCGCCGCGGCATCCTTTGGCTTGAGGAGCCAATCGAGGTGGAGTCGCCGCTCATGCACTTCCCGGAGCTGGGCATCCTAGCTGAGCCGGCGGTCAGGCAAGGGCCTCTGCAGATGCTGGCCCATCCGGTCCGGCTTCACCTCGACAGGGTTCTTGACTATTCTGCTCAGCCTGGCCGCAGCCCTGATAGCAACAACAACTCCCACAGCAATGCTAGCGGTATCCCTTCTGATGGATCTTCCTCCAGCGGAGGGCCGGCAACCTGGGGATACCGCTGGAACCTGGAGTACGATGACGACACTTTTCCTCCGCCGCCTCCTTCTCGGGATCCGGTCCACTCTAGGTTGCGCTTCCCAGAGGACAGAGACGGCAACGGCGGCGCTGGCGGCGGTGGGAGTAGTAGCTTTGGGGGCGGCCGGAATGGTCGTACTGGAGATCGCGCCTCTGGTGACCATCGACCGCCTGCTGGTGGCGGTGGCAGTCAGCACATCTTGCGGTCTACGGCATCTTCGTCCGGCAGCCATGATGGATGGAGGAGAGAGGAGATCTGATGCTGTGCTGCTTGGCCCTGTCGCTGCTGCTGCTCTGCTTGGCCAGGCTGTGGCGGGCCATGAGCCGATGCATGGTGTGCAGGCGCGTCTGGCTGAGAGTGGCTCAGATGTGGGTGCCCAGTGTGCTGCTGCGGAGGCTTTGGTGGTGACGCGTGCGGGAGAGAAGTGTACTACCTTGTATGGTTTGACCACACAGTTTGGGGATGGAGCGTTGCTGCAGTCCGAGGATCCCAGTATGACTGCCTCCCATTCTATCGTAAGTCTGCATTTGCTGCCCCTGGCCGACCAGACGGTGCAGACTCAGAGCCTGATGGACTGTGGACCACCTCTTGCGCTGGTTCATGGGTCTGAGAACGACGACAAGCTGATGGGACCTGCTGAGCTGGCCATGGTGCAAGATCTGATCTGCTTCTCTCTGCTCCCAATAGCCGGTAGGGGTGCTGAGTCAGTGTAAGATAACGAGGGGGCTAGCAAGCTGGCCCAGCTGGCTGAAGAGGTGCGGCTGTCCTTGGGCGGTGGTGGGCTTAGAGTGGAGATGGGCTCCGTCCCAGTGGAGCCGCCTCTGGCCTCTCTGGTGACGGGCCTTCACCTTTTGGAGCTGGGCCATGAACCTGGGGCGGTGGAGATGGGCCACAATCTGGTGGAAGGCAACGCTTCACAGGAACTAAGCCACGCTTCAGAACCTGTGGAGATGACCAGCCCCCTCCCAAATCGACCGGATGCTCTGCAATCCTTCCTCATCAACATGGCCTCCGCCGCCTTGCCGTCAATCCTTCCAACCCCGGCGGCCTCTTCCTCCCCTTCCCCTCTTCCGCCAACGAAGGTCGGACCGCGCTCCAAGAAGAAAGGCCATGTGTGCGCGGAGCTGCTGCCCACCAGATCCAGTGGCAGGCTTGCGGCGAAGCCCTCCTGCAATCTTCCGTCCATGGAGAAAGCACAACTGGTGCTCATGAAGAAGGGGGGCTCCTCCCACCTGAAGGCTCGCCTGGCGCCCAAGACCTGCAGCGCTACCGCAACCTCTAGAAGCAGGCGCTGCCCGGTTTCTTCATCAAGGCGATCTCCTCCCTTGTAGACGCTGCCAGCCCGAAGAAGGGCTCTGCTGACTCCTTGCCGATGGTGGTTCAGGCTTGAGCTGGTTGATGTTGATGTGTGTTGAGTTTCCCCTATGTTTCCCAATGTTTGAAAAATTTATTGTTCCCCTGTTCTGGGCGCTGGTGTGGCCGTTGGCTGTTACAACTTGTTGGAAGGCAAAGATTGGATGTTGCTGGTGTGATGCTGAGTTTGATTTGGTTTCCATATGGAGCTGTCTATTGTGAGCTGGAACGTTAGGGGCCTCTGCAACCCGGCAAAGAGAGGGGCTGTTGCTAAATTGGTATCTGATTGTGGCTGTAATATCATTTGCCTTCAAGAAACAAAGCTGGCTATTTTTGACAAAAAAACTGGTGTCTGAAACTCTGGGTGCCCGCTTTCAAGACAACTTCATCTTCCACCCGGCAAATGGCACCAGGGGTGGGATGCTCATTGCCTGCTCTTCGGATTTCACGATTTCTGCTGATGGGTTGGCACCTGCTCAGTTCTCCCTGTCCGGCACCGTTACCTGCAGAGCTGACAACCGTTGTTGGTACCTATCCAATGTCTGTGGACTGCAGCTGGAGGTGGACAAAATTTTATTTCTGCAAGAGCTCAGGAGCTTGAAATTGGTTGCTAAGGAGGAGTGGCTCATTGTTGGTGATTTCAACATGATTTGTCGGGCAGAAGATAAGAGCAACAATAAACTGAACTTGAGGATGATTGGTAGGTTTAAAGCTGTGATTGCTGATCTGGATCTGCGAGAACTACCTTTGTTGGGGCGGAGTTTCACGTGATTCAATGAAAAGGAAAAGGCAACCCACACCAGAATCGACAAGATGCTCATGTCCAAGGAGTGGGAGCTGGCTTTTCCCCACTTACAATTGTCTCCTGCGTCCTCTTCTGTCTCTGACCATTGCCCCCTGGTCCTAAAGAAGATGGATTGTAAAAAGTACAAGGGGTTTCGATTTGAGTCCTTTTGGCTTAAATCGGAAGATTTCCCTCAGATCGTCTCTCAGGCCTGGAACAAGCATGTTCACTCCCAAGACGCAATCAGGGTCCTTCACACAAAGCTCACCAGGACGGCCAATACTCTTAAGAAATGAGACAAGGAGAAAAGAAAGGCTAGAAGACTGTAGGAAGACATTGCCAATGAAGTTATTTTTCAACTTGATGTGGCCCAAGAGGACAAAGATCTCTCCTCTGATGAGAGAAACCTGAGAGCTTCCTTAAAAACTAAGCTCCTAGGGTTCGCGGCTATTGAGAGAATCAGGTGGAGGCAGAAGTCCAGATTGCTTGGGATCAAAGTCAATGACGCCAATACAAAGTTGTTCCACTTGAGGGCAAATGGGAGGAGGCGTAAAAACCATATTCCAACACTGGTGGGGCAGTAGGGGGCAAAATCTGAGCACAAGGAAAAAGAAAAGATCCTCTTTGATCATTTTCAGGGCCTTCTGGGTAATATGCAGCCGTGTCATTTCTGCTTGAATGAGAGCTTCCTCGAGCTCCCCACACCGCAGCTGCAGCACCTGGACTGCCAGGTTACCATGGAGGAGATCAAGGTGGCTATATGGTCTTTGCATGGCGAAAAGGCGCCTGGTCCAGATGGTTTCATTGGTAATTTCTTCAAAGCATGTTGGGATCTAGTTAAAATTGATTTGCTGAAGGCGTTGGAACAGATCTTTGACCTGAAAGGGGACACTTGGAATTTGCTGAACGCTGCCCACCTTGTGCTCATCCCAAAGAAGGACGGGGCTGCTACTGCTGGGGATTTCAGACCCCTGAGTTTGATGCATAGCATTGCGAAGATTCTTTGCAAGATATTGGCCAACAGATTGGGTCCTGAATTGGATAGTATTGTCTCCCACAGCCAGAGTGCTTTCATCAAAAAAGATGCATCAATGACAATTTCCTCTTTGTTCGCAACGTGATTAAGGAGGCACATGTGAAGCGGACTCCCATGCTCTTCATGAAATTGGATATAGCAAAAGCTTTTGACTCTGTGCATTGGGACTACTTGCTTGAGGTGTTGCGGGCCTATGGCTTTGGGCAAAAATGGAGAGACCTTGTGTCCTTGATCTTGGCCACCTCTTCCTCTAGGGTTCTGCTCAATGGAATTCCTGGGAAACCTTTCAGACACAAGCGTGGGTTGCGGCAGGGCGACCCGTTGTCGCCAATGTTGTTCATTCTGGCTCTTGACCCACTCCAAAAGCTCCTTTCCAAAGCCACTGATCTGGGCATCCTTTCCCGAATTCGCAACAGAGCTGCTCGTCTGCGTGTCAGCTTCTATGCTGATGATGCAGCTTTGTTCATTAATCCTAAGCAAGAGGACATTGTGGGGGTGCAGGCCATTCTTTCGAGGTTTGGTGACATCTCTGGTTTGCAAACAAACCTGCTCAAGACTGTCGCTTACCCCATTAGATGCGAGCAAATTGATATGCCTAGCTTGTTGGCTGACTTTGGGGGTATCTCTGGAAACCTCCCTTGCACCTACCTAGGATTGCCTCTGAGTATTAGGAAACCAACCCGGGCTGAATTGCAGCCTACCCTGGACAAACTTGCTAGGCGATTGCAGCCATGGAAAGGGAAGCTCATGACAAAGCTGGGACAGTGCTTGCTTGTAAATTCTGTCCTCACAGCAACTCTCATGTACATCCTTACCTCCTTTGATCTGAGTGCTTGGTTCATGAAGAGGATTGACAAGCTGAGGCGGGGCTTTTTGTGGGCTGGCGAAGAGGTTGCCCACGGAGGGAAATGCATGGTGTCCTGGAAAAAAATGTGTGCTCCGAAGTTGACTGGGGGTCTCGGTATCAAGGACTTAAACTGTTTTGGTAGAGCTCTTCGCTTGCGCTGGCTGTGGATGGAGTTGGACTATGTTCAAAGACCATGGAAGGGGACTCCGGTGCCTTGTGATGACTCTGATAGGGCACTTTTCCAGGCTTGCACTAAGATCACCATCGGGGATGGGTGCTCGGCCAAGTTTTGGAAGGATAGATGGCTGGACGGCGAGTCCCCGGCTCTGGTAGCTCCTTTGATGTTCAGATTGGCCTTAAAGAAAAACAGCCTGGTTAAAGACGCCTTGCACAATGGTTGCTGGATGAGAGGATTAATGCGCATGAACTCTCACGAGGAAATCCACCAATTCTTGGGACTTTGGGAGAAGGTCCAAAATGTGCAACTATCAACCTCCAGAGATAGCATTGCCTGGCATCTGTCGGCTGATGGTTCGTACTCGGCCAAATCTGCGTACCACGCACAGTTCCTTGGGCGCTTGCACCAACCAGAGATGGCCAGTGTTTGGAAGGTGAAAACGGATAGGAAAATAAGGTTCTTCCTTTGGCTTCTGCTTCAGAACAGAAACTGGACTGCGGACAAATTGCTATTGCGCGGATGGCCACATGATCCAAATTGTAAACTATGTGACTTGGTGATTGAAACAGCGGCACATCTCTCTTTTCAGTGCCCTTATGTGAGGCAGGTGTGGCTTTCGCTGAGCGCTACCCATGCCAACCTCACAGCTACAACGTTGGCTGCCTCCTCGGTGAACTCCTGGTGGGGCGCTTTGCTCCAGCTCAAGCCCAACAAAACAAGGAACAACTCGCTCTCCATGGCATCTTTTGCTCTTTGGAACATCTGGCTGGAAAGGAACAGAAGAATCTTCGATGGAAAGTGCACTTCGGCAGCTGATGTTGCCAGGCTTGCTAGTGATGACTTTCGCCTCTTAGTTGAGGCATGTGGGGGTTAGGCTTAGGTGTTAGGTGACAGGGTTGTTCATGGCCCTCTTGCCTGTTTTGGTTACTCCTTCTCTGTAAGCTGATCTTCAGCTGATGTACAGTTGTTCCCTCCTCTTAATGCAATGGCAGAGCTCCTGCTGGTTCGGTTCAAAAAAAGATCCGTGGCAACACACGAGCACATTGCTAGTAATTCTAAAACACTATGAAAACATCGTCATGATTCCGACACATATACCTTCAAAATAGCACAAGCTTTTAGACAATTTGTCCTTTTTATAGAGAGAATGAAGGGATCGATATGGTTGACTAGAGGGGGGGGTGAATAGGCAACTAACAATTTTTAGCTTTTCTTTAACAATTTAAACTTTGCATCAAAGTAGGTTGTCTAGATATGCAACTAGGTGAGCAACCTATATGATGCAACGAGTATAGGTACACAAGCAAGCAAGAGATATGAAACAAGTAAGCTTGCTTAAATAAAGGCACGAGATAACCAAGAGTGGCGACAGTGGAGACGAGGATGTGTTGTCGAAGTTCCTTCCCTTTGAGAGGAAGTACGTCTCCGTTGGAGCGGTGTGAAGGCACAATGCTCCCCAAGAACCACTAGGGCCACCGTATTCTCCTCACGCCCTCACACAAATGCGAGATGCCGTGATTCCACTATTGGTGCCCTTGAAGGCGGCGACCGAACCTTTACAAACAAGGTTGGGGCTTTCTCCACAACTTAATTGGAGGCTCCCAACAAAACCACGAAGCTTCACCACAATTGTATATGGCTCCGAGGTGACCTCAACCGTCTAGGGTGCTCAAACACCCAAGAGTAACAAAATCCACACAAGAAAGTATGGGGGAAGCAAATATCCTTTGGTGGAAGTGTAGATCTAGGTCTCCTCCTTCAATCCCTAGCAAATCAACAAGTTTGAGTGGCTAGAGAGAGAGATCGGGCAAGAGAGCTTGAAGGGCATTAATGGTGGAGTGAGAGAGGTCAAAGGTAGGAGTGGTAGGTGGGAGAAGCTCCCTTAAATAGTCCCCCCACATTTCCAACCGTTACTGCGATTTTTGCACTGCAGCGGTACAACCGGTCCTCGTCCCAGTACAACCGGGACTCAAGGTGTAACTGCAGAACCCTACCAAGCGGTACAACCGGACAGGCGGGCGGTAGTACCGGCTAAGAAAAATAACCGGACTAACCGCCTTGCTACCGCACAACCACCGCATCAAAACAGGAGCTTGACCGGTACTTGGGCGGTGCCTGGCCGGAAAAACCGCATGGCCTTGAACTCTTGGGCGGCTAAGTTCTGAGCGGAAGAACCGCTCGGACCACCGGTGGTACCGGTCATCGTGGAATGACCGGACCAACCGGGCCACTACCGCCCAAGAACCGCATCAAACCAGAAGCGAGAGCGGTACTTGAGCAGTGCATGGACGGAACCACCGCCCCAGCACTTGCAGAGCATGGTGGTAGTACCACCGCCCGGAGGCAGCGATACAACTGCTCGAGCACCACTGGTGAGCAACAAGACCCAGCGGTACAACCACTCCAGAGAGCAGTACAACCGCTGGGCAGAAACAGTGAGCAGGAAAGAGGGGAAGAGGCAAGGAAAACTCTCTCTCTCTCACACACCTGAGGAAGGGAAAGAGAGGGTGAGAAAAGTGTACGTGAACTGATTCCCCCAGAGCTTCCTAATGAGGATTCCCTCTTGATAGTACGGGTACTCTATGACCAAAGAAAATAAAAGCATAGAGGAAACGTCTTCGATCTTTTCCTTCGAGAGGCAATAGCAATCCGATGTAATCCTAAGCATCGAGAACCTGAAACATATAGCACACGATTAGACCACAAAGGGTTGTCATCATCATCCAAAACATAAACTAGGGAAATGCCCTTTCAATCTCCCCCTTTTTGGTGGATGATGACAACAACATGATTTGCAAGAGATAAGTCAATGAAATCTAGACGGAACTCCCCTTGAATGTGTGGCCCAACAAGTACTAGCTGTTAGAAAGCATGGGCACACTTTCAGGACTAGACTCCCCCTAGATTTTATAGACTCACCACTCTGAGCACATAATATGAGAGACAACATAACGGATAGATAGCAATAATAACAATAATAATAATAATAACCGACGAACTGATAGCAATAAGAGGAGTAGCATAAGTCTCACACACAACAAGAAACCACCACGAACAAGGTTCAACACTAAAGAGAAACACGAGGAAACGAGAAACCCAACCCATGCAAATCCAGGACCTATAGAACCCATGCAAATCCCGAGACCTATAGAACCCTCTCCCCCTTTGGCATCAAGACACCAAAAAGGAAAAGAGCAAAGCTAGCATCCCAAAGCTCAGGCGTCCTCCTCTGACTCCTCGGTCGCATCTAGATCCTCATCATCAGAGTCGTCATCGTCGTCGTGATCAGATTCCTCCATGGCATTGTCAGCTGCTGCGAGCGAGGATGATGGCTGGGGAGGGGCTTCATCATTAGTCCAGGTGCTATGGGTAGAGATCCAACGCTCCTCTGGGGTGATGCTCTTCTCAGAGCCACTCTGAACCTGCATGTTGAGGTGCTTCATCATTGCAATTTGGCGACGCCGTGCAAGCTTCTCATTGACATGTGCCTCTTACATCTTCTTCTGGATGTCAGCCTGGAGACAAAAGGTCTTCTTCACCTTGGCAGTAAGTTTGGCCACCCACGAAGGCTTGGCCCCTGGCTCCAGCTCAAAGTCCTCATCGTCAGAAGTAGCATAGACATCCTCAGGAGCATTTTCAGGGAAGCGAGGCTCGGCATGCTTCTTCTTCTTAAGGAGCTTGACCTCATGAACAGTGAGGTTGTCTAGAGAAGTGAGGAGCTCTCCAGGACAACGAACAGCCCACACAGAGTTCAGAAAGCACATGACAAACGGGGCGTAGATTGGGACTTTACGGTAGATGACCATGTTGTACATCTCATGCCACATCCAATTTGACACATCAAACGTTGCCCCTGTCCCCACCATGGTCTTCATAGCAACCATCAAATCAACCAGATAGCCATGAATCTCATCTTGATTGCCCACCTTGGGCAAGAGCACATTGTGGAACACTCGGTGCATGATGTCATAGACCTTCTCCAAATCCTTGGATTCTCCAATAATCCCACGGCCCCGAATGTACAGAGGGGCAAGCTTCTCCTTAAGCATGGACTCAGGAAAATCATGAGGACGAATGCCACCCCTTCCTTCCAGACCGGTATCCTCGTACCCAATAGCATTGCAGAAAGCCCTCCAAGGAACGTGAAACAATTCATCGCGACACATGAAGGTGAGAGTGCGCGCATCATCTTCCCCAAAATGAACCGTGGCATAGAACTGATGGACGAGTTGAACATCAAAGTCACAGTTGACTGACATGAGCTTGACAAGATCAAACTCCTCGCAGAGAGCTAGCGCCTCACCAAAATACTCCAAGTTGTTTCTCCAATGGTCAAGATCAATTGTCCACTGCTTGGTATATCTGTTCTTGTTGTGCTCAAAGAGTTCATGAACAATCCGCACTTGCATCTCATTCCGGAACTGAACAGTGGTCCACCGGGGAGCAATAGGAACCTCATACGGATTCTTTGATCGGAAGGCTTCCCAATCCTTGGCTTTCCAACGATGCAACGGCATAACCACATGTTGCTTAGCAGCTGCAGACTTTTCACGGCGAGTGGGCTTGGTGGGAATCACAACTTCTTCTTCATCATCAGACACAACTAGGTGCAAGGTCCTTCGTGCCCTCTTCTTGGTCTTGCGAGGAGCAGAGCGAAAACTAGAGCCACCTGAACACACACACGAAAAGAACACACAAAAACCCAACAAGGATGAGAGGATTGCACCCACTAGCAGAAAAGGAACAAGTTGCAACAACAGAGAAGATAGAACAGTGCTTAGTGGTTGATATACTCCGGTTGTACCGGATCTTCCGCCGGTAGTACCGCTCCAGCGGTTGTACCGCCCGTAGGGGCGGTAGTACCGCTCTAGCGGTTGTACCCCTAGGGACGGTAGAACTGCTGACAGTGGCACTACCAGGGAAGATAGATCTAACCGAGGCATACGAATCACACAAGTAATATTCCGAATTCTAAGTGTTGCAAACAAGACAGGAGGCTAACAAAGAACTCTTCTAAGCCATAGGTCGAACACTAAACGCGGAAAGATAAGTAAAGCCCTAGACAAGGAAGAACCCTAAAAATCTAGAGGTAAAGAACACGAGGCATTACCACCATCCATGGGAAGAGATCGGGAGGCCTCCACGGAGAGAATCCACGGAGAGCCAAGGATCCAAAGGGCGAGACGCACTCCGGGGCAGGGGTAGAGGTGGCCGGCGGCTAGGGCAAAAAGAAGAGGAACGAAGACGAAGGGAAAAAGACAACCCTTCAGCCCCGTCGAGTATATATAGGCCCGTACACACGCCTCGGTAGAACCGCTTAGGGGAGCGGTTGTACCGCTCGTCTGGTACAGACCGGTGGATGGAGGCGGTACTTCCGGTGCCTGGGAGGCAGCGGTAGTACCGCACGGCATCAACCGGTAGTACCGGACGTGGGTTACCGTGGGTTTGTGCGGTGGAACTGCCCAAGCACCGAATGGAGACCCTTGGGACGGCACAACCCGGTACCAGCGGTAGAACTGCTCGTGGTACCGGTTGTACCGCCCGACCATCTAAACCCAAGCCAAGATCAAATGAGTGCAATCCAAAGGGAGGAAGAAGGGGCACAAAACAGGAGAGAAACAACACCCTAGGAGAGCCTAACACAACGAGCAAAGATAGAAAGAGAGAAAACAACACGAGAACAACAAGGCTAACTCCAACCTCCCGAAGAGAGGACGGTGGCCGAGGCCACCTATGTTTGAGTCAATTGGTATGGCACCACGAAGAATTATCCTTGGGTCCATGACCAAAACTCGTCTTTGAAACACAAGTACCATCAAATATGGCTAATGTGAAAGACACGATCAATTTATGCATAATGGGGGGGGGGAGGGAGAGTTCATTGAGAGAACAACACTCCCCCTATGTCCATGCCTACACCTAAACTACACAACAAATTGAGCGTGGTAGGGTGTGCAAGGGTTCAAGCCACATTGCTCGAATCAATGATATTTAGCTCATGCCTTAACTCGCGAAATCTTGCTTCATCCAAGGGCTTCGTGAAAATATTTGTAAGGTTGTCATGAGTGTTGACATAGTTGAGCTCGATCTCTCCTCGTCTAATGTGATCCCGGATGAAGTGATACCGGATCTCAATATGCTTCATCTTGAAATGTTGCACCGGATTGAGAGAGATCTTGATGGCACTTTCATTGTCACACCAAAGAGGCACTTTGTCACAAGTGACACCGTAATCCTTTAAAGTTTGCCTCATCCATAGGAGTTGAGCACAACAACTACCGGCGGCAACATACTCCGCCTCAGTGGACGAGAGAGACACACAACTTTGCTCTTTGGAAGACCAACTTACCAAAGAGCAACCAAGGAATTGCCACCCTCCGGAAGTGGACTTCCTATCCACTTTGTCTCCCGCCCAATCGGAATCCGAGTACCCTACAAGCTTGAAGTTTGATCCTCTTGGGTACCATAAGCCAAAGTTTGGGGTATGAGCCAACTATCGAAAGATTTGTTTGACCGCCACATAGTGACTTTCCTTAGGTGCGGCTTGAAACCGTGCACAAATTCCCACACTCAACATGATGTCCGGTCTAGATGCACAAAGGTAAAGCAAGGATCCAATCATGGAACGATATACCTTTTGATCCACCACTTTACCATTGGGATCTAAGTCAAGTTGGCACTTGGTGGGCATCGGAGTGGAAGCCGGCTTGACGTCACTTAGCTTGAATCTCTTGAGCATGTCTTGAGTGTATTTGGATTGATTGATGAAGGTTCCTTCTCTTCTTTGCTTCACTTCGAACCCTAGAAAGAACTTCAACTCTCCCATGGAGGACATCTCGAACTTTGAGGTCATGAGAGCGGCAAATTCCTCATTGAAAGCTTTGTTAGGAGAACCAAAGATAATATCATCAACATATAATTGGCACACAAACAACTCCCCTTTGACCTTCTTAGTAAAAAGAGTGGGGTCGATTAGCCCAACTTCAAAACCACGGTCTTGTAACAACTCGGTAAGGTGGTCATACCATGCACATGGGGCTTGTTTAAGGCCATAGAGCGCCTTATCGAGTTGATACACATGATCGGGAAAGTAGGGATCCTCGAACCCGGGGGGTTGCTTGACATAAACCAATTCATTAATGGGACCATTAAGAAAAGCACTCTTCACATCCATCTGTTGTAACTTAAAGTTATGATGAGAAGCATATGCAATCAACATGAGAATGGATTCAAGACGAGCAACGGGAGCAAAGGTTTCACCGTAGTCGATACCCTCGACTTGGGAGTAGCCTTGTGCTACCAAACGAGCCTTGTTGCGAATGATAATCCCATGGGCATCTTGCTTGTTCTTGAATATCCACTTGGTTCCAATGACATTGTGGTTCCCCGTTGGCCTTGGCACCAATCTCCACACTTTGTTGCGCTCGAAGTTGTTGAGTTCTTCGTGCATGGCATTGAGCCAATCCGGATCTTCTAGCGCCTCATAGACCTTGTGGGGTTCCGCACATGAGACAAACGCGTGATGCTCACAATAATTTGCTAATTGTCTACGAGTGCTTACCCCCTTTCTTAAGCTTCCAAGCACATTCGTCATGAGATGATCCTTGGTGGAGAGCTTGGATGCAATCTTGGCAGCACGACACTCTAATTCCTCCTCGGTGGTGTGTTGAGGAGCGGTTACTTGATCATCTTGAGCGCTGTCATGAACTTGTTCTTGATCTTGAACTTGCTTGGGGGAGAGAACTTGACCTTGGGCATCACTTGGTGTGTCAACACCGTCTTGAGTATGATCTTGCCCTTGGTATTGTTCATGAGGTCGAGGGCCTTCACTTTGTTCTTCGGAAGCGTGTGGGCCTTGGGTTGGTGATGGCTCCACTTGAGTGGAGCATTGTCCTTCTCCTTCGGCCACAAGGGGTTCCTCAATGGGTAGGATAAAACCAACACCCATTCTTCTTATGGCTTGAGGAGGAATTTCATCACCTACATCACAAGTGCCACTTTGCTCCACTTGGGAGCCGTTATTCTCATCAAACTCCACGTTACACGTCTCCTCAATAAGTCTCGTGGATTTATTGAGGACACGGTAAGCATGAGAGTTTGTAGCATAACCAACAAATATGCCCTCATGAGCTCTAGCCTCAAATTTATACAACCGAACACCTTTCTTGAGAATGAAACACTTACACCCGAATACCCGGAAGTACTTGAGGTTGGGCTTGTTACCGGTGAGTATCTCATATGGAGTCTTGTTCAAGCCCTTGCGGAGGTAGAGCCGATTGGATGCATGACACGTGGTGTTGATGGCTTCGGCCCAAAAGTTGTACGGAGACTTGAACTCCGCCATCATGGTCCTTGCCGCATCCATCAACGTCCGGTTCTTCCTCTCCGCAACACCGTTTTGTTGAGGGGTTTATGGTGCGGAATATTGATGCTTGATTCCCTCATCACTAAGAAATTCATCCAAGGTGTAGTTCTTGAACTCGGTGCTGTTGTCACTTCTTATTGTCAAGATCTTTGCATTGTGTTGACGTTGTGCTTCATTTGCAAAGTCAATGACGGTTTGTTGGGTCTCGCTCTTCCTCTTGAAGAAATACACCCACGTGTACCTTGAGTAGTCATCCACAATCACCAAGCAATATTTCCTACCTCCAAGACTGTCGAAGGATGGAGGCCTAAAGAGATCCATGTGAAGGAGCTCCAAAGGCCTCTTTGAATAAATGATAGTCGTGGGAGGGTGAGCCTTCTCATGTAGCTTTCCTTCGATACAGGCACTGCAAGCACGATCTTTAGCAAAACTAACATTCGTTAGTCCACGGACATGGTCCCCCTTGAGGAGACTTTGCAAAGATCTCATATTGACATGGGCTAAATGGCGATGCCAAAGCCATCCCACATCAACTTTAGCCATTAGGCATGTCGCGGTCTTAGTGAGTCGCTCCGAAAAGTTAATCACATATAGACCGTTCTCGACATGCCCAACAAAGGCTACTTTAAGAGTCTTGCTCCACAAGAGGGCCACGGTATCGATATCAAAGAAAGTGGCAAAGACCATGATTGCAAGTTGATGAACGGAAAGTAAATTGTATGCAAGGGACTCAACAAGCATGACCTTCTCGATCGTGAGATCATGAGAGATGACCACCTTGCCAAGTCCCAATACCTTAGAAGATGAGGCGTCACCCCACTCGACATTGGTGGGCATAGATGGAACTTTGTGCACGTCCACCACCAAGTCCTTGCTTTCGGTCATATGATTTGTAGCTCCGCTATCGAGCAACCATGATCCACCACCGGAAGCAAACACCTACAAGAGATCAATGCTTGGTTTTAGGTACCCATTTTGTAATGGGTCCTTTGATGTTAGTAACAAGGGTCTTAGGAACCCAAATAGACCATTCAATGTACTCATTAAGAGAACCAACAAATTTGGCATAAACATGCCCATCACTAGCACGGCATAACACATAAGAAGGATTAAAATCGCCGGCTTTGTTGGGAGAGGTGACATTGCCCTTCTTGACTTTGTTCTTCTTATTCTCCTCGGGGACACTCTCTCCCTCCCTCACAAAGGTTTGCATGAGGGGAGGAGGTCGTTTGGTCTCGTCATTCTTCTTCTTGTTCTTGGAGTTGGGGACGTACCCAACCCCTTCCTTGGCCACACCTCCCTTTTGGTTGATCAAGAGATCGTTGAGGTTCTTCTTGCCTTGTATGCAAGTCGCAAGACCTTTCTCAAGTTGCACCTTCAACTTAGCATTTTCCTCAACAAGATGTATATGCTCACAACACGGGTTAGTAGCATTTGCATTATCAATTAAAACCATATGAGGAAAAGTTGCTTTCTCCTTAGTTAGCTTCACTTGGAGTTGATCATGAGACTCCTTGAGACTAGCGTGAATACCCTTCAAGGCCTTGTGGGCCTTGTCAAGTATATAAAACTCCTCTTTGAGTCTAGCAAGATCAACCCCGAGTTTGGCCTTCTCGGAATTTAGCACACGAGAAACAACGAGGGCATGATCATAATCTTTCTCTAACTTAGCATGATCAACGTTGTGTGACTCCTCAAGAGCCAAACGAAGACCACGCTCTTCCTCAAGAGCATTGGAAAGATCCAAAATCTCATCGGCATAGTCACGACTATGCCCTTCCATCTTAGAGATGGTGTCTTCGTGAGCCTCGATCATGTCATTGGCCTCACCAAGTTGTTCCAAGAGAGCAACAAAGTGCTTCTTGGATTTTCCCTTGAGTTTGCCCATAAAGGCCTCAAACTCGTTAGCCTCCACATTAGCTCCCTCAAATTCATTAATGCTATCTGTTGGGGAAGGATGATTAATGATGGTAGTTTTGATGTTGGAGGTTACCTTGTTGGTGGCTTTAGCCATGAGGCACTTGGCGGTGATGCTCTCGTTGGGTGAGTCGAAGAGAGACACCCGTGACGTTGTTGCAATGGCAACGGAGGCCATGGCAACCGACTCATCATCTTCATCATCGTCATCATCCTCATTGTACTCTTCTTGCACAACCAAGGCCTTGGGTGGAGTCTTCTTGGTGAAGTTGTTCTTGTTGGGGAACGACTTGGCCTTGTCCTTTCGGATGAGTTTGCCACCATTGTCTTCCCTCTTCTCATACGGGCATTCCGCAATGAAATGACTCACATTGCCGCAATTGTAGCAAGTCCTTACACGTTGCTTGCCCCTTGTGCCACTCGAGTTGTTTTTGCTAAAGTTGGGCCTCGAGTTTTTCTTGCTCCAAAATTGCCTTGAAGCAAGTGCCATGTGTTCATGATATGCATACTTCGTATCTTCGGGGTTGCTCTCCTCTTCTTCTTTTTCCACGGTGAGCTTGGCCTTCAAGGCAAGGTTAGGCTTCTTTGCCCGTTGAGAACGGAGCACCGCATTGTCGGCGGTCTTGTCCAAAATGTTCATGGCCACAAACTCATCCAACACTTCGCTTGAGGTCAAAGTGTGGAAGTCCGGTCTTTGACGAATGACGGAGGACATGGCCTTGTGGTAGGGCATCATTTCCTTGAGGAATTTGCGCTTGATCCAATTGTCATCCGTGTCCTTGCTCCCGTGATCTCATAGTGAGACCGCGAGTTTGGTTACTCTCCGATAAAGCTCACGAGGTTCTTCATCTTCCTTCATTGCAAACTCATCGGCCTCATCTTGTACCACTTCATAGTTGGAGCGTTGAATGCTTGCGCTTCCCCGATAGAGAGACACGACACAATGCCATGCATCTTTGGCCAAGGCAAAGGGACGAAGATGAGGTAGGTCTTCGGGTGGAATTGCATCTTGAATGATGAAGAGAGCATTCTCATTGAATTGATTGTCCGCGGCGTCTCGAGGAGTGAAGTTGCTTGGATCATGTGGATAGAAACCTTCTTCAATGATTCTCCAAAGGTTAGTGTTCACATGATTTAAATGACGTTTAAAGCGGTAAACCCAAGAATCAAAATCCTCATTTTTCACAATCTTAGGGGGAGGACCGGCATGATTCAAATGAGTGGAAGGAACCGGTCCACCATAAACAAGTGGTGGTTCCATATGGGCAAAGATGCCGGTGCCATTCTTGCCACTAGAAGAAGGAGCCTTTTCACTACTAGCTTCCCCCTTGTCGGGGATAGCATCCGTCACCTTGTTGGCGGGATCACCCATTTTCAACGGTGCGGTGGATAGTTTAAGCCCCTCAAGAAATTTAGTAAACATGCTTTCTACTTCGGTTGTCATGGAGGTTTTCAATGTCTCCAAGGCCACATTGAACTCCTCACGAGAGACCGAAGTTCCCCCATCTCCCGTAGACAAGATCGGATTCACACCGGAGTGTTCCTCCACACCGTCTACGGTATCAATCATACTATTTGGACGGTAAAGTCCTTAATAAAGAGACGAGGCTCTGATACCAATTGAAAGGATCGATATGGTTGACTAGAGGGGGGGATGAATAGACAACTAACAATTTTTAGCTTTTCTTTAACAATTTAAACTTTGCATCAAAGTAGGTTGTCTAGATATGCAACTAGGTGAGCAACCTATATGATGCAACGAGGATAGGTACACAAGCAAGCAAGAGATATGAAACAAGTAAGCTTGCTTAAATAAAGGCACGAGATAACCAAGAGTGGAGACAGTGGAGACGAGGATGTGCTGCCGAAGTTACTTCCCTTTGAGAGGAAGTACGTCTCCGTTGGAGCGGTGTGGAGGCACAATGCTCCCCAAGAAGCCACTAGGGCCACCGTATTCTCCTCACGCCCTCACACAATGCGAGATGCCGTGATTCCACTATTGGTGCCCTTGAAGGCGGCGACCGAACCTTTACAAACAACGTTGGGGCTCTCTCCACAACTTAATTGGAGGCTCCCAACAAAACCACGAAGCTTCACCACAATGGTATTAGGCTCCGAGGTGACCTCAATCGTCTAGGGTGCTCAAACACCCAAGAGTAACAAAATCCACACAAGAAAGTATGGGGGAAGCAAATATCCTTTGGTGGAAGTGTAGATCTAGGTCTCCTCCTTCAATCCCTAGCAAATCAACAAGTTTGAGTGGCTAAAGAGAGAGATCGGGCAAGAGAGCTTGAAGGGCATTAATGGTGGAGTGAGAGAGGTCAAAGGTAGGAGTAGTAGGTGGGAGAAGCTCCCTTAAATAGTCCCCCCACATTTCCAACCGTTACTGCGATTTTTGCACTGCAGCGGTACAACTGGTCCTCGTCCCGGTACATCCGGGACTCATGGTCTAACTGCAGAACCCTACCAAGCGGTACAACCGGACAGGCGGGCGGTAGTACCGGTTGAGAAAAATAACCGGACTAACCGCCTGGCTACCGCACAACCACCGCATCAAAACAGGAGCTTGACCGGTACTTGGGCGGTGCCTGGCCGGAACAACCGCATGGCCTTGAGCTCTTGGGCGGCTAAGTTCTGAGCGGAAGAACCGCTCGGACCACCGGTGGTACCGGTCATCGTGGAATGACCGGACCAACCGGGCCACTACCGCCCAAGAACCGCATCAAACCAGAAGCGAGAGTGGTACTTGAGCAGTGCATGGACGGAACCACCGCCCCAGCAGTTGCAGAGCATGGTGGCGGTACCACTGCCCGGAGGCAGCGGTACAACCGCTCGAGCACCACTGGTGAGCAACAAGACCCAGCGGTACAACCGCTCCAGAGAGCGGTACAACCGCTGGGCAAAAACAGTGAGCAGGAAAGAGGGGAAGAGGCAAGGAAAACTCTCTCACACACACACACCTGAGGAAGGCAAAGAGAGGGTGAGAAAAGTGTACGTGAACTGATTCCCCCAGAGCTTCCTAATGAGGATTCCCTCTTGATAGTACGGATACTCTACGACCAAAGAAAATAAAAGCGTAGAGGACACGTCTTCGATCTTTTCCTTCGAGAGGCAATAGCAATCCGATGTAAGCCTAAGCATCGAGAACCTGAAACATATAGCACACGATTAGACCACAAAGGGTTGTCATCATTATCCAAAACATAAAGTAGGGAAATGCCCTTTCAAAGAAGTTTATACTACAACCTGAACTTGTCTTAGGGTTCACTTTACAACCCTAAACTGTACACTCGTTCAAGTTTCACAACCATTTATAATACAACTTTGAGATGGATTAATCTAATTTCGATTAATCTTCTGCGTCCGCCCTCCCACCCGTGATCCTCTGTTCCTGTATCCCCACCTAGGGCGCTTGGCGCATGATTTGAAATACCTCGGTGAAAATTAAGGAACTAGGTATGAAAAAAAAATGGAAAGAAAGACAATGAATGAGGAAGGGTGACTAGAAAGCTTTTTTTGTGGAAATAATTCTTGTATTACTGAATCAAGGGGTACAATCACGGATAACCGCATCCAAAACGACATCAGGTCCTGATCCAAGCCAGACGGCAGTACAGCATTGGGTCCTACCAAAGTTTGCTATAATATGACTAGAAGAATTACAACTGCGGCGTATATGAGTAATACAAGAACTACGTTCGGACATGCTATCTTTGATCTCTCTTATAAGAAAAGCATACTTCGATCTGTTTGTGTCTCCACTTCTGACCATGTTCACTGCCTCCAAATTATCACATTCAATATCAGTTGGTAGACTGCTCCATTGTAGTGCAAGCATTACTCCCTCCCTGATTGATAAAATCTCGGATTCTAGCACGTCATTGCATATGAGAACATATGCCTACAAGAGCTAAAAATGATGGCGCCGAGGTGATCTCGGAGGAGCATACTAGTACCACCCACACCGTCCAGAATGGAGCCATCCGTGTTCAGTTTGACACGTCCAATCACCGGAGGAGTCCATGGTACTGAGTCAATGGGGGTGTTACTGCATGTACGTGATGTGAGAGGGAAGCAAAACTGAACTAGAGCTTTTTCCCTTTACATGGTCATCATCCGGGCGAATTGCTATAGATTACAATGAAGATAGGTAGCTTGACAAGAACCTGACCGAGACATCCACGGGGGGTGCAGGCTTGGAAGGAACAAGTTCATTTCTAACATGCCATATCCTCCAGAAGAGCATCAGCAGTCGCACCCTTGTAGACTCATCAATTTCGCAAATAAATTGGATCAACCAATCTGGACCAGTCGGTTTGATAGTGGATGCATCAGGTAACGTCCATAGAGCAGTCATGGCCCGCCATAGAGTTCTTGCGTTTGTGCACATACAAAACGTATGGAAGGAGTCTTCATCACCCGAGCTGCAGATCGCACACAGTGAATTGACTTCCAGCCATCGTTTCTTTTTATTACACCGGAGACTAGAAAGCTTGAGTGGGGGAGAAGTGGGAACCAGAGAGAGCATGGAGGAAGCTAGAAACTAAGATCAAGGAAGGATATGGAATAGAAGACAGAATCAGGAGAAAAAGAAAGCGGCATGACGCCTGTCGCGGGCAAATCGCCCAAAGTCGCTGCTGAAGTTACTGTATCAGGGGAAAGTTTTGGTACTATCAGTTCACTGCTTTTTTTTTTTGGGCGAGGCTATCAGTCCACTGCTGCTACTATTGTCTTGGACAGAACCTTAAGGTCTGGCAAAAAGAAAAAGGAAACGTTTCTGTGCGGCGCGCCGGTGCAACGCTTGGACCGGTCGCTGGTGCATTGTACGATAAAAACGTCCCTGGCCACTTGTTTTATGGGTCCTAGCACCGCCCAGCCCTCTCATCCTTATCTCCTCCTCCCGCATCCCTCTTCCTCCATTTCTTTTTCCATCGCCAGCCATGGGAGCGGCAGCCCCAATCTTGCTCATCTCCTTCCTCTCTCTACTCCTCCCTCCTCTACCCTGAGCTACAAATGGCTATTGAGAGCGCCCGCACCACACTCTTCAGAGCTGCTGCAAAGGAAGGAGTTGCACAGCCAGGATTCACTCGTCACTATGGGTTGCCCAGGTGAGCTCGTCGCCATGGCGCGCATGCCATCGTTCTCGACTGCTGCGCCCGCACCTTCTGCTGATGCCCTCTTTTTCTAGGTAGGGGACGGCGAGCGGGGGGTGCTGCAAGCAGCGGAGGACGGGGCTACAAGCGGGGCGGCCACCACCAACCACCGATGTGATTCGTGGCGGAGATGCTGCTACCCCGGCACGGCGGAGCTACAACCGTAGGCCGGTGGAGTTGCAACCAGCAAAACAAAATGTTGGAGCCAGCGATAGCCGTGTTGCGACGGCCACGGCGGTGATCCATCATTGTTGGAACCAGCAGTTTTTTTTTGCTGGAAACAGCGATTTTTTTTGCTACAACCCCATTGACGATGTTCATAGTTTTGCTGGAACGACAAGTATGCTGGAACCATTTTCTTTTTTTGTTGCAAGCATAATTTCTTTTTGTTATGACCGTTTTGATTTTTGCTGGAACAAACATTCATTATTTTTGTTACCATCGTCTTGGATTTTTTTGCTGGAACCAGTGTATTTTTGTGCTACAACCGTTCTTCAATTTTGCTGGAACCAACCCACCTTTTTTGTTTGCGATTTTGACGATGGCGAGCGTGCCGATGCTGAGCGTCGACGGCGAGCGATGGGCCCGTCGCCATTGGAGCTGCAACCGTCGCTATCGGAGCTGCAATTGCAGGCCACAGCTGTTGCATGCATGGAGTCAGAGACAAATGCAGACGGCGACCAGCGGTGAGATGCGGCGCTCGGCAGCGAGTGCGGCGACCGACGACGAGGACATCCGGTGAGGACGGTTGATGAGGTTCGGCAACCGAAGAGCGTGTGACCCGGCAAGACAAAGGGGAGCGATGAGAGACAGGGGATCTTTTTTCGTACTTGCTCGTGCGGCAGACACTGCATCAATCGTAATCATACGACTGCAGACGACTTAATCAGACGGCCGAAAGTGAACCGGCCGAATGATTAGGCCGGTGCGCCGGGGCCTATTAGTTGCCAAAAGAAAAAGGAAAAAACTGGAATGACAAAAGGCCGCAGGCTCCACTTGCTGGCTGTCTCACTTTAGTGGGCGACACGGGCCGACGAATCAGCCCATGCTCAATCGCATAGCCCTTTTTTCTTATCGACGGATGATTAAATTTAGGAGGAAAAAAAGCGACACCACCTCAAAAAGTGTGTGTGTGGGGGGTGGTGAACCGCGATAAAAATCAATTTGGAGATGCGAGGAATTGAACCCTGTGCCTCTATTCCACATTGATTAGCGCTCTACCAATTGAGGTACATCCCCTTTCACATGCAATGCATTAATTCAAGCAAATACTATTAATTAACTGACTGCAATCAAGAAAAATATTGGTCGTAAATAAGTATATATCCCAAAAAAAGCGTGAGTTTGTTTTGCATGCAGGCGTGAAAGCTATATATGCACCATGCCGTTGAGCAGGCTGTACTTAAACTAGTTTCTTCCTTCCTATAACAAACAAAACAATCAGCCGAGAGACATGAAGACACATGGCTAGTTCAGCCAGCGAAGGGCACAAACTAAGTCAATTTGTGTGCTCGCTAGTATCGATCGGAGCCGAATCCCCTAACGTACGACCCCTCACGTTGGGTCACTGACGGGTGGGTCTGGGCCCACATGTCAGTGTGTGAGCCCGTACGTCAGACAATCCGCGTCCCTATCGATCACACAAGATCATTTTAATTGTCAACTGATCACACAAGATCAGGTTGGGTACAAAGCTCCCATAAAAAAAAAGTTAGGTACAAAGCTCCTATAAAAAAAAGATTGGGTACAAAGCATACGATGGCATCGCTTAAATTAAGGCTGGAGCTTCTCCTTCCAGCCCAATTATCCATCCTTGAGCATCAAACTTCCAGCCCAGTTGACGACGCAATCAGCAGTCGCCATAACCACTTGACCATCCTAGCTCTTCTGCGTACTACAAAGAAAACCGTCCTAGTTAATGTTTCCTTTAGTAAAACGTTACCTTATAACAAATATAATTTTTTTATTCTTTTTAAAAAAACAAGCTCATCGATTTTAACCAAAAAAATCATTGTTTTTGGGGAAAAAGTTATTTTGAAATAAGGTCATCAATTTTGAAAAAGGTTCACCTATTTGGAAAAGAGTTCACTGATTTTGAAAAAAGTTCATTGATTTCAAAAAACAGTTCACGGATTTTGAAAAAGAGTTCATCAATTTTGAAAAAAAGTTCATGGGTTGTGAAAAGAGTTCATTGGTTTTGAAAAAGAGTTCATCAATTTGGAAAAAAAGTTCATCGATTTTGAAAAAAGTTCATCGATTCTGAAAAAAGTTTATGGATTGTGAAAAGAGTTCATCGGTTTTGAAAAAAGTTCATCAATTTAGAAAAAAAGTTCATCGAACTAGAAAAAAGTTCATCGATTCTGAAAAAGAGTTCATCGACCGTGAAAGAAAGTTCACCGATTGTGAAAGAAGGTTCACCGATTTTGAAAAAGAGTTCAACAATTTAAAAAAAAACGTTATTTCAAATTAGCAAAAGAAAAAATAAAAAACGTTCCGAAAAGAAAGAAAAAGAAAAAAACAAAAAACATAACAAAATCGTTCCAAATAAAAAGGAAAAAGGAATAGTTATAAGAAGAAAATGGCGAAGAAGCAGAAAATTAGCAACTAATGCGAGGTAGTGGGGTGGTTAGTGCGTGAGGCAAACAACAGCGAGGTTGTGGGATCGATTCCAATTGAAAGCGCTCCTTTTTTTTTGTCCTCACGACAGGAAGGAAAGGAAAAGATGGGCCAGGCCCAGCTAACGCGGCTGCAGGCGCCGGTTTGCGGAAACAGCTATAACTGATGCCTGCAGCGCTAAATAGGAAATGCCGTTCTTTCTTGCCAGTTTCTACGGGGAGCTTGTTTTGGGTCAACACGTTTACTTTACTTGCTTACTCTAGGTGTGCGCTATGGACATGTTTGGTTATTAAACGAACTTTACCGCACTTTTGTTACTAAGTTGTGGCATGCCATAAAAAGTGTGATGAATAAATTAGGTCACAAGTGTAGTAAGATTTGACAAAAGTATATGTATATGACATACGGGACATGTTGCTAAGGAAGTGTGGTATGCCACTACTGTGACAATACGTGAAACAGACAATAGTGGTAATGTGTTGCCATGAATTAGATGACCTTATGTATGGAAACATACAATACTTTGTTAATATTTCGACGGGAATATTTAGAGTTTACTCAAACGAAGGCTACTAGTCAGGAAGCTAGGTGTCTCGAGCAGCTAGCTTTCAGACACAGGCAAACTGCAAGCATGCTTGTCGCACAAGTGCGCTGGACCATTAGCTGACCGCATTACATGCTGAACAACAAAAGCATCAAAATTGTCTCGAAAAACAAGCAAAAAGAATCAAAACTACTAGCTAGCTCTCCCATCTCTAAAAAACATAGGTGCTTCGACAATAAAGCTTCCACAAACAGAAAGTACTTTGACGATCAGGGGGTCAGGGGAGATATTGTTAGAGTGGAGGGAATCTTTGTCCATTCACGCATTGATGTTTCAGTCGTCCCGAACTCTTTGTATGAGACCCGCCTGCAACGCATCCCACCTAGCGACAATGGCTCACCATGTTGCCACTTACTTCTTTTTCTCATCCTCGACGATGATGGTCGCAATGCCCCCGTGAGCATAATGCATTTGACGTGGCAAATCCCTAGGCTATGAGCTTGCTAGTGCATGAACACTTGTCATTATGTTGCCCGTGCGTTGCAATGAGAGACAAAAAAATTATGCGCTAACCAAATAAGTATGACCCAATACCTTGATATATGAGTGTACTCTATTTTAACACAGTGGCTCACCATGTTGCCACTTACTTTTTTTTCTCTCGCAGATGATGGTCGCGATGTCCACATGATCACAATATATTTGACATGGTAAATCCCAAGGCTATGAGTTTGCCAATGCATGCCACACTTGTCATTATGTTGCGCAAGGGTATGTTTAAAACTTTATAAACAAATCTCATCGACCACGAACTACTGCCAACACCCAGAAATATAAACATTTTTGAAACACTAATCAAATCCTAGACATAAAAGACTTTTGAATTGGTGAACAGCTTTTTGAATCAACAAATACTTTTTTTGAAATGTTAGATTTTCTCAAAAAAGAATAACGAACATTAGTTTTGTTTACGAGCATTTTTAAATGCATGACTATTTTTCAAATTCATTAACATTTTTTGACTCAACAATTTTTTTTGAATCGATGAACTTTTTGCAAAATTGGTGATTTTTTAATTATTTATTTTTAGTTTTGCAAACATTTCTAAAATTTCATGGACATTGTTTTTCAGATTCTTGAATATGTTTTGGATATATTATCATTTTTCCAAAATCATGAACATGGTTTTATTTCCCGACCATTTTTTCCAAATCGTGTTTTTTTTATAATTTGCAAACAGTTTTGCAAAACCACTAACACTTTTTGAGTCTGTGAAAATGTTATGATTTCGTAAATATTTTTTGAATTTACGTATATTTTATGATTTCTCAAACTTTTTTTTTGAAAACTCGAACTGTAAATATTTGAAATTCCCAAATTAACTTAAAGAAGAAACAAAGCATAATGAGAAAAGAAAAGACAACAAAACAGAATGAAAAAAAACAGGGGAGTGAAGCCCCGCACATGGGTCGGCTGATAAACACATACATGGGGAGGACACGCGTGAGAAAAGCCAGTTAAAAAGTGTGGAAGCTGGGGGTCGAAGGAGATATGTGTCAACCACTCCGCTGCTTGTGGATCTGTGGCTTATATCGGTCTCACCTCTATGAAACAACGAAGTACGATGGTGACTTTTCATCCGAAAAATCGAATCGTTTTTTTCACTGATGGATGGCATAGTGGGTAAATTAAAATAACTTTGGGGGTATTGTTTTGGATGGACCGCCAGAAGCGCTAGGCATTAGGCACTGTATTACTATTAAAGTAAAGATAAAGAGGTAAAGATAGGAGGGCTGCTATGCGTTGGTCGACAGATCTTTTAAAAAAATCCGTCGCCTCACGAGCAGTCGAATCTGGCGCAATCTAACGGGTGAAAGTATTTCTCTACTTCGCAACAACGATCTTGTTGCGAAAACATTTGCAACATTGGTTGTGTAGCGGATTGTTTTTTGCAATACAGGTATTGTTACAGATTTTTTTTTGCAACAGACGTCTTGTTTATAGATTTTTTTTTTGCAACATAAGTGATCTTGCAGAATTTCTGTTTGCAGTTTTCACCTTTTTGCAACGCATGTATTGTTACAGAAATAACTTTTGAAACACATGTGTTGTTTCAGAAAAAACTTACCGAGGACGCTGCAATCCAAATTCCTACTTGCACTGCCCAACATAAAAGACGTGATCAGTGTCATCCCACGGCACATTGCGTGCTGGACGCATATATAAAATCGGCCGGCTGTTCGGAAGCTTTCCCCTAAAGACAAAGATATATGTGCTTATGTATGAATTATGATCGTCTATGTATGTACTGTCTTAGAAAAAAGTTGTGTTACGAACGGAACAATGAGGTGGGAAAAATATGAACGTGACAATTCTCTCGGAGCTCGACTGGTGCAGGGTCTCGAAGGCAGCTGGTTGCGTTGGACAGTTGGAAGTTTGGAACTCGGACTCATGTACGCACGGTCGCACCACACACCTGGGCACCTGGCTACCTATAGAGTGGAACCAGCTTTGAAGTCAGGAACGAGAATTGACCAACTACGAACTTGCAACTCACCAAACTTTTCTGAATCCTGTATGTATATATAGGCCGCGTCTGCATGGTACAGTTGCATGCCAAAGGAGTAGAGTACGTGCTCCAACTGTTTCGTAGCTACCTGAGGAGAGTCAGCCAGCTGCTCGAAGATGGCACGGCAAAATGCTGCCTCGGCGCTCGCCGCGGCGTTGGTCGTCGGAGTCTTCGCACCCATCCTTACCGGTAAGCTACCAACCTGCACGACCCCGTTGATCACCAGTGTCAGACTAGGAGTCTATGACTGATTATTCGCAATGTTATCGTGTGCAGTGGTGCAATCCATCGGCGTGTGCAACGGGATGCTCGGCGACAACCTGCCGTCGCGGGCCGACGTGGTACAGTTCTACCAGTCCCAGGGCATCGGCGCCATGCGCATCTACGCGCCGGACCCCGAGACGCTCCGGGCCCTCGACGGCACCGGCATCGACCTCATGATGGACGTGGGCAACGGTGACCTCGCCGCCCTCGCCTCCGACCCAACCGCCGCGGCCGGCTGGGTCCGGGACAACGTGCTCGCCTACCCGGGCGTCCGCGTCAAGTACATCGCAGCCGGCAACGAGGTGGACGGCGACGACACGCAGAACATCCTCCCGGCCATGAAGAACCTCAACGACGCGCTCGCCGCGGCCGGCCGCGGCGACGTCAAGGTGTCCACCGCGGTCAAGATGAGCGTGCTCGCGTCCTCCTCGCCGCCCTCCGACGGCACGTTCAAGGACGCGTACATGACGGACGTGGCCCAGCTGCTCAAGACCACCGGCGCGCCGCTCCTTGCCAACGTGTACCCTTACTTCGCCAAAAAGGGTGACCCCACCATCGACCTCAGCTACGCGCTCTTCCAGCAGAGCGCCACGACGGTGAGCGACAACGGCCTCACCTACATCAACCTCTTCGATGCCATGGTCGACGCAATGTACACTGCGATGGAGAAGGTGGGCGCAGCCGTCGTGCCCATCGTGGTCTCGGAGAGTGGGTGGCCGTCGGCAGGCGGCGTCGAGGCGAGCGTCGGAAATGCGCAGGCGTACAACCAGAATCTGATCAACCACGTCGGCAATGGAACGCCAAAGAGGCCCGGGCCGCTGGAGACGTACATCTTCGCCATGTTCAACGAGAACCAAAAGGACGGCGATGAGACGGAGAAGAACTTTGGGCTGTTCAACGGCCCCGATAAGTCGCCGGTGTACCCTCTAAGTTTCAACAATTAATTAAAGACGGAATGCATATTCATGCCTGCATACGTATCTAGTACTCCCTCCGTTTCTTTTTACTCTGCATATAAGATTTGGTCAAAGTCAAACTACCCAAAGTTTGACCAAATTTATATAAAAAAATATGAACATCTAGAATATTAAAATTATATAGTATGAAAATACATTTCATGATGCATCTGATAATATTGATTTCATATTGTCAATGTTTATATTTTTTAATATAAAATTAGTTAAACTTTACAAAGCTTGACTTTGACCAAACCTTATATACAGACTAAAACGAAACGGAGGGAGTGCTACTGCGATCTCAATAAGCCGCAAAATAATTCATGCAAACACTTATTAACTAGGTAAGATCGGTGATATGAATAAGACCCATTATGTTGCATAAAGGATCGTTTCCCCTTCCGTACAAAAATGTTGTTAACTTGGGATGTACAACTTTTGATTTCATGTTCAAATTTGACTAATATGCCACTGAAATTGTGTTGATGGAATAGTTAAATCGTACCACGTCCTACCTTTTTTCTTAGAACATACCACGTCCTACCTAGTTTTACACGGCGTCTGGTCAACACAAGTCAAACATGACCAATGAAAGTCCAAACAAGCCCATGATCAACAGAAGTCACAGACACAAGTCCATATAGAATGTCTTGGTCGACGAGTAATAGTTATTCTTCATCCCTTTATTTTAACATCAACACGTTGTAATTTTATGTTCCGTCAATTTTGTCTTATTTTAGACGTAAAAAGAGAATGTAAGAAAATATATAATCATTGTGTAAAATATTTATATTATGTAAAATTATAAATGTAAAAATATAATGCAAAATATACACGAAATGCAATTTTTATGGTCCTGTGACCTATATTTTTGCTTTCATACACACACACACACAATAGTAAATACTAGTAATTTGTATGTGCTTTGCAAGTTAGATTAGTATGTGTGATCACAGTACTAAATCATTTAAATTATAAGTAAATATCATGTGTTATCATAAAATTATCATGCTGGGAACTCGTGGATTGTTGTTTACAATTCGTATCAAATCACGGTAGCACAATGAATTTTTATATGAAGAGTGCATTAGAAAAAAATGATTTTATTCCAGAAAGAAATGCTATTGACGTGTTTGTGAAATCTTTTATTTTTTCAAATTCAAACTTAAAATATAGATAAAATTAGTTTGATGTTATAATTTTCACCTTTCTAAACCGTGCGTTTTCTTACTAAACCTATATCATTTGTGCGTTCTCAACCACACGACGCTTTAAGTCACGTAACGTCCCATTAAGAAAATTAAAATAAAATGTAAATCTATCCTTCGGGTCGTTTGAATATTTCTCTCAAGTGAACAAGAATATTGCCATGCTTACAATTTTTTCTACAGTCTACTAATTTTTTGTAGAAAAACAAAAATACTTATGTGCATGCATTCAACATTACTCATGCGAGAAGCAAATTGCTATTGCATTAATATAGGCTGCTAGCTTCTTCGCACATACTTGTTTAGATCCTATAGCCTACACTTATAACAGGGCCAGTTCATAACATTAAGCTAGCTACCCATGTGAAAGTTGTCGAACATGAACTGTGTAGACTGGAAGCTCCTCAAGTGAACTGTCCCTGCGTTTAACTCTAGAAAGTTCCGGGAATGAACTTTGTAGGCGAGAAGCTCCTCACGTGAAAGTTACTTTATGTCAGGTTCGTCAGATGCCAGCTGCGGTTAACTCTAGAAAGACGGCCCCGCCACCCCTACCTCGTTTTGGCGCACGGCCATGCGGAGCGAATCCCACAAATCATGGCCGTTGGATCAATTCGGTTCAACATTAATAAATGACGGTGATTTATTCCGTGGAAGAAGTCAACGGCTAACAAATTCTTCTGCATCACTGTGGCTGGCTAATAAAGTTGGAAAATTGGTGTACTATAGTAGTAGAGATGCCCGTGCATTGCAACGGGTTAAAACATTATATATAAGCGGGTCAACGCGCCACGTCTACTCCGGCGTCTGCTTACTCTAACACCATTGCACGCCACATCCTTGATGACCCACAAGTGCAGGAGATCTATTGTAGCCTTTTCGATAAGTAAGAATGTCGAACCCAACGAGGAGCAGAAGGAAATGATAAGCGGTTTTCAGCAAGGTATTCTCTGCAAGCACTGAAATTATCGGTAACAGATAGTTTTGTGATAAGGTGATTTGTAACGAGTAGCAAGTAACAAAAGTAAATAAGGTGCAGCAAGATGGCCCAATCCTTTTTGTAGCAAAGGACAAGCCTGAACAAACTCTTATATGAAGGAAAGCGCTCCCGAGGACACATGGGAATTAGCGTCAAGTTAGATTTCATCACGTTCATATGATTCGCGTTCGGTACTTTGATAATTTGATATGTGGGTGGACCAGTGCTTGGGTGTTGTCCTTACTTGGACAAGCATCCCACTTGTGATTAACCCCCATTGCAAGCATCTGCAACTACAACAGAAGTATTAAGGTAAACCTAATCATAGCATGAAACATATGAATCTAAATCAGCTCCTTACGAAGCAACGCATAAACTAGGGTTTAAGCTTCTGTCACTCTAGCAACCCATCATCTACTTATTACTTCCCAATGCCTCCCTCTAGGCACAAACAATGGTGAAGTGTCATGTAGTCGACGTTCACATGACACCACTAGAGGGATGACAACATACATCTCATCAAAATATCGAACGAATACCAAATTCACATGACTACTAATAGCAAGACTTCTCTCATGTCCTCAGGAACAAACGTAAATACTCACAAAGCATATTCATGTTCATAATCAGAGGGGTATTAATATGCATAATGGATTTGAACATATGATCTTACACCAAGTAAACCAACTAGCATCAACTACTAGGAGTAATCAACACTACTAGCAACCCACAGGTATCAATCTGAGGTTTGGATACAAAGATTGGATACAAGAGATGAACTAGGGTTTGAGATGAGATGATGCTGGTGAAGATGTTGATGGAGATTGACTCCCTCCCGATGAGAGGATCGTTGGTGATGACGATGGTGATGATTTCCCCCTGCCGGGGGGAAGTGTCCCCGGCAGAACAGCTCTGCCGGAGCCCTAGATTGGTTCCGCCTCGTGGCGGCGGAGTCTTGTCCCGAAAGCTTGCTTATGATTTTTTTTCTCGACGAAAGACTCCATATAGCAGAAGATGGGCATTAGAGGGCCACTAGGGGGCCCATGAGGCAGGGGCGCGCCCTCCACCCTCGTGGCTGGTGGGTGGCCCCTCTCTAGTACTTCTTGTGCTTAGTATTTTTTATATATTCTGCAAATAACTTTCGTGAAGTTTCAGGACTTTTGGAGCTGTGCAGAGTAGGTCTCTAATATTTGCTCCTTTTCCAGCCCAGAATTCCAGCTGCCGGCATTCTCCCTCTTTATGTAAACCTTGTAAAATAAGAGAGAATAGGCATAAGTATTGTGACATAATGTGTAATAACAGCCCATAATGCAATAAATATCGATATAAAAGCATGATGCAAAATGGACGTATCAACTCCCCCAAGCTTAGACCTCGCTTGTCATCAAGTGATAGCCAAAATCGAAAAATATGTCCACATGTTTAGATATAGAGGTATCGATAAAAATAAAATACGGAAATGAGGACATCATGATCATTCTTAGAACAGCAACATATATATAGTGACACTATTCTGATCCTGGGATCAGAATAGTTATTTGGATCACGGAGCGTCCTATAAAGGCCCGATGGGACGTTACTGAGATCGGGCGAGCAAACAGAAAAAGCCCAAAGCCCCGACCTCTTATCCTGTCGCCCACCTTCCCCCGCTCCCACGACCTCCAGCCGCCGCACACCTTGCTCCGGCGCGCCTCCTTCCGGGCGCGACGCCGGCCCCGCCTTCTACGGGCGCGCCGCCGCCCCGCCTCCTCCAGCGCGAAGCCGCCGCCCCGGGTCCCGATGCGCCTCCCGCCGCAGCGGGCCCTGCCTCGTCCGGCGCGAGGCCGCCGCCCCCACCTCCTCCTGGCGAGCGCGGCGGCGCCCCTCCCTCTGCTGGATCCTCCAGCCCGAACAGCCTCGGCGAGCGCGGCGACGCCCCTCCTCTGCTGGATCCTCTAGCCCCAACGCCGCGCACTGCCACCCACCACCAGGATCCCACACCCCCGCCTCCGGGTCCGGCTGCCGCCACGCCCCTGGCCCTTTGGTCCGGCTGCTGCGCTGCCTCCGGCCTGATCCGGTCGCCGCGCCCCCAGGACTCGTCCTGATGTCGCCTGCTGCAACCAAGCTCCGGCGCATGACCGGCCGATCCCCCGATGCCGTCGGTATGTGATTTTAAGACACGCCATCGTTGCAATCCAAGGTCGCCGGCGCTGTTAGACCGGAGTTGGGAGGCAGTGTTGAAGTTTCTGGGCAATCCAATGCTGCCCGTGCGGCCAATGCACCGTCTGCTATGGCGCCGCGACCTGCCCTCCGGAGCGACCACCATCGTAGCCTTCTCCCTCCGCACAAGAAGTCCATCGCCTCGCTCGTGGGCAGTCCGCGCGGGCAGCCATCTCTCATCGATTTGTCTCATGGTCATCCAGCACGGCACTTGCATTTCAAGGCCGGCTACCTAATGAATCCATGTTGAGTATGCAGTGATGTATCCTGCATGAAGTTGTAGCAGGTTGACGTTGTTTCCTCTCTGGGAAGACATGGCACTGTTTGTGTGTGTTGTACGTGCATACGAGCATATCTAGCTCTATTTTTTTGCGAGTGTGTACTTTGTTAGTTGATGTGTTTCGTTGATTTAATCAACTATGTTTGCAAAATTTCTTTTTTCATAACTTGGTATGCATCAGTTTCAGAGATATGTGTTCAAGTGTACAACAATTTCCACCTATAGAGGATAAATGCTTGGCGTGAGAAACACAATTGTTGTTGATCCAACAAGATATGTGTGCGTGTGTGATTATGCATCGTTTTTTCTTTAGTTCACATGGGGATCACATGAGAAGTCCAACTATTAAAAAGAACAGTGTTCAGATATAGTAAAAATGTGAAGGAACAGAGTTCATAGTGCATACGAGCATATGAAGCTATGTTTTCTTTGTTACTAGTACTATTCACTGTTCAATATTTCAATGTGAAGGAATTGTCACTGCAAGTATTTGATATACGTGCTAGTGTGGCTGTTTTGCTAGTCTAGAAACTAGTTGAGGAAAGTTGGCATAGTCTTGTTGTCTAGAGATGGCAAGACTTGGGCGTGGTTCATGGCCTGGTTTCGCTTCGCAAGCAACTCTGCTCCCGCTTCACACGTAAACTCTGCAGCAGATGCTACTCTGAACATACACGTACAGCTCATGTAAATAAATGAGAAGTCCAACTATTAAAAAGAACAGAGTTCGGATATAACGAAATGAGTAAAATTAGTATAAACTAAAAAAATGTGATGAATCAAAAATTTAAAAACTCATATTTTTGTCGTTCCTAAAGAATAAAATGAAGAAGTTCAACTTAAAATAAAAGGAGCGACTAAAAAATTTTAAAAATATAAATTTCTTGTTTATTAATAAACTAGAAGTTCAAACTAAAATAACAAAGTGGTTTTATGTTTATTAAAAAATGTAGGATTTTACCTTTTTAAGAAACTCAAATATCTGTTATTATTAAAGTATCAACCACGAAGTTCAAAAAATGGATAAAAAGTCAGATTTGATGTATATCTAAAAATCAAAAAGAATTCTTTACAGAAAAAATAAAAATGTGAAGGTCAATTTGAAATAACATAGAAGTTCGAAGAATATAAAAACTCAGATTTGTTGCAAGAAGTTCACGTGCACCCCCATGCATGATTCAGAATTATATATTGCAGGATGTCCGACCCCCAATTACATGTTTTAAAACGACAAAAAAATGGTGTTCAACTTTCAATTGTTTGTAATTCGACGTATACACAAAAATGTAACAGAAATTCAAGGTGAAAACAACGAGAAGTTCAACTACTGCAAGGAATGCATTTCAAATGAGAATAAAATGTATAGAAAAATAAAAGCCTAAAAGGTTTGTTGAAAGAAGTTCAAGTGCTCTGTTCGAGGAAGTTCAAAAATTCTTGAGAGAGAGGTTCACCTTGTATTTCCATGTTCGATTTTTTCCATATAAAAATCGAATACAATTCTTTACTCAAAAATATAAAAAGATGAAGTTCATATTGAAATAATAGAGAAGTTCGGAGTTTATTAAAACCTAGGATTTACCTGTTCAAAAAAGAAAAAACACAACGCCATTTTTTTGTACTTTTAAAAACAACTCATAAACGAAAAAATGGTTGCTAGAAGTTTAAGTGCTCGGTGAGGAAAAGTTCAAAAAATTCTTGTGAGAGAGGTTCACCGTGTATTTAGATGTCCAAAATACGTAAAAAATATGTTGTTTTTTGGGTTTTAAAATAATTCTCTCAAACCAGAGAGAAGTTCAAAATGATAATAATCAGAAGTTCACGTACTGCATGGTGTGTGTTTCGTATAATAAAAATACAATAAAGTAAAACAGAGTGAAGTTCAAACAGACATGCCCTAGAAGTTTAACTAGTTCACGCAGTGCAAAAAACAGCACGTCAAAAACAAAGTGAGGTTCAAACAGACATGCCTGTGAAGTTCAACTACTTCACGTAGTGCATTTCCATTCACGATGAACGCAGAAATCATGATCTCGCCATTTTCTAATTTACCTCAAAACTACAGGAATATCATTTGTGTAAGTTTCAAGTCCTCGGTCGGAGAAAGTTAAAAAAAAGTTATTATGAGAGGGGTTTGTACAAAAGGAGTAGTATTTGTGTAACACTAACGAATGGATGAGAAAATTACAAACGAAAATACGTCACAGAAGTTCAACGTGAAAACAGCATGAAGTTCAACTACTATGCTGAATGAATTTCAGATGAATTTTTTTAAAATCATCACGAGTATGAAAAAATGATCAACACGGGAAAGTTATGTGCTTACAGCAGCTTTCCACTGGTATATCACTTGCTCAATTCCGGTGAGTGGATAGAGAGTTACGAGCAGTGGATGGAGACCTACGAGCAAAAAAATCACGTGAAAAACAGAGTGAAGTTCAGGTACACGCGCCGAGAAGTTCAGGTTCTTGACGCGGTGCATTTTCGAAGAATCTGTTTCGCGATAAAGGCAGAAGCATGATCCCGCCATTTTCGAAATTACTTGAAAACGGCTAAGAATCAGAGAAAACCATCAACATGAAAAAGTATTGCATTTTCCGTAGCTTTTCAGTGGTATATTATTTGCCCCATTCTGATAAAGTTTGTAGAAATTACGGCAAAAATACATTTTCGCCATTTTCGAAACTGCCTTAAAACCATAAAGAATTGGGAGAAACAATACATACCAAAAAGTTTCGCATTTGTTCAAGCTTTCCAACGCCATATTATTTGCTGCGTTCGGATGCACGGTTAAAAAATTAGCTCAAAAATACGAACTCGGTAGGACTTGAACCATTTTCTAAATTACTCTTAAACCATTCAAAAATAGAAAAAAACTTTCAAGATGAAAAAGTAGCGCATTTTCATAAGCTTTCCAATGCCGTATCATATGCCTTCATTGGATTAGCCGTTTAGAAATGACATCGAAAAAACGAACTAAACTGTTCGGTTTACGAAATTTTACGTTTTTCAAATTACTCTTTAACCATAGGGAATTAGAGAAAACTTTTAACATGTGGAAGGAGAGGTTTTGCAGCAGCTTTCCAAATTCCAACGCCATATTATATGCCTCATTCCGATAAACGGTTTAGAAATGCGATCGAAAATACGATTCACGTTTTTTGAGCGAAGAAAAAACGGTTTTCAAAACTGCTCTTAAACTGCTTATATTTTGCCAAAAATTTAAGTTGGATCATGATATTGGTGACCATAGCTTTCCAACGATATATCGCAAGCCCCATTTGGGTAATGTTGGCGGAAGTTCAACCTAGTTCATAGGGAAGTTCAACGTACTACTAGCGGGGCAGGTCAGGTTGTGATCAGAATATTATTCTGATCTCGTGATCAGAAGAGTGTTTGTGTGTGTGTGTGTGTGTGTGTGTGTGTGTGTGTGTCTATATATATATATTCATATGATCTCTTATGCTAAAGTAACAATTCAATCACAATTTCAAGTATGAATCATAAACTTCATTGAGAACCAACAAACTCTAATCTCAGTTATTGAGGCAATTGCAATTTATCATAACATAGGGAAGAGTTAGTATAAGAGCTTTTCAGCAAGTCCACATACTCAACCATCTTTTAGTCTTTCACAGTTGCTAACACTCACGCAATATTTATTGGTATGAAGTTTTAATCAGACACAGAGAAACATAGGGGCTTATAGTTTTGCCTCCCAATGTTTTACCTCAAGGGTAATGTCAACAATAATAGTTCATGAAGACTCACATCCAATTAGCTATATATATCAGGATCTTTCCAATACATTGTGCTTGCCAAAGGATAAAATGTAAAAAGGAAAGGTGAAGATCACCATGGCTCTTATGTAAGGTAGAAGATAAAAGTAAAAGATAGGCCTTTCGTAGAGGGAAGCAGAGGTTGTCATGCGCTTTTATGGTTGGATGCACAAAATCTTAATGCAAAAGAACATCACTTTATATTGCCACTTGTGATATGGACCTTTATTATGCAGTCGTCCCTTTTATTTCTTCCATGTCACAAGATCGTATAAAGCTTATTTTCTCTGCACTAATAAGTCATACATATTTAGAGAGCAATTTTTATTGCTTGCACCGATGAAAACTTACTTGAAGGATCTTACTCAATCCATAGGTAGATATGGTGGACTCTCATGGCAAAACTGGGTTCAGGAATATTTGGAAGCACAAGTAGTATCTCTACTTCATGCAAAGAAATTGGCTAGCATGAGAGGGAAAGGCAAGCTCAACATGTTGGATGATCCATGACAATATAATTTATCTCAGATAAAAGAAAACATAACCCATTACATTGTCTTCCTTGTCCAACGTCAACTCTTTAGCATGTCATATTTTAATGAGTGCTCACAATCATAAAAAGATGTCCAAGATAGTGTATTTATATGTGAAGATCTCTCTTTCTTTATTACTTCCTATTAATTGCAACGATGATCAAAACTATGTTTGTCAACTCTCAACAAATTTTATTCATCATACTCTTTATATGTGAGCTCATTACTCTCCATAAGATCCATATGATCTCTTTATTTCTTTTTATTCTTTCTCTTTTATTTTATTCCCTCAAGATCATTGCAAGATAATCAAGCCCTTGACTCAACACCAATCTTTATTATATATAGCTCACGGACTTGATTATGTAGGAAGATCATAGAGCAAAACTCACAATTAGATCATACTAAAACTTTATTCTACTAGATCAAGATATTATCAAAAGGATCGAACTAAGAAAAACAATAAAGATAAAAGTTGTGATGGTGATACGATACCGGGGCACTCCCCCAAGCTTGGCAGTTGCCAAGGGGGGGGGTGCCCATACTCAGTTCTTATTTGTTGGTGAAGAAGGTGGAGTTGTTGATGATGTAGGCTTGTCGTCCCTCTTCCAAGGCATAGGCTCACCATCATAGAAGGATGATCGAGTCTCCTGAATCCTCAAATCTGCAGCCAAACTCATCCTCTTGAATCTATATTCATACTCACAGTTTTGATTTTGCAGGTCATGGATCTGGGCTTGGAGGTGCTCGATTTTCTCATGAAGCTTGAAGATGGCCTCCCCAATGTCCTTGACGTCCAGCTTGTGGTTGTTGGTGAACTCCGTGATCATAATGTGATTGGAGTCGAGTCCACGCTCCACCATCTCCTGACACTTGAAAATTTGTTGCTCCAATGCCTCGAGCCTTGCCTCCGTGCTTCCGGTCCTCCTCGGTCCCTCAACATCGCGGATGTGCAACAACCCCTCACGCATCTCAATGGTTTGAGGGTGTTGCAGCACCTTCGCGAGGTAGGGGTTGATGACCTTCTCGAAGAACTTGTCCTTGCGGGCACTTGAAGACGACATGACGACCTAGATCTGTCAGAAAAACAGCTCGAAACAAAGACCAGAGATATTTGCGTGATACGGTGGTCAAAACCTTCGGGAGATTATATAATGAATTTTTACTGACCAAAAGAAGTATCGTGCAAGAAAACGGAGTCCGAAGAGCACACAATGTGCCCACGAGGCAGGGGGCGCGCCTAGGGGGGTAGGGCACGCCTCCCACCCTCATGGAAGCCTCGTGTCCTTCCCGGACTACTTCTTACTTTTCCTATTTTTCTAAATATTCCAAAACGGGGAAAATTGCCATTAGAAATGTTTTGGAGTCGGTTTACTTACCGTACCACATACCTATTCCTTTTCGAGTCTGAAATATTCCGGAAAGTGTCCCTTATGTATTCCTCCGTGGTTACGGTTTCAATGATATTAGTTTGAACATTTATAGGATTACCTGAGATATAATGTTTGATTCTTTGACCGTTCATCACCCTCGGATTTGTGCCTTCGAAGTTGTTGATTTTTATGGAACCGGAACGATAGACCTCCTCGAACGTAAGGACCTTCCCATTTAGAGAGAAGTTTGCCTGCAAAAATCTTAAACGAGAGTTGTATAGCAATACATAATCACCTACATTGAACTCACGCTTTTGTATCCTTTTATCATGCCATCTTTTAACTTTTTCTTTAAACAACTTGGCATTTTCATAAGCCTGGGTTCTCCATTCATCAAGTGAGCTAATGTCAAAAAGCCTCTTCTCACCAGCAAGTTTGAAGTCATAGTTGAGCTCTTTAATAGCCCAATATGCCTTATGTTCTAATTCAAGAGGTAAGTGACATGCTTTACCATAAACCATTTTATATGGAGACATACCCATAGGATTTTTATATGCAGTTCTATAGGCCCATAATGCATCATCAAGTTTCTTGGACCAATTCTTTCTAGCTCTATTAACAGTCTTTTGCAAAATTAATTTGAGCTCTCTATTACTTAATTCTACTTGACCACTAGACTGTGGGTGATAAGGAGATGCAGTTCTATGATTAACATCATACTTAGCAAGCATTTTACGAAAGGCACCATGAATAAAGTGTGAACCACCATCAATCATTAAATATCTAGGGACTCCAAACCACGGGAAAATAACTTCTTTACGTATCTTGATAGAGGTGTTATGATCAACACTACTAGTTGGAATAGCTTCTACCCACTTAGTAACATAATCAACAACGACTAAAATATGTGTATACCCGTTAGAGGAAGGAAAAGGTCCCATATAATCAAAGCCCAAACATCAAATGGTTCAATAACAAGTGAATAATTCATAGGCATTTCTTGACGTCTACTAATATTACCAATTCTTTGACATTCATCACAAGACAAGACAAACTTACGGGCATCCTTGAAGAGAGTAGGCCAATAAAAACCGAATTGCAATACCTTATGTGCAGTTCTATCTCCTGCGTGGTGTCCTCCATAAGCCTCGGAGTGACACTTGTGTAGGATCTGTTCCTGTTCATGCTCAGGTACACAACGTCTAATAATACCATCTACTCCTTCTTTATAAAGATGTGGGTCATCCCAAAAGTAATGTCTCAAATCATAAAAGAAGTTTTTCTTTTGCTGGTATGTGAAACTAGGTGGTATAAATTTAGCAACAATGTAATTAGCATAATCAGCACACCATGGAGCAGTGCGAGAAACATTTGTGACAGCTAATTGTTCATCAGGAAAGTTATCATCAATAGGTTTCCCAAAATCAAAGAATGGAATGATACAACCTTGTGTATAACAAAGCAAGGTTTTGGTTACCAGTCAAAATTTCAAGATTTCCCATGGTTACCGCGTATTTCCGTGCCCCTGGGTAAATCCCTACACCGAGCAAAAAATACCAATTATTTGAATTTTTTAAATTTGAACGCTCGATTTATAGTAAAGTACATATGTTCTAATTAATGCCATGAGAGTTGGTTCTGACGTGTTGGTAGCAACCTAGTTCCTGTTTTGAGAGGTCTTTGGTTCGAATGTTGGTTCATTCACTTATTTAAATTCAAAATTCAACTATCAAAATTGTTCAAAAATATTCTTGGTATTTCTCGGTAACCGTGGTAACCGCGTTTATCAGTCCCCCTCGGTAAAATTGCCTTATTCTGTAACCAAAACCTTGTAACAAAGTGCTCGGTGAATCCCCAACATTTCTGCTCCAATCAAATATTATAACATTTCTGCCCCAACAATAGTAAATTTGAATCACATAGTAGTATGTCATCCAAATTACCTCGATTATCTTATTATTCTTGGTATTTATTTTCCTTGGGATAGGTTCAAACAAGTTAGCATCATTGTATATATGTCAGATTGTCAACGTATTTTAGTTCAGCTGTGCATTTTGATTGTATGTTCATATTAGGGAAAGGCATTCCATGATCTGAAGATGGAAATGAATACAAATATATGGTGCCTTAACTGTGTGATCTCCAGTAATTATCATGGATAATTTGTAGAATTTACTTTCTCCCGAGAAAAGTGCATAATTTTCTTTTGACAAAATAATTCCTTGGTTGTTTAATTTTGAACTTTTTTCCAGGATACTGACTTTAATTCTGTAGTCAACTCAGAGTAACAGCATAGTGTGCCTTTGCTGTTTCTGAAATTGCAAGCAAAGATCTGGTCTTCAGAACATGTGTAGCTTGTTAGAAATGATTATAACCAAGTTTTGTTCTTACAGCAAGTGATGATATCCCTTTTGTAACTATATAGTTTTGGACTTCACCAGGTGAGTACACACTCTGCAAGTGCAGAATAGTCTGCAAGCGTGTATAATATGTATCCAAATGAGGCTAGAGGCATATACAACCATACTCCAACGATTTATACTGCAGCAAAACCCTGAGTTTTCTCTGTTATAGACGGTAGATTCATTATAATCTCATTGTTGGAATTATTGCCTAGAAAATGTGTGTGTCTTAGGATTTGGGATTAAAATCAGAAGCATGAGATACTTCATCTTGGCTCCAGTAAGCTTGGCTAATTTTTGCATAGAAGCTATGGCCCTCCTTTTAATCCAGCCAACATTGTTGAAGGTTGTCTACTCTCTTGCTTGATACATGTTTTTGTTAGATTTGGTTACTTTAGTCGTATCTACTCTGGTAGTTTAGTGCACAAGATGATTTAGCAGTAATTCTCTCTTTGTTGTGAGGTACTTTGGCGAAAAAGTTCTTCAGAGAAACAAAAGCTTTAAAGAGCCAAACATGATTTATTTTTATTTTTTATTTTTGCAAAGAAGAAGCATGTTATTCATGCCGAATAAAATTGAACAGTAAATCTGAAATTGTGAATCAAAGCGAAACTCTCTGTATTCATGTAAGTTGATTTCAAAATTAACAAACCCTGAAACCTTATTAATTCTGATTTAGCATGGGCATCTTCATCATTTCTACTGTGATTTCCCCCTGTAAGCTAGGTTGTTGTTTGATGGGCCTGCAGAAGCGCTGGCATCTCCATTACGCAAGCTAGGTTGTTGTGTGGGTCGGCGGAAGTGTTCACATCTCCATAATTTTTGCTGGGATTTTCTTCTGTGTGCTAGGAAGTTCAATATACTGATTCAAACTGGAGCATGATCAGCTAAGCACCTGATCCCAAAGCTTTGGTGTCCAAAGAGAAAACAAGAAGAACATTAAGATTCTCAAAACTATCAATTGTTTCGCCCCCACCTATTTAATCATCTGTGGATGTTGCCTCCAGCAAGCAAGCTGGTTAGGTTATTGTGATCCATAGATCCTTTTAACTGCAATAAGTTTTGTAACAGATTGTTGTTAAGGACAGCTGTTTCTAATCATTTTTTAGTTTTGGAAAAAGCTAAATGAACTTTGATTTGTTATAGCAAAGCTATATGCTATTTTTGGAAAATGAAGTTATTGGCACACCATGGAAGCTCCCTAGAAAGAGAGAGTAGTCCTTGCTCCGGGTAACGGAGGTTAAGTGGGACTGTATCTCTAATGTTTCTATTTTATTATAAGTTTAGTACTCATGTTCTTCCGTTCCCAGTTTTTCATCAAGTTGACATTGTACAAAAAATTGAGCTCAATTGTAATTTACAGTCAACAATTATTCTTCGGACCAACATCAGCATATAGAGAACCAACTAACCGTGAAAGACTTGGTACAAAATACAAATATAAGACTTAACCCATGAGTGAAGGACGGCGCAGCAAAGCGCGCGTCACATTCTATTTCATATGGCATTGCACGAATCATTCTGCAGCTTATTTAGATGATCGAAGCAGCAGCTATATATGTATTGTATGCATGAATATGTAGTCCGGCTGTCTTAGCTAATTGTTGAACTTTATAGGGTACACCGGCGTCTTGTCAGGGCCGTTGAACAGCCCAAAGCTCTTCTCTGTCACGGCCCCTCCCTTTTGGTTCTCGTTGAACATGGCGAAGATGTACGTCTCCAGCGGCACCGGCTTCTTGGGCGTGCCTTTGCCGACGTGGTCGATGAGCCCCTGGTTGTACGCCTGCGCGTTAGCGACTGTTGCCAGGTCGTCGCCGGCCGACGGCCATCCGCTCTCCGAGACCACAATGGGCACGTCCGGCGCACCCGCCTTCTCCAAGGCCGAGTAAACCGCGTCGACCATGGCATCGAAGAGGTTCGTGTAGGTGAGACCGCTGTCGCTCACCGTGCTGGTGCTTTGCTTGAAGAGCGCGAAGCCGAGGTCGATGTCCGGGGTGTCCCTTTTGGCGAAGTAGGGGTACACGTTGGCGAGGAGCGGGGCCCCGGTGGCCTTGAGCATCTTGGCCACCTCCGTCATGTATGGGTCCTTGAACGCGCCCTCGGAGGGCGGCGAGGAGGACCCCAGCACGCTCATCTTGACCGCCGTGGACACCTTGACGTCAGTGCGGCTGGCCGCAGCGAGCGCGGCGTTGAGGTTCTTGATGGCCGGGACGATGTTGTCCGTGTCGCTACCCTCGATCTCGTTGCCGGCCGCAATGTACTTGATGCGGACGCCCGGGAAGGCAAGCACGTTGTCCCGGATCCAGCCGGCCGCGGCGGCAGGGTCGGAGGCGATGGCGGCGAAGCCGCCACCCACGTCCATGATGAGTTCGATCTCGGTGCCGTCGAGAGCCAGGAGCGTCTCGGGTTCCGGCTCGTAGATGCGCATGGCGCCGATTCCCAGGGACTTGTAGAGCCGCACCACCTCGGCCCGCGATGGGAGGTTGTCGCCGACCTTGCCGTTGCACACGCCGATGGATTGCACCTGATCTGCCCGCGCAATCGCCAGGGACAACAGTGAGTTCGTAGTTTGACACCAACATGCAACCGATTAATTGGCCTGTCACCTCACCGTCACCGGTGATGAACACCACGGAAACATGCATGCATGAATGCAGGTTGGTTGGTGGCTTATATTAATTACCGATAGTGATGGACGCCAAGATCACTCCGACGACCAGCGCCATGGCGACCGTACGTTGCCGCGCCATCTTCAGAAGCTCGATCGATCGACCAGCTTGTTGTGCGAGGAAGAAACAGTCGATGCACGCACGTACGTACCCAGCTCCTAGGCCTCCTTCTGCATGCAACTGTACCTACAATCCACCAGCTATATATAGGACTGGACGGATGGATGGATTGCAAGAGCTAGCGCGCGCCCTATTTATATAGCTCGCGAGTCTGAAATAGTTTGGTTCATCTCCATATATAGCTGCCCAGCAGCCAGGTGTGTGTGGTGTGATCGTACGTACAAGACGTCCATCCAACTGCCCAACGCAATTCATGCATGTCGATTGCAACAACAACCACAAAAAAAGCTTAGTTCCCTACACAATCCCTACACCTTAATAAATGATGAAATCCTCATGAACTTCTCCCGCAAAACGGACAAAAATATTTGAATGATGCAGATTAAAATAAGCTAGGTCAAAGATATAGCAAGGGTGTAGAAAAAATACGCTTCAGAACATGTACAGATTTGTACATGTATGATGACATGCTATTTGTGCCTGGGGCGACCAATTGTTCAACATGATACCATATCAAAACACACATTGCATATAGATGTATTTGTCAGATTCAACTTATAAAGTAAAACTGCTCTAGACCTGCCAAATTGCATACTACTCCATCAAAACTTAAGATTCTGCATTTCAGTCATCCGGACGGATCGCGGACACAAAAGTTGCGTGCATGGTATTTCTAAATTTGACATACTTAATTATGAAAGAAAAAAACTTAGAGATTTTATATGGTGTTTAATTTGTATTTTTAAATCAATTATTTTTTGTTGGGATTTTTCTAAAAAAATAACAGGCTTTTTAAAAATCCTTCCATTGTGATATATACTACCTATATATGTTTATTTATTATGGTTCTGTTAGGCAACTAGTAAGATAATCTTATTTCTCTTTTCTCAGTCAACTTTACATGTTTGTTCATATATATAGATGTAAGCAACATTCACAGTATTTGTTTTCCTATGTGTGCAAAACAAGTAAAATATTTTTGAGCGCTCACAAAATATGGACTTTTCCATGGCGTCGAAAGAAATTATCAGTCAACGTAGAATTAGCAAAGTTACTTGTTTCTAAGGAAAATAATTAGAATCAAACGCTGTACTTCACAAGTTTACTACCCTTCTTTAGTGGAGAGGAACCGATCCATATTTCCAAAACACAGTGGATGGATCTTATTCATATGACATTATCTAGTAGAGTAACATACTAGTACGTGCTTGTACGAATTATTGTGCAGCTTATTGAGATCTACCGTAATAAGAGATATGTATGTACTCATGTATACATGAAAATATAGTCCGGCCGTCTTCTTAACTAATTGGTGAACCTTATAGGGTACACCGGCGTCTTGTCGGGGCCGTTGAACAGCCCGAAGTTCCTCTCTGTGTCGGGCCCGTCCTTTCGGTTCTCGTTGAACATGGCGAAGATGTACGTCTCCAGGGGCCCGGCCCTCTTGGGCGTGCCTTTGCCGACGTGGTCGATGAGGTTCTGGTTGTACGCCTGCGCGTTAGTGGGGGTTGCAAGGTCGTCGCCGGCCGACGGCCACCCGCTCTCCGAGACCACGATGGGCACGTCCGACGCACCCGCCTGCTCCATGGCCGTGTACATGGCGTCGACCATGGCATCGAAGAGGTTGGTGTAGGTGAGGCCGTTGCCGTTGTCGTTCACCTGGTTGGTGCTCGGCTGGAAGAGCGCGAAGCTGAGGTCGATGGTCGGGGTGTCCCTTTTGGCGATGTAGGGGTACACGTTGGCGAGCAGCGGCGCGCTGGTGTCCTTGAGCAGCTGGGCCACCTCCGTCATGTACGCGTCTTTGAACACGCCGCTGGAGGGAGGCGAGGAGGACGCGAGCACGCTCATCTTGACCGCCGTGGACACCTTCACGTCAGGGCGGCTGGCCTTGGAGAGCGCGGCGTTGAGGTTCGTCATGGCCGGGACGATGTTCTGCGTGTCGCCGCCTTCCACCTCGTTGCCGGCCGCGATATACTTGATGCTGACGTGCGGGTAGGCCAGCACGTTTTCTTGGACCCAGGACGCGGCCAAACCGGCGTCGGAGGCGAGGGCGGAAAGGTTGCCGTTGCCGACGTCCATGATGAGGTCGATGCCGGTGTCGCCGAGGGCCTGGAGCGTCTCCGGGTCCGGGGCGTAGATGCGCATGGCGCTGATGCCCTTGGTCCTGTACAACTGCACCACGTCGGCCGGAGATGGCAGGGACTGGCTGTCGCCTATCATCCCGTTGCACACCCCGATGGATTCCACCTCTGCACGCTCGTCGTGGACAGTGCAAATAGAATTAGTTTGATGTTGGTGATGAGCGGAGACATGCATGCTTGCAGGTTGGTGGCTTACCGATAGGGATGGACGCCAAGACTCCGACGACCAACGCCACGGCGAGCGCGAGCGCGGAGGCAGAGCACGTACGCTGCCGCGCCATCTTCAGAAGCTCGGTCAGCTTGTTATGCACGGGCGTACTCGTCTACTGTGGTACTTCTGTAGTAGGTAGGCCTCCTTTTGCATGCAACTGTACCGAGCAGACACCACCATATATATAGGACTGGATGGATTCCAACCAAGAGCTAGCGGGCGGCTTGTGTTGGCGAGTTTGAAATAGTTTGGCGAGTTGCATGGCCACTCTCGATCGTTTTCAGCTGGTTTCCAGGTTGGTGGTTCCACTCCATGGCTAGCCAGCAGCCAGGCGTGTGGTACTTACAAGACTTCCAACTGTCCGACGCAATGCATGCACGTCGATGGCACCGTCGTACTGTACGTGGCGGTCGTCTGGTCCGGCCATTTGTCTGCCTAATCACCGTGGCGTACGAGACACTGCACCAGTCGCGCCCCGAGAGACTCGTTACGTTCATTGTTTTCCACATCATGGATCGGTTCCTCACGCGGTGTGGTCACCTGGCCGGAAGTGTACGACGGGCATGGAATGGATGCATCGGTCCAAACTCCAAACCTGTGGAATTACGTACGCGTAAGGCCAGAGAGTGGAAGAAAAGTCGTGTTTTGCCCTGTTGTTTTTCCGTTTTTGTCCTGTGACCCAGACCTACGTGTACGCCGGGTATGTATGTGTCTACATGGTTCCAAAATTGTGGCTCGTCTGTGTAGTGGAATTCCAGCGGATAGTAGACAAAATGGTGCTTTCACCGATGCTTCGTTTTGTATACTGTAGGGCATGGTGCATTTCTTCTTCTTCTTTTTGTCCCTACTACATGTACGGAGGATAGCTTAGCCGAAACAAGGCACATTCTAGATTTAGGACGTCGATAACTATCACACGTGTGGCAGGAAAGAAGACGCACCACACGTTTCTAATGCAAATAGATTGTCACGTCATAGCATGCATGCATGCGAGAATCTTTTTGAATTTCAGTTTTTAAAATGTTTTATCTCTTAAATGAAAAATCCGATTGAAGATCCGTTTTCACCATTAAATCCATCGCGACGAGATCTTCAAAACTAGATCTCATATCGATATATTTCGGCGAATTTTTTTTGGTTAAAAGTTGCCATGTCTATTGCACATGAATTGCCATGATATTTACACTAAAGTTGCCATGATATGTTTCAACTATTTTCTTTTACATTTAAAAATAAATTTTAACATATTATAAAACAGAGATTAAGAAACTAGACTTGCCATGCACCATAAACTAAAATTGCCATGATACATGCACTTAAAATTGCCATGGTTCAATAAAAAAATATTTTCATGGTCAAAGTACTGGAATTGTCATCATAAAAAAAAAAAGAATTCATTGAAACATATCAACATGGGGTCTAGTTTTGAAGATCTCATCGAGACGGATTTAATGGTGAAAACGGATTTTTAGTTCGCTTTTTTATTTAGGAGATAAAACATTTTTAAGCCGAAAATCAAAAAGATTTCTGTTGATGTCATCTATTCATACGTGGCAAAATGAGTGGTGATGGAGGCGTGTGGGCGATCTGCAAACGCCCACACATGTGGGCGTTAGTTTTTCCGTAGATTTAAGGACACAAGTTGAGCCCTGTGTTTTTCAGGGTAAGAAGGGCTAGAGAAAATACCTCGGGCCGAGGTTCAAGTATCAAGTGTTGTAGCCATGCTCCGCACATGTAAAGGAGTTTCTAACAATAGTAGCAACTATTTCGCAAAAAAGAAAGAGTAGCAACTAAAAAGAAAAACGAGAGAATAGTTCTGGCAAGAATGGGCAAGACGGAATCGTCGTGTTTCGGTTTTTGTGCCTCATTACATGTTTACCAGTTGTAGATGCTGAAAAGACGCACAACACACACACACACACACCACTACGCACACTCGCTAGACATCTGTCAAAATCTACAACCTATACACATGCGACATGTCTTGAGAAATTTCCAAGGCCATCCGACACCGTAAATGGCTGGTACTTCGTCATCCCTATGGCCCGTAGACGTGCGAGGTAGCTGTAAGAGCAAAAATACACCGAATGAGACACCCACGTCAGTCCAAGTGATCGATCTTGGGTGGGCTATGTGGCCACCGTCAGAACAAACCATCAAGCCAGGAGCTTGCCCACATGGAATCGTTGTGTTGCAAACAAGGTTTCAAATTTTGAAAGCAGAAAAAATATTCAACCACAGTTGGAACCATCTGGAAATTTATTTTGGACAAATCAATGCAAGTTTTATTAGATTAGGATATATTTCAATTTAAATAATAGGATAAATAGCTTTGTGGCTCAAATTTTAATGTGAACACCAGTCTAGCCTAATGATGTTATCCTTAAATCCATTTTATTTGACCCAGGTTAAAACCTCAGCTACGTGGATTTTTTTATATAATTTCCAACAGCAGGCATCAAGTTGAAGCAAAAGCAAAATAATGCCGAGCTGGGTTTGCACCATCGACATGAAGTATGAGAGAACTGCTTCCCACCACTCCATTACATGAACGAGCTTGTTAAATATGGGCTTCCTCGGTATTTTATAAGAATAGTTTTAACCCAACTAAAAAAATCAACTAACAAAATAATTTAGCTCTTCCTTGAAATTTCTCAACTTCTTGTCCATTTTTTTCCTTGGTCGCAAAGTAGCTCACAGGCCAGCACAAGGCTCCCACCATGGACTTATTTTCTGAATACAGTACAAAGCAGATGTTCACAAACACGCACATACATACACTCAAGCCTATGAACACGGGCATGCACACCCTATCCCTATGATCACCTCCTGAGATTGATGAAATTGACATAGACACATTCATAGTAAATGGGAACGTCTCCTCCCATTGAACGCACATCGCCGGTAGGCCTAAGATAAATCCAAGAAATTGGTGTCATGTTTAGTACTAGAATTCTGATGGGTTGGTTACACCACAAGAAACCAAACCATTTGAGCTATGACCAGTTCGCGCTCCCACCATAGACATGAAGTATGAGATAACTGCTGCCTACCACTGCACTATACAAACAAGCTTGTCAAATGTGGGATTCCTCAGTATTTTATAAGAACAATTTTAAATAAGGTATTTCTTTGAACAAAACAAAAGTATTTTGCTCACCCCCCAAATCACTGAAAATCCACAAAATTTTGACGATTTTTTTCCTTGGTTGCAAAGCAGCTCACAGGCCCAGCACAAGGCTCCCAATAAGATGGTGAAACGCCATGCATAGTCCACCTAGGCCGAAGGACATTGATGCATGCTATCTGTTTAAAAATAAAGATTGAGAGGAATCGTATGCTTGATAGATCATAGAATCTAGGGTAACTAACTATACCCCCGGTACAGACACTAAACATGTCAGTTACAAGGCTTTGCGACTTTTCAAGACAGGTGCAACGACGCTTCTCCAGAAAGTATCATTTGAACAAAGCAAAACTCTAACTGCTAATAGTTAGCCTAAATAGTACGGTAATTGTAAGTTAGCCTAAGTCTAAAGCTAAGTGCGACTATTCCTAACACTCCGCCTTGGTCAACATTGTCGTCGTAGATTTCATTGTCCTGAACATAATCATATAGCCTTGAGTGGTTGAATGTCTCATTCTAATCTTGATGGACTTCGATCATGAGAATCTATCCCCCAAAAACCTGGTGGGAAAAATATGAGTAGAGATGTATTTGATATGTCGTTAAATCTCCTTTAAACACTACGGGGAAATAAGAAGAAAATAAGAAAAAAATAATGATTATTATTTCCTTGATAACTCGTATGAGAAAAATCTAGATAGGACAAAAATAATCTCATTACTGAGTTTAGGGATGAATAGATATGTGCCTTGTATACTTCCTTTAAAAACTCCGGTGGGAAACATAGAAAGTATGACGTATGCTAATGAATAGATATTGCCTCATGTAGCACCTTGTATGAGAACCTTGAGACTAAACTCATAAAGCGAAAAGGGTGCATTCTGACGTGCCACGAAAAACTCCTCTAAAACACAGTGGAAAAGTAATATAAGGAGAAAAGCAAAATGGCATATCCGAACACTTGTGCCCTCTTTTGGGTGGTTGAGGTATCGTGGCGGAGCGTTGCAACGGTGGCAGTGATCCTTCATTGTGACGCCGCTCTATGAAGATGGTGTGTAGCACTTCGTATGTGATAATCATGGACTTGGTGGTATAGTGACACCTTGTGGTGTATTGTCTGGGATGCCCAGGTTTACCACTAATAGACACTAGCGATGTAAGCATAGGATTGCCGAATTTGTCTCCAACGTGTGATTTCGCAGGTGGCATCTTCTCTCGCCATGCGACCAATGGCTTGGTGACATGCTATTTGCTTGGTGTGTGTATAGTTTACGGATCACGTAGATATCACGTCTGGACCATGTGCGTTTACACAATTTTTGGTGGCTGGAATTACTCAATGAGGATCTGTTGAGTAAATAGGCGATTTTTCGACTAATTTAATCCATAGATAAATCACTAGTATGGCATTGACAGAATTAACAACATGCTGATATTGAATCACACAAGTACATGCTATGCTAATGGCAGATACATCCACGTATAACGCTAACATAGTTATAACAGAAAATAGTAGGAGTGGGATAAACGAGTTATATCCTCCAGTAGGCCATGCAGAGGCCATGACGGCGGTGGCAGCAGCGGCGTCCTCGGCAGCCTTCTTGTCGGCTTCGAGTTTCTCGGCAGCGAGACGGTCGACGTCGGACTGCGACATGATGATGATGAAGATGACGCGGACGTAGAGGAAGCAGACGGACGGAGGAGAGCAGTCTCGTAGTCGCTTCCCAAAAACCTATTCACACCTCTCCCGTACAGGATCCGGAGAGGCGGGATTTCGAAGACCTGCTCTCCCGTCGACTGAGGGAGTCCTGGATTAGGGGGTGTCCAGATGGCCGGACTCCTGGACTATAAAGATACAAGATTGAAGACTTCGTCCCGTGTCCGGAAGGGACTTTCCTTGGCGTGGAAGGCAAGCTTGGCGATACAGATATGTAGATCTCCTACCATTGTAATCGACTTTGTGTAACCCTAGCCCTCTCCGGTGTCTATATAAACCGGAGGGTTTTAGACCGCATGACAACATACAGAACAACAATCATACCATAGGCTAGCTTCTAGGGTTTAGCCTCTCTGATCTCGTGGTAGATCTACTCTTGTACTACCCATATCATCAATATTAATCAAGCAGGACGTAGGGTTTTACCTCCATCAAGAGGGCCCGAACCTGGGTAAAACTTCGTGTCCCCTGCCTCCTGTTACCATCCGGTCTAGACGCACAGTTCGGGACCCCCTACCCGAGATCCGCCGGTTTTGACATCGACATTGGTGCTTTCATTGAGAGTTCCCCTGTGTCGTCGCCGTCAGGCTTGATGGCTCCTACGATCATCAATGGCGATGCAGTCCAGGGTGAGACCTTCCTCCCCGGACAAATCTTATTCTTCGGCGGCTTCGACTGCGGGCCAATTCACTTGGCCATCTGGAGCAGATCGAAATCTACGCCCCTGGCCGTCAGGTCAGATTTGGAAGTTTAAACTACACGGCTGACATCCGCGGGGACTTGATCTTCGACGGATTCGAGCCACTTCCGCGCGCGCCGCACTGTCACGACGAGCATGATCTAGCTCTGCCGCCGGACAGTGCCCTGGAGGCCGCACCCGCATCGGCTTCGACCCTTAATTCGGAGCCAACTGCGCCAATCGAGGATGGGCGGTTGGACGCCGCCTCGGGGGCTGCGATCCCAACGGCGATCGAGCCGAACACCGGCCCCACACCCCGCGAGACTTGTGACTCCAAGGAGCCGGACTCCTCTCCGGACTCCGAACCCTGCATGCCCCTGCCGATCGAATCCGATTGGGCGCCGATCATGGAGTTTACTGCCACAGACATCTTTCAGCATTCGCCTTTCGGTGATATTCTAAAGACATTGAAGTCTCTCTCTTTATCAGGAGAGCCCTTGACGGACTACGGTCAGCAAGGTTGGGATACGGACGATGAAGAAATTCAAAGCCCACCCACCACCCACTTTGTAGCCACTGTCGACGATTTAACCGACATGCTCGACTTCGACTCCGAAAACATCGACGGTATGGACGCCGATGAAGGAGACGATGAAGAACCAGCGCCTATTGGGCCCTGGAAAGCCACCTCGTCATATGACATATACATGGTGGACACCCCAAAAGAAGGAGATGGCGATGGAACAGCGGAGGATGACCCCTCCAAGAAACAGCCTAAGCGCCGGCGTGAGCGGCGCCACTCAAAATCCCGCCAAAACAAATACGGTGATTCCAGCACGGGAGATAATAATACTCCGGAGAGTGCCGAAGAAAACCCCCTCCAGCAAAATTCAGGACTGGAGGATGGAGAAACCAGCCCTCATGAGAGAGCGGCAGACAGAGAGGTCGAGGACGACAATCATATGCCTCCCTTCGAAGACGAGGCAAGCCTCGACGACGACGAATTCGTCGTGCCAGAGGATCCCATCGAGCAAGAGCGTTTTCAACGCAGGCTTATGGCCATGGCAAGAAGCCTCAAGAAAAAACAGCAACAACTTAGAGCTGATCAAGATTTGCTAGTCGACAGATGGACTGAAGTCCTTGCGGCCGAAGAGCATAAACTCGAACGCCCCTCCAAGAGCTACCCAAAGCGCAGGTTGCTACCCCAATTAGAGGAGGAAGCACTTAAACCTACATCACCAACACTCGATACGGCCGATCGGCCACCTCGTGGCCGTGACAGAGAGGCCTCTCGGCCCTCCACTCAAGCCGCACCCCGTACCAAGGCACGGGAAAATGCGCCAGACCTGCGAGATATGTTGGAGGACAAGGCAAGGCAAACAAGATCGATCTACGGATCGCGTGGGTGCCCCATGACTCGAGACGGTAACCGTCACGCCGGACACAAATCTGGTAGGGCCGAACACAGTAGACAAAGCTCATTGGAGCTATGTCGTGATATAGCCCAGTACAGAGGCGCCGCACACCCACTATGCTTCACAGACGAAGTAATGGATCATCAAATCCCTGAGGGTTTCAAACCCGTAAACATCGAATCATATGATGGCACAACAGATCCTGCGGTATGGATCGAGGATTATCTCCTTCATATCCACGCCATCAAATACCTCCCAGTCAAGCTTAAAGGACCAGCTCGGCATTGGCTTAACAGCTTGCCAGCAGGATCAATCGGTTGTTGGGAGGACCTGGAAGCAGCATTCCTCGACAATTTTCAGGGCACTTATGTGCGACCACCAGACGCCGATGACCTAAGCCACGTAATTCAGCAGGCAGAGGAATCGGCCAGGCAATTCTGGACATGGTTCCTAACAAAGAAAAATCAAATAGTCGACTGTCCGGACGCTGAGGCCCTAGTAGCCTTCAAACACAATATCCGTGACGAGTGGCTTGCCCGGCACCTTGGACAGGAAAAGCCAAAATCTATGGCAGCACTCACGCCACTCATGACCCACTTTTGCGCGGGAGAAGGCATCTGGCTTGCTCGTAGCAACAATATGACCAAGAACCCTGGTAATTCGGATACCAGGGACAGTAGTGGCAGGTCGCGTCGCAACAAGCAGAAGCGCCGCACTAACGACGACAATGCTGAGGATACGGCAGTTAATGCCGGATTCAGAGGCTATAAATCCGGTCAGCGGAAAAAGCCATTCAAAATAAATCCTAGGGGCCCGTCCAGTCTGGACCGAATACTCGACCACTTGTGCCAGATACATGGCACCCCCGAAAAGCCGGCCAATCACACCAACAGGTATTGTTGGGTGTTCAAGCAGGCAGGCAAGTTACATGCTGAAAATACAGACAAGGGGCTGCATAGCGATGACGACGAAGAGCCCCGGCCGCCGAACAACAGTGGACAGAAGGGTTTTCCCCCACAAGTGCGGACGGTGAACATGATATACGCAACCCACATCCCCAAGAGGGAGCGGAAGGGCGCGTTAAGGGACGTATACGCGGTAGAGCCAGTTGCCCCAAAGTTCAACCCATGGTCCTCCTGCCCGATCACCTTTGATCGAAGGGACCATCCCACTAGCACCCGTCATGGCGGATTCGCCGCATTGGTTCTAGACCCAATTATTGACGGATTTCATCTCACTAGAGTCCTTATGGACGGCGGCAGCAGCCTGAACCTGCTTTACCAGGATATAGTGCGGAAAATGGGCATAGATCCCTCGAGGATTAAGCCCACCAAAACGACCTTTAAAGGCGTAATACCAGGTGTAGAGGCCAACTGTACAGGCTCAGTCACACTTGAAGTGGTCTTCGGATCTCCGGATAATTTCTGAAGCGAGGAGTTAATCTTCGACATAGTCCCATTCCGCAGTGGCTATCACGCACTGCTCGGGCGAACCACATTCGCCAAGTTCAACGCGGTACCTCACTATGCATACCTTAAGCTCAATATGCCAGGCCCTCGAGGAGTAATTACGGTCAATGGAAACACCAAATGCTCCCTCCGAACGGAGGAGCACACGGCGACCCTTGCAGCGGAAGTACAAAGCAGCCTCTCCAGGCAGTTCTCCAGTCCGGCCATTAAACGTCCGGACACCGTCAAGCGCGCCAAGAGTAACGTACAATAAGACCGCCTGGCATGTTCCGAGCAGGCGTAGCAATGCGGCCCCAACCCCAGCCCTTGCAAAAATGCGACGACAGTGCTTCACGTACATAACTACGCTCTAGAAATACCATGGGTACAGGGGGAGGGGCACCATCACGGCATGCCCGAAACACGGCTTAAACCGCACCAGGGGCTGCCGATTTTTTAATTTTCTCTTACTTTCAGGACTCCATTCTCCGGAAGGCTTGTTCGGCAGTTCAATTGCCGCACAAACGATGCAAGAACCAGGGAAGCAGACAAGCCATGCCGCATTACGGAACTCCCAGGTGGTCTCTATCATGACCAGTATACCTGTTTCGCATACCATTCCGCAGCCTGCCCCTGGAACAGACATGTTAAATAGTCCAACCTTTTGCTTATCACATTATTTGTATCGTTCTGCTTTGATCGCAGCCCTTTTTAATAAACAATGCATAACTTTTATCTATTTTTGCATTACTTTTTTTACAAATATATGTTCCTTAATGACATGTTGCACCCGTACACTTTGGTACGGCCAAAATACGCCAGGGGCTTTAGTACCCCTTAATATGGTGTGAGAAGTCCGAACACTTTAATAAGTGCGGCACCCCGAACTTATAGCATTATATGCATCGGCTCCGAATCATTTCTTGGGTCAATAGTTGGGCTTGCCCGGCTCCTATGTTTTGGTGACTTACGTTCCGCTATATCGGCTAAGGTAGCACTAGGAGAACTACTGCGATTGTGCTCCAGTTGAGCTGGGTCGAGCACCTCAGTAGAGAAAGCTAAAACTGACTGTCATGATCAAGCGAGCACTACTAGGGAAAGGCATGCTAGTGGCGCACTGAATTTGCCTTCTAATGGCGCACTACCGGTGCGCCACTGGCATCACGCCATTAGAATTAAATTCTAATGGCGCACCACTGGTGCGCCATTAGTACCTGGTGTTCTAATGGCGCACCACGTAGTGCGCCATTAGTATAGCCTGCAGTGCGCCATTAGAATGCCTCCCAGGGGGCCATATGTACCCATGTGCTTTGGCATTCTAGTGGCGCACCAGCAGTTAATGCGTCATTAGTGTGATGATAACAGTGCGCCATTAGTGTCTTGTATGGTGCGCCATTAGTATGAATATTAGGTTTTATTTTTTTTGCTTTTCTGATTTTTGCACAGGTTACAAAATATATTATTGGACAGAATATAGACAGCAGCACACAGCAACATCAGATTCATCGAATACAATAGAAGATTAGTCTTCGAATACAATTCATCATATTAGTCTCCGAATTCAAAAGACCGAACAAAGATAAAACATTACAAGTCTCAAGACCGCGAGTATCGAGTTTGTCGGAAGTAATACTAATCCTAACAAGTCCTACTAATCATCATCATACAACTTCTACTCGTTATTCATAAGAAGTCATACGATCATCATCTTGATAGTCTTTGAACCAACCCTACTTAATTGTTCTTAGCACATGATCATCAGTATTAGGCAGGACCTAAATACCCTATTTAAGCTAAAATAGCATAAAACAATATAGACCCTGACTCTCCATTATGGAGAATGGAGAACATCCTGTCTCCAATTCTTGCGCTTTGCTTCCTTTTGCTTCCAAGAAGCTCCTTACGACTGTCCATACATTTTTTCCATCCTTTTATTTTCATGTCTCCACTTCTTTTAGAAATCTCGTATGGACAGTTGAGATTCGTAGGACGACCTGGCTGTATGTTCAAAACATTAACACTACCTTTCAGATACATCATATGAGGCACACAATTCTCTGGGATTATCTGTTGAAAAACATAGTAATAACTTCATAGTTAGCAATGATGTACTAGTTTTAGAAGTATGCAAAAGATGCACGGATGTCGTAATAGTAAAAATCTTACCAGGGTATCTCCATGGTAGTTACCGTAGTTGAACACATGCACTAGTGGCACGTATTTACCATAATGTTGAGGAGTTTGATTGTAGATATTGTAATTCTCAATGTCAGTACAAAATCCGACCAAATGATTTTTCTCCTTGTAAGTTGTTAATTCGGAGCCATCGGTGTAGTGGGTTTTGTCTACCATCTCCCGCACATTGTTTGAACAATAAAAATAAGTTGACAATGGAAATAAGCTATCAACTATTTTGAAATAAACAATATAAATTAGCTAATAACTATGTTTGAGAAACTCACATAGCGGTAGAACTGGAGGCGTATCAACAAGGACCCAAATGTCCATATTGTCTTGGTTGATGTCAGGATTACCAAGATCCATGGTGATAAGCATACCCTCATCAAAACCGTACATCTTGCAAAATGCTTCCCAATTTTTGCAACCAAAATGGGTTACGCTCTCAGAATTATATAGATTTACTTCAAAGTCCACATCATGATGAGTCCTCAGGTGAATTTTCTTTGTTTCAGAAATTTCATGGTCTTCAAAATCCATCCTCTCCAAGACATAGCGTCTTGCATGGCATGGGATAAGCCATACTCGAATTGTAAAAGATGAAAATTACACGTTGAAATAGTTGAAGTCATGCTTAATTATGAAAATAACACTTGTCGTTGCTGTGTACCGTTTCAACTTCGAAGGTCTCCTCGAGCTTAATGCTGAAGCGCCGATCATCGTCCAGGTGAGGCATGTCGCACAGACCTCGATCGTCGTGGCACCAGTCGCACTCCGCCGAGAGACTTTCGTCGTCCGATGATGATGACGACATATCCTGGGACAGCTCCCAGAATTGCTTGCCGCCCGAACCACCGGCCTCATCGTTGTGGGCCATGTTTCTCTCTAAATAGGAAAAAAGTTTGGTCAAAAAGTTGGTTATTGTCAAGGAACAAGATCATGGTCTCATCATTCTGGCACAAGATCATGGTCAAAAAGTTGGTTATTGTCAAAAAGTCGGCGAGTCGACCCTCGAAGTCAACATGCATTTCGCGGCGACCCTCACGGTGACCCCATCCAGCGAGCCTGCCGAGGTGCCTGTTGACGGGCAGACCAATGGGGTTCTCGATGCCTAGATAATTCGTGCAGTAGGAGATGCACTCTTCGGTCAGAAAGCCCCTGGCTATACTTCCCTCTGGACGTGACATGTTGCGAACGTATCCTTTGATGACACCATTCATCCTTTCGAACGGCATCATGCTGTGCAGGAACGTTGGCCCGAGTTGGATGATATCCTCCACGATATGGACCAGCAGATGCACCATAACATCGAAGAATGCGGGCGGAAGTACATCTCAAGCTCGCATAGTATCATCACGATCTCTTCCTGTAGCCTTCTGATTTGCCTCACGCCAATCGACTTCCGAGAGATGACGTCGAAAAAGTTGCATAGGCCAAATAGCGTTTCACGAACGTGCGCGTCCATGATCCCACGGATTGCAACTGGAAGTATCTGCGTCATCAGCACGTGACAGTCGTGAGACTTCATCCCGCTGAACTTCTGCTTCGCTGGGTCTAGGTATCTGCTTATCTTCCCCGCGTAACCGTAAGGAAGTTTTACTCCTAGGAGGCAGGTGAAAAACTGCTCGATCTCCTCCTGACTTAGAGTGAAGCACGCGGGAGGGTAGTCATTTCCGGTCTTCTTGGCCTTTTTGCCTTTGTTGCGACTTTCTGTGTCCTGCTTCACCTCATCATCATCATCATCATCATCATCATCATCATCATCATCATCATCATCATCATCATCATCATCATCATCATTAGCGTGAAGCTCCTGCCTGATGCCCATTGATTTCAAGTCTGCCCTTGCTTTCGGCCCATCTTTGGTCCTCTCTGGCATGTTGAGCAGGGTACCAAGCAGACTCTCGCACACGTTCTTCGTGATATGCATGACATCAAGGCTGTGAGGCACACGGTGGATCTTCTAGTACGGCAAGTCCCAGAAAACAGACCTCGTTTTCCATACCTTCAGCAGCGGCTCTGGCGCCTTTCGCTTCTTTCCCGGCTCTGGCGCCTTTTGGTTCTTTCCCGACAGTGGGCAGTCTTTCCAATTTTTCAACAGCTCGTCTATTTCCTCGCCGCTCCTCGTACACGGGCGTTTTCGGGGTTCGGTTTCACCATCGAATAGATCCTTGCGTTTCCTCCACGGGTCATCGTCGCGAAGCCACCTTCGATGTCCCATGAACACGGTTTTCAAAGACCCGGGATCTCTAGCTAGCTGGCGATACGTTGTGTCATCCATGCACCTTACGCATCCAGAAAATCCGTGGACTACTTGCCGCGCGAGATATCCGTAACCGAGATAGTCGTGCACCGTCGTGAGCAGTGCGGCTCTCATAGGGAAATATTCTTTCTCTGCAGCGTCCCACGTATTGGCTGGCGTTTTCCACAGCATGTCTAGCTCCTCCTTCAGCAGCCCCAGATACAGATTGATGTCGTTCCCTGGTTGTTTCGGCCCTTCAATTAGCATACTCATGTGAATGTACTTCCTCTTCATGCACAACCAGGGGGGAAGGTTGTACATCCACACAAACACAGGCCAGGTGCTATGTGTGCTTCTCTGGCTGCCAAATGGATTGACTCCATCGATGCTCGCGCCCAGCACGATGTTCCTTGGATCCTTCCCAAATTCTGGGTATTCAAAGTTCAACGCTTGCCACTGGCTCGCATCCTTAGGGTGACTCAGCATCTTGTCTTTTTTATTTATCTCCGGATCATTTCCGCCATCTTCCCGCTTCTTCTCCTCCCTATCCGCGTGCCAACGCAGGAGCTTTGCTACCTTAGGGTCCGTGAAATACCACTGCAGACGAGGAGTGATCGGAAAGTACCACACCGATTTTTGAGGAGATTTCTCCCTCTTCTTGTATCGAGTGACGCCGCACACCAGACATATGGTAGACTCCGCGTGCTCGTCCCGATAAATGATACAATTGTTCATGCACACATGGTATTTCACGTGCGGTAAATCCAGAGGACACACGATTTTCTTCGCCTCCTCGAAACTGGTCGGGCACTTGTTCCCCTTGGGAAGACGTTCGTGCCAGAATGACATGTTCTCGTCGAAGCATGCGTCGGTCATTTTTTGTATTACCTTCATCTCTAGAGCCATGAGCGTTACTTTCAGGCAGGTATCCTCGGGCCTGCATCCTTCATACAATGGAGTAACCGCGTCTATCTCCAGTTGATCCAGCTTGGCTTTCTCTCGGGCGGCAGCTCTTGCGTTATCCGTCTGCTTGAGAAGCATCTCTTGAATATGAGGGTCCTGCACCCAGCCTCCATCATCGTCTGCTCCGGCATCTTCATCTTCATGATCATGCCCTTCGTCTTGATCTTCCTCATCATCATGTACGACATCTTCTACATGATGACTGTGTACAGCATCACCGTCGTGATCATGTCCTGGAGATTCTTCGTCTTCTCGCCCGCCCTCGCCGCGGTGGTACTTGTCTTGTTGCCCTTCCTCATTTCTTGCCCGGCCCCCATGGACGACTTCATAGTCATCTTCATCACCTTGCCACCGATAGCCATCCATGAAACCACGCAAGAGTAGGTGGTCCCGCACCTACCCGGAATCCGGGTCCGCAATAAGGCTCTTCAGCTTGCATCTTCGACACGGACATCTTATCTCCGTCTCGTTCTTTTGAAGCATCTCGGCCTTCGCGGAGCTCAAAAACCTATTCACGATGCCTTCAGTCATCGTGCGGACCATAGTCGCCTGCGGGGTAGAGCAAAACGATATTTTAGAACCAAGAAAAAATTGGGCATGACCTTCCCTAAAAATAGGACCAAAAAGAATGCATAGTGCCAAAATTCTCGCCGAAATGGAAATGAATCAAAACATTCCGGCAAAATATTGGCAACTATCGCATTTCAAATACCGGTACCTTCAAACACAAACATATATGCAACACCACAAACACATGCAACACCACAAACATACATAGATCTAGCTAGGCCACAAAAAGTGCATGTGCACGTTGTTGGAGCGAGCTAGGGAGAAAAAAAGTAGATCTACATCATGAAGATAGCTTTCCCCTTACTTACCTATCAAAAAAGGTAATTTCACCACTTAATTTTGATGAATGTATGGTGGAAATGAGGTGAGGAGGAGGAGATGACCGAAAGCTTGGAGAAGGAGGTGGAGGGAATGAAGTGGGGAAAGTGAGTGGGTAGGTGTGGGGCTGTCCAAAATATCTTGTTGGGGTTCCAGGTTACTAATGGCGCACCACCAGCAAATGCGCCATTAGTACTAATGGCGCACCTGCAGGTGGTGCGCCATTAGTAGTTTTGCAAAAAAGTAAAAATAAATAAATATATATACTAATGGCGCACCGGGTAATAGTGCGCCATTACTAGTTTAAACTAGTAATGACGCACTGTGAAACAATGCGCCATTAGTAGTTTTGCAAAAAAAGAATAATTTTTTACAGTAATGGCGCACTGTCTGCTTGGTGCGCCATTACTACTTAGAACTAGTAATGGCGCACTTCGACCTGATGCGCCATTAGTATGTATGGAAAATGGAAAAAATAATAATTTAATACTAGTGGCGCACCCTGTTTCTGGTGCGCCATTAGTGTCTTCCACACTAATGGCGCATCACCAACCGGTGCGCCATTAGTATATAGTAGTGGCGCACTGCTTCCATGGTGCGCCATTAGTATCAATCCTATCTATAGCCCTTTTCCTAGTAGTGGAGAGCTGGTCGCTGTTCGAGAGGTTTTCCGAGTCCCTAAAGACTTATGCCGCTTAGAGCGAGGAGCCGACTATGTCTGGCCAAGGCGTGGATAGCGCCCCGAACTCGGTCTTCCGAATACCAGGGGCTTCGCCGAAATTTAAAATTATAGAATTCTATGGCTAAGTGAGAGTGTTCACGCATTATAGTCCGATTGCCTTGTTCATTGTGCTGAGCGCCTCCCTCGAAGGACCCAAACATGGGAAAAAGAACGCTCAGGTTTATCCCCGAACACCCCAGCACTAGCGGCAGGGGGGCAGAAGCCGACGATTCGCCATCTCTCAGAATTGATAAACAGCCGCACAGAAGGTAATATTTTAAATTCCAACAGCATTGCTTAGCGCATATGAACAAGTTTTCAGCGCACAGGATAAAACGAGTGAGTTTTACTCAAAAATTACATCCTTGGAACATTCATCCGCCATAAGGCAGGCACCCTGTCGTGGTTTTGTCACGGCAGATGTCCTAGAGAAAGGACTTAGTCATGGAGCCATCGCGACGGGTTAGCTTGAAGGGGTTAAAGCGGACACAGGGACGCAAGAGAGTTTATACTAGTTCAGCCCCTTCGATGAAGGTAAAAGCCTACGTCTAGTTGTGATGGAATTGATGGGGTTTCGATGACCAGGGAGCAAACAAGCTTCGCCTATGTCTCGAGTTGTTGTATGTCTCCTTGAACCGCCGCCGGGTCGTCCCCTTATATACACGGGTGACGCCCGTCGGTTCACAAAGTCCTAATACCGGCTCATAGATGTGTCCGGTTTGGTCTCTACTTATTCCTAACTTACAATACAAGTTAAATACCAACGCCGGTTTACGGCTACAGGCCTTGAACCGACCATGGGCCTTGAGCCCTCCTCTACCTTCTTGGGCTTTAACATACTTAACTACTGATGAAGTTAACCCGGCCCAGATAGGCCGGTTTATGCCCAGTAGTGATATCCCCAACATTAGGCCCCAGATTGATTTGAACATGTTCATGTCAACCCTTTAGCATAAATCTTCATTGTCAATATCTTCTTGTAGTTTGTTGAACCGCAGTGATGTCATCTTCTCTGGTCGTTGTAAACCGGCATGACGTCACCTGTTATAAAGGACCTTAGTAGGTCTGCGACAATTAAGGCGACATCTTCATTTCCAGACCCACGGTCCCTTGATTTTCGCGCCTGACTCCTGTCCCTTGCCTTATATATAGGACCGAAGGGTCATTTCTTTTCCCCTCCGTGCCCTTGTGCTTCGTCTTCCTCGCGTCGCCCAGCTTCGGAGCTCCGCCGCCACCGTCAACCTCTGCATCAACCTTGGCCGCTGCATCAACCTGGGCGCACCAGAGCACCGCGGCAACCTTCCGCGTCTTTCTCATCTCCAGTAAGTCTTCTGTTCTTTTCAACACAGATCTGCTCTAGGGTTTCATGTTCTTCTAGTGTTCATCGCCTGTTTCGTGTTCATACGATAGCTCCTAGATGCATCTATGAATCCTTGCTCTGTGTAGCGGTAGGTTTTAGCATCCGCCTTCAGTTTCATGCCTCAAGACCATAGATCTATATGTATCTCTGCCATTGATTCAGTACTGTTCTTTTTTGAACCTTGAATATTTTCCTTCTTTTCTGAACTTGCTTCAGATCCATCAATGTAGAGAAGTCTTGTGAAATCTGTTTCTATAACTTACTCATCTGCTTCAATGTTTAGACCAGGCGGTTTAACTTTGTAGAAAAAAATTGCCAAACCGGTATATACCATTAGTCCCCTTGTTGAACCGCCAGATGTTGTTGCTTCATAAAACTCCGGTTTAGATAGATATGTCTCTGGTTTAACATTGCACATACCAATGTACCTTAATCAATGCATTTTTGAATCGGGATCACCTACCTTGTAGATTTCATCATGGCCAAGCAAGTATATGAGTGCAACTGGGTTCCTTCTCGCGTCACAGAGGCTCAACTGGACGATTTAGTCCTGATCGGTGCCTTAGGCAGCAAAGATACCATCCATTGGAGGGCTCCTGGCAAAGAATGCCCTCCCACACCTCAAGAAGGAGAGGTCGTCGTTTTCGTAGATCACTTAGCCCGGGGCTTTAAGCCGCCCGGTTCTAAATTTTACCGAGACGTTTTAGCCGATTTTCAACTCCACCCACAAGACACTGGTCCCAACTCTGTTATAAACATGTGTCACTTCCAAGTACTCTGTGAGGCATTCTTTCAAGAGGAGCCCACAATGGAGTTGTTCAGAGACTGTTTCCATCTAAACCGCCGTACTGAGTTTTCTGATGGTTCCAATACGGAATTGGGCGGTGTGGCGATTCAGAAAAGGAAAGAGGTCACATACCCTCATGCCAAGATGCATAGCCACCCCAAAGAGTGGAATCAAACATGGTTCTATTGCAAAGACACCACCCCTGCTGGTGAAAATCCTTTGCCTGGCTTTCGTCCGGAGCGGCTTAGCAATACACACCCCTTTCCGCAAAGGTTGACTGCCAAGGAGAGAAGCAAATACGCTCCTCAACTGTCCAAGCTCAGAGCCTTTATGGCCAACGGTTTAACAGGGGTTGATCTCACTCGCTGTTGGATATCATGGAGCATACTACCCCTTAGTCAGTGCTCCAGTTTGATGTGCGAGTATACTGACAATGTTGATGACCCACTGCGCCATGCTAACATCCAACTCACCGACGAAGAAATCACAGAGGCTGTGAACAAGATGCTGAATGAACCAGAACACATCTGTGCTAAAACCGGTCTACTTCCCTTCTGTGCCACCAACAAACCGCCAGCTGTAAGATTTTGATTTTTCTTTTTGCTGAATCTGTTATTGATATATCTGGTCATTGTTTGATATCAGTGTCTGTGTAACCAGGTCAATGATCCGTTTTGGAGCAAGAAACTATCGTAGGAGAAACCAGAAAAACCAGACAAACCGGAAAGAGCAACCCAGCAAAAGACTAAAGCTGTGAAGAAGACTGCCCACAGGACAAGAACCACTGCATCCTCTAATCTGGCCCCTGATGATGATATGGATAATCCGGACCTTTAGGTAGGGCTTGACTCACTTGGCTTATTTTTCATGCGTCTTATTGATGATGATATTTGTCAGGATGATGCCGAAGCCAGCCATGCTGATGCTGCAGAGGTAATTATTCTCTCCTCCGATTCAGAACCTTTGCCTTCACTAAAAATCCGTCAGGCAAACCGGAAAGTTAAATTTTCTCATCCTCTTGCTTATTTGGATCCCAAATTTCTTATGAAGACCCAACAGCATGAAGCTCGTCGCACAACCCGGCACAGCGGCCAGGTAGTTACCTCCGCCGGTTTACCGAACAGTCTGGTTCGGAAACACCGTTCAGAGGTCTCTAATTTGCTTGTCAGTGCTTGTCCTAAAGCGGGCTGCTTTTGTCAACCTCTTAATCCATCTGACTCCGATTACCAGGTTACTTCCCACTCATCCTATGGCGAGTCATCGGCTACTCAGCTGCCACCGCTCAAAACGGTGCTTGGGTAAGCTATACTTATCATAATATTTGCAGTACATCACCTTGGAACATATGTTGTATTTGATTTTGTTATTCCTTTCAGGGCCAAGCCTAGGCCAAGCAAGAAGGCTCGCCTGGACAAAGCGGCCGAAGAGGATGCCGTCCTTGAACCGGGCAAAACACCAGATCTTGAAGCGGCTATTCCTGATGATATACCCAATGATCCACCGTAGCAAGACGACGATCTTATTGCTGAAGAGCGACCTATTGATACCTCAAGTCCTATCAATCAGCCCACAAGCTCCATCCGGATTGAGAAATCCACCGGTCCAACAAAGCCTACTGACAAGCCAACAGCCCCAGTGCAAACCGGCGATGCCAAGGATGATGAGGTTGTCATTACTGGCATTGGCCATACAGAGCCAAGCAATCCTGTCGCTTTGTCCAAACATACTGCCAAGGAAGAATTTGCTGCCTTTGGCAAAGGCAAGTGGAATGCTGATCAGGCGACTTACGCTGCTCTGAACACCCAAGATATCCATTCCGGCTACCTGAACCAACTGTATACCAGTCGTGACTATGAAGCCGGTCTGGTTAACATGATGAAAGATAAATATGAGGTAACTTTCATATGCTCTTTCCTGCTTGTATATTTCAATTCTTTTTGACGCTCCTAGCCCCCGAGGGCCGGTTTGTAATCTTCTTTCAAACCGGGACTTACTAATATAAATCTTAATGCTTTGAAATTTGCTGATGTAGTCCCCAAGAACCGGTTCAACTTAGCGTAGTTAAACCAGAACTTTAAGTAATTGAGATCGCTGCATCAGAATATATACGAGCAAATAGCCATTAGCCCCCAAGTGCCAAGTTGAATACTTCTATTGATCTTGGGACTTTGTAAGCAATTGAAAGATGAAGATCGAATATGCATTAGCCCCAAGTGCCAAGTGCACAACTTGTTATGTGGTTGGTACTTCAGTCCTTGTACCGTTTTGCTGAATCATATAACTGTCTGCATGCAGGCTGAGCTGAAGACGAAAGAAAGCCAAGTCGCCGATCTCCAAGAAAATCTGAAATCCCAACAAGCTGAAACCTCCAAAGCAAAAGAGGAATTAACCAGCGCTTTAAGCACCATGGAACAACTTAAGGAGAGCTTCAAGAAGAAGCGGGCGGATTGGGCCACTAAAAAATCCGCTTTAATCAAACGAGCAGAAGATGCCGAGGCTGCACTAAAATCGGTGGCGGATGAACTGACCAACATAAAGCGGCACGTGCATGCCATGACCTGCTATCTTTGGTAAGCCGGTTTGACTTCTGAATTGATTCTGCCATCTTACAGAGCTGCCGGTTTGTTAACCCTTTATGATATTTCAGGGACACGCATTGGTCACTTGGGGTCAGATGTGCGGAAGAAATTGAAAGCCGCCTATACGTTGATCGAACAACTGTACACTGGTGAACAATGTATCATCTGTACTGCATCCCACAACAAACCGGCGCCCACTTTGATTCAGGACACTCTGACGAAACTGCTGGTGCTTCCTGCCCGGGTTGAAGAGCTGAAGAAATCTGTTGCTCGAACCGGCGCGATCAATGCCTTAATCCGGGCAAAAGCTTGGGTGCCGGATTTTGATCCTATTGAAGCGGCTCAGGGCTATCCCAGCTTGAAGGAAGACGGGTCAGAGTTTAGTGAAGCGGATCTGCGAGCAATAAACCGGGAGGTGCGTCCGCTAGCTTGTCAATTGGCTGAAGAAGCAGACTTGTCTCATTATCAAGCCCAATATGACAATCAAAACAAGCGAGTAGCTGCACCAATTCATGAAGCAGAAAATCTTATCCCTCCAATCCGTAAGCATACTTACGCTCCCGATATTGACCCGTCGTTGCTGATCCATGATGAAGCTGTCTTTCAAGAATTAATGGGAATCGACTGGACAACTGTTGATTTCCAGCCGCTGGGTAGAGAAACTGAAGCTGAAGCGGTCGGGATGACCCACAACCATCAGGCCGGGCTGGTGACCAAGCTTGAACCGGAAGCCGGCTTAAAACTGCTTTCCCTTGCGAAAAACAATGATCTTATTGTGGGCACCGTGTTGCCTTGTAATAGGCTAGCTGATACTTTTGATGCTGATATGCCTTCATGCATAATTACTGCAACTTGCTCTTCCTTTGGGTGATGAACTTTCCAAAGTACTTTCTGCAATAAAAATCTTAAAGTGCCACCACGGTTGTACCATCAGGCGGAATATGATGTCTGCATACATGAAATCAAAACATCCGAAATTTTTAAGTATATGACCAAATTTTGAGATACATAATACCTGCCATCGTTGGATGTGAAGTTGGCTTGGCCAATCTTGAAGCGGAGTTTTATAAACCCACACTGTTGGAGGAGATAGCAGCTCCTGTATATATATGATGCCAGTTTACCATGTAAACCATTCCGGGTTATAATAAACACCGTGTTAGTCCGTAATAGGATGTTAAGAAAAAATCAAACCGAGCAAATAGTCTCCGGATTAAAATGGACCGTGTTCCGTCAATTGACAGTTTAAACTGGCTTAAAACGCAATAAAAAGAAAGAAATATCATTCAAAGAAAAAAAATGTGAAGCAAAGGCAATGACAAAACCGTTTGCAAAAAGAGGCTTATTTGAGCTGATCAGATGGCGTTACCATGGTCGGACACGACCAAGCTCCCGATAGGTGTAGCTATGGTTCAAGTCAGCCAGGTCCCCAAATGAAACCGCGGCATTTATGCCGATCAAGTGGCATGGCAATGGTTCGGGTTCGACCAAGCCCCCAAGTGACTCTGTGGCCTTAGGCCGATCAAGAGGCATGACTGGTTCAGACGTGACCAAGTCCCCAAGTGATCTGGTGGCTCTCGCCTATCAAGAGGTATTGCATTGGTTCGGACACGACCAAGCCCCCAAGTGATATAACATGATGCTTTTGAAAAGCTAACTCAAGGGGTAAACCAGAGGCCGCTTTAGAACAACTCCGTGTAACCACACATGATGTAAAAGAACAGATACCCCGCTTTAGCTGAGGTTCCGGTTTATTATATTTAATCATAAAATATACATCATCGTAATATGTACATAAGTGGAGCCAATGGCTCAGGTATAGTAAGGCCGAAGATGAGCTACATTCCACGGCCTATTGGTCTCTTCCTCTGATGTACGTGAGTCTTTATGCTCTCGAATATCGATCAGATAGTATTACCCATTGTGCAGATTCTTGCTGACCACAAAAGGTCCCTCCCAAGGTGGGGATAGCTTATGCATATCAGTCTGGTCTTGGATGAGCCGAAGCACCAAATCTCCCTCTTGAAAGGTTCTGGTTTTAACTCGGCGACTGTGATAACGACGAAGATCCTATTGGTAAATCGCTGAGCGAGCAGCTGCTATGTCACGCTCTTCATCCAAACGGTCCAAAGCATCTTGCCGTGCTGTCTCGTTGTCCGCTTCAACATAAGCCGTCACACGAGGTGAATCATGACGGATATCACTGGGGAGAACCGCCTCCGCTCCATAGACCATGAAGAATGGTGTGTATCCTGTTGATCTGTTGGGTGTGGTATTGATGCTGCATAACACAGATGGTAATTTTTCTACCCAACAACCCGGTGTTCTCTGCAAAGGAACCATAAGCCGGGGCTTGATGCCTCTCAAAATCTCTTGATTAGCCCTTTTTGCTTGACCATTGGACTGTGGGTGTGCTACGGATGAAACTTCAAGCCGGGTGTGCTCCCGGTCGCAGAACTCCTTGATGGCACCCTTGGACAAATTGGTACCATTATCTGTGATGATACTGTGTGGAAAGCCAAACCGGAAAATCACTTTTTTGATAAACTGAACCGCCATGGCCACATCACACTTGCTAACCGGTTCTGCCTCCACCCACTTTGTGAACTTGTCAACCGCCACCAGGAGGTGGGTCTTCTTATCTTTAGACCTTTTGAAAGGCCCAACCATATCCAGCCCCCAAGTCGCAAACGGCTAAGTAATTGGAATCATTCTCAATTCTTGAGCCGGCACATGAGCACGTCTTGAAAACTTTTGGCAACCGTCACATCGTCTGACCAGATCCTCCGCATCAGCATGAGCAGTTAACCAATAGAAGCCATGGTGAAAGGCTTTGGCTACCAAAGATTTTGAACCGGCGTGGTGACCACAATCTCCTTCGTGGATCTCACGCAAAATTTCACAGCCTTCTTCAGGAGACACACAACGTTGAAACGCCTCTGATATACTGCAATGATGCAACTCACCATTGACAATAGTCATGGACTTGGATCGCCGGACTATCTGTCGAGCCAAAATCTCATCCTCTGGTAACTCGCCCCGGTTCATGTACGCCAGGTAAGGAAGCGTCCAATCTGGAATGACATGAAGAGCTGCCACCAATTGAGCCTCCGGATCAGGAATAGCCAAATCCGCTTCACCAGGGAGCTTGACCGACGGGTTGTGCAGCACATCGAGAAAAACATTGGGCGGGACCGGTTTGCGCTGAGAGCCCAGCTGGCTTAAAGCGTCCGCCGCTTCATTCTTCCGTCGGTCCACGTGGTCCACCTGATAGCCTTTAAAATGACCTGCAACAATATCCACCTCACGACGATATGCTGCCATGAGGGGGTCCTTGGAGTCCCAAGTGCCAGACACTTGTTGAGCCACGAGGTCCGAGTCACCGAAACACTTAACTCGACTTAGGTTCATCTCCTTAGCCATCCGGAGACCATGGAGCAAGGCTTCATACTCAGCTGCATTGTTAGTACAAGGAAACATTAAGCGGAGAACGTAACAAAACTTATCACCTCGTGGGGAAGTTAATACGACTCCAGCCCCCGAGCCTTCCAATTGCCTGGATCCGTCAAAATGGATGGTCCAATATGTGTGATCCGGCCTTTCTTCAGGTGCTTGCATTTCCGTCCAATGATTGATGAAATCAACCAGTGCTTGAGACTTCACCGCCGTTCGAGGCACATACTTCAATCCGTGCGGCCCAAGCTCTATAGCCCACTTGGCAATCCAGCCAGTCGCTTCCCGGTTCTGGATGATACCCCCCCAAAGGAGCAGAACTGACCACCGTAATTGAGTGCCCTTGGAAGTATTGCTTAAGCTTCCGGCTTGCCATAAAAACTCCGTACACTAGCTTCTGCCAATGCGGATACCTTTGCTTGGACTCAATGAGTACCTCGCTGATATAATAGACCGGACATTGAACCGGATGCTCCTTACCTGCCTCCTTTCACTCCACCACAATAGCCACACTGACCGCCCGAGCATTAGCAGCAACATATAGCAGTAACGGCTCCTTGTCAATGGGAGCGGCGAGCACATGCGGATTGGCCAATTGCCGCTTTAAGTCCTCAAATTCTTCATCAGCAGCAGAACTCCAGGCGAACTGATCCGTCTTCTTCAACATCAGATACAAAGGGATTGCCTTCTCACCAAGGCGGCTGATAAACCGGCTTAACGCGGCAATCCGGCCTGCCAGGCGTTGAACATCATTGATACACTTCGGTTTAGCCAAGGAGGTGATGGCTGTGATCTTCTCCGGATTAGCCTCAATTCCCCTGTTGGACACCAGAAAACCCAATAACTTGCCCTCCGGTACACCAAAGACACACTTGTCCAGATTAAGCATCATCTTCCCCAGGTTACCAAAGGTTTCCTTCAGATCATCAACCGGAGTCTCCTTCTCCCTGGACTTAACCACGATATCATCCACGTAAGCATGTACATTACGGCCAATCTGCTTGTGAAGACAATTTTTTACACACCATTGATAAGTTGCCTGGGCACTTTTGAGCCCAAAGGGCATAGACACATAGCAGAAGGCTTATGAATGCCGTCTTCTCCTGGTCCTTAACTGCCATTTTGATCTGATGATAGCCAGAATATGCATCCAAAAAACTTAAAGGCTCACAACCCGCCGTAGCATCAATGATTTGATCAATATGGGGGAGGGCAAAAGGATCTACTGGACAAGCCTTATTAAGATCTGTGTAATCCACACACATGCGCCAGGTGCCCTTTTTCTTAAGGACTAGCACCGGATTGGCAAGCCACTCAGGGTGAAAAACTTCAACAATAAAACCAGCTGCTAAGAGCCTAGCTACCTCTTCTCCAATCGCCTTGCGTCTTTCTTCATTAAACCGGCGGAGGAACTGTTTCACCGGTTTGTATTTAGGATCCACATTAAGGGTGTGCTTACACCTGGCATGTCAGAGGGCTTCCATGCAAAAATTTCCCGATTCTCATGGATGAACTCGATGAGCGCGCTTTCCTATTTTGTATCCAAGTTGGCACTGATGCTGAACTGCTTGGATGAATCGCCAGGTACGAAGTCAACAAGCTTAGTTTTTGCTGCCGAATTGAACTTCAGGGCCGGATCATGCTCCGTAGTTGGCTTCTTTAATGGAGTCATGTCCGCCGGATCAACACTGTCCTTATAATACTTCAGCTCCTCGGTGGCACAAACCGACTCTGCGTAGGCCGCATCTCCTTCCTCTCACTCCAAAGCGATTTTACGGCTTCCATGAACCGTTATTGTCCCCTTGTAACCCGGCATCTTGAGCTGCAGATACACATAACAGGGCCGTGCCATAAACTTGGCGTAGGCCGGTCGCCCAAACAGGGCGTGATATGGACTTTGGATTTTCACCACTTCAAACGTCAATGTTTTCGACCTGGAATCATGATCATCTCCAAAGGTCACTTCCAGAGCTATCTTACCAACAGGATATGCTGACTTGCCAGGTACCACACCGTGGAACACCGTATTAGACGGTTTGAGATTTTTATCTGTTAGTCCCATACGACGGAAGGTCTCATAGTACAAGATATTAATGCTGCTCCCTCCATCCATGAGCACTTTGGTGAACTTGTAACCTCCCACCTGAGGCGCCACCACCAGAGCCAACTGACCCGGATTATCAACCTGGGGAGGATGATCCTCTCTGCTCCATATGATTGGCTGTTCGGACCAGCGAAGATAACGGGGCACGGCCGGTTCAACAGAGTTGACTGCCCGCCTCTGAACCTTCCGGTCTCGCTTGTCCAAGCTAGTGGTAAAGACATGGTACTGCCCACTATTCAATTGCTTTGGGTTGCTCTGGTAACCTGACTGTTGCTCCTGCTGGTTGTAACCACCCTGGTTGTTCTGATTATTTTGACTGTTATGTCCGCCCGGATTACCGTTGAATCCTGAACCGGAATTTCCTCCACCGTAACCCGGCCCGGATCCTGAGCCACCGCCGGAGCCGTGATCATACCGAAAAGCATTAGAATTCTTGAACTCCTGCATAATGAAGCAATCCTTCCAAAGATGGTTTGCTGGCACCTCCTTCATCCCATGTCTTGGACAGGGCTGGCTCAGTAGTTAATTTAGGCGGTCCGGGTTAGGGTTGGGTGCCCCACTACGATTTTTCGGTTTACCCTTGCGTTGCTGGCCATTGTCCTGCGCGTTGGTATTAGCCACAAAGTCCATGTTACCATCCGCTTTACGCTTTCCTCCACCACCATTGCCTGCCCAGCGATGCTGCTGACCTTTGGAGTTGCTGTTCCTCTTTCCCTTCCCTGCCTTGTCATCATCAGATTCGGGATCCTTGGTACTATCAGAATCAACATACTTTACCAAAGAAGCCATGAGGGACCCCATGTCAGTGCAATGGCGCTTCATCCGTCCCAACTTCAGCTTTAGGGGCACAAACGGCAGTTGCCTTCTAGGGTTAAGACTGCGGTGTCAGCGTTGATGCGGTCTGATGAATGCAACACTTGTGAGACCCGGCGCACCCAATGAGTCGTCGATTCTCCTTCCTCCTGGACACAGGCAGCTAAGTCTACTATCGACATGGGCTGCTTACATGTATCCTTGAAATTATTGATAAACCGGGCTCATAATTGGGCCCATGAACTGATAGAATTGGCAGGTAAGCTTTTTAACCAAGTGCGGGCCGTTCCTTCAAGCATCATGGTGAAGTATTTCGCACATGCCGCATCATCCACATCCAGCATCTCCATGGCCATCTCATAGCTCTCCACCCATGTCTCTGGGGGTTGATCCACCGTGTAATTCGGTACCCTGTGCGGGCCCTTGAAATCCTTGGGCAGGTGCACATTGCGTAAAGCAGGGACAAGGCAAGGCACCCCCAAAGAGCTAGAAGTAACACCGGGTTCGACTGAAATAGTTGGATGAACCGGCGTAAGCTGCCGAGCCTGATATTGTGTGGCTAACTCGGCCTCCCTGCGTGCTCGGGCCCGGTGCACCACTTCCTGAGGGTTATCAGCACCACCCGCCGGGTTGTTGCCGCGGGGTGCTCCACGTCGTTCATTACTTGACACTGTCGGTTCCTCCTATTGGAAATATGCCCTAGAGGCAATAATAAAAGCATTATTATTATATTTCCTTGTTCATGATAATTGTCTTTATTCATGCTATAATTGTGTTATCCGGAAATCGTAATACATGTGTGAATAACAGACACCAACATGTCCCTAGTGAGCCTCTAGTTGACTAGCTCGTTGATCAACAGATAGTCATGGTTTCCTGACTATGGACACTGGATGTCATTGATAACGAGATCGCATCATTGGGAGAATGATGTGATGGACAAGACCCAATCCTAAACATAGCACAAGATCGTATAGTTCGTTTGCTAGAGTTTTCCAATGTCAAGTATCTTTTCCTTAGACCATGAGATCGTGTAACTCCCGGATACCGTAGGAGTGCTTTGGGTATGCCAAACGTCACAACGTAACTGGGTGACTATAAAGGTAGACTACGGGTATCTCCGAAAGTGTCTGTTGGGTGACATGGATCAAGACTGGGATTTGTCACTCCGTATGACGGAGAGGTATCACTGGGCCCACTCGGTAATGCATCATCATAATGAGCTCAGAGTGACCAAGTGTCTGGTCACGGGATCATGCATTGCGGTACGAGTAAAGTGACTTGCCGGTAACGAGATTGAACGAGGTATTGGGATACCGACGATCGAATCTCGGGCAAGTAACATATCGATAGACAAAGGGAATAGCGTACGGGGTTGATAGAATCCTCGACATCGTGGTTCATCCGATGAGATCATCGTGGAGCATGTGGGAGCCAACATGGGTATCCAGATCCCGCTGTTGGTTATTGACCGGAGAGTCGTCTCGGTCATGTCTGCTTGTCTCCCGAACCCGTAGGGTCTACACACTTAAGGTTCAGTTACGCTAGGGTTGTAGGGATATGTATATGCAGTAACCCGAATGTTGTTCGGAGTCCCGGATGAGATCCCGGACGTCACGAGGAGTTCCGGAATGGTCCGGAGGTAAAGATTTATATATGGGAAGTCCTGTTTCGGGCATCGGGACAAGTTTCGGGGTTATCGGTATTGTACCGGGACCACCGGAAGGGTCCCGGGGGTCCACCGGGCGGGTCCACCTGTCCCGGGGGGGCCACATGGGCTGTAGGGGGTGCGCCTTGGCCTAATGGGCGAAGGACACCAGCCCCACATAGGCCCATGCGCCTAGGGTTTGAAGGGGGAAGAGTCCTAGGAGGGGAAGGCACCTCCTAGGTGCCTTGGGGGGGAGGGAAACCTCCCCTTGGCCGCCGGCCATAGGAGATTGGATCTCCTAGGCTGCGCACCCCCCCCTTGGCACCCCTATATATAGTGGGGGAGAGGAGGGACTTCATACCTGAACGCCTTGGCCTTTGGTTGCCTCCTTCTCCCTCCCCAACACCTCCTCCACCTCCATAGTGCTTAGCGAAGCTCTGCCGGAGTACTGTAGCTCCATCAACACCACGACGTCGTGCTGCTGCTGGTGCCATCTCCCTCAACCTCTCCTCCCTCCCTTTCTGGATCAAGAAGGAGGAGACGTGGCTGTTCCGTACGTGTGTTGAACGCGGAGGTGCCGTCCGTTCGGCGCTGGTCATCGGTGATTTGGATCACGTCGAGTACGACTACATCATCACCGTTCTTTTGAACGCTTCCGCTCGCGATCTACAAAGGTATGTAGATGCATCTAATCACTCGTTGCTAGATGAACTCCTAGATGATCTTGGTGAAACGAGTAGGAAATTTTTTGTTTTCTGCAACGTTCCCCAACAGTGGCATCATGAGCTAGGTCTATGCATAGTTCTTCTTGCGCGAGTAGAACACAATTTGTTGTGGGCGTAGATTTTTCAACTTTCTTGCCGTTACTAGTCCTTTCTTGCTTCAGCGGTATTGTGGGATGAAGCGGCCCGGACCAACCTTACACGTACGCTTACGTGAGACCGGTTCCACCGACTAACATGCACTAGTTGCATAAGGTGGCTGGCGGGTGTCTGTCTCTCCTACTTTAGTTGGAGCGGAATCGATGAACAGGGTCCTTATGAAGGGTAAATAGAAGTTAACAAATCACGTTGTGGCTTTAACGTAGGTAAGAAAACGTTCTTGCTAGAACCCTAATTCAGCCACGTAAAACTTGCAACAACAATTAGAGGACGTCTAACTTGTTTTTGCAGCAAGTGGTTTGTGATATGATATGGCCAAAGTTGTGATGAATGATGAATGATCTATATGTGATGTATGAGATGTTCATGCTATTGTAATAGGATTCACGACTTGCATGTCGATGAGTATGACAACCGGCAGGAGCCATAGGAGTTGTCTTTATTCTTTTAATGACCTGCGTGTTATCGAGAAACGCCATGTAAATTACTTTACTTTATTGCTAAACGCGTTAGCCATAGTAGTAGAAGTAATGGTTGGCGAGCAACTTCATGGAGACACGATGATGGAGATCATGATGATGAAGATCATGGTGTCAAGCCGGTGACAAGATGATCATATCATGTCACGTTTATTATTTGATTGCATGTGATGTTTATCATGTTTTGCATCTTGTTTACTTAGAACGATGGTAGTAAATAAGATGATCCCTCACAATAAATTCAAGAAGTGTTCCCCCTAACTGTGCACCGTTGCGACAGTTCGCTGTTTCAAAACACCACGTGATGATCGGGTGTTTTATTCAGACGTTCACATACAACGGGTGTAAGACAGATTTACACATGCAAACACTTAGGTTGACTTGACGAGCCTAGCATGTACAGACATGGCCTCGGAACACAGAAGACTGAAAGGTCGAGCATGAGTCGTATAGAAGATACGATCAACATGAAGATGTTCACCGATGTTGACTAGTCCGTCTCACGTGATGATCGGACACGGTCTAGTTTAACTCGGATCATGTAATACTTAGATGACTAGAGAGATGTCTAATCTAAGTGGGAGTTCACTAATAATTTGATTAGTTGAACTTAATTATCATGAACTTAGTCTAAAATCTTTGCAATATGTCTTGTAGATCAAATGGCCAACGTAGTCCTCAACTTCAACGCGTTCCTAGAGAAAACTAAGATGAAAGACGATGGCAGCAACTATACGGACTGGGTCCGGAACCTGAGGATCATCCTCATAGCTGCCAAGAAAGATTATGTCCTACAAGCACCGCTTGGTGACGCACCCGTTCTCCCTGCAGAACAAGATGTTATGAACGCTTGGCAGGCACGTTTCGATGACTACTCCCTCGTTCAGTGCGGCATGCTTTACAGCCTAGAGCCGGGGCTCCAAAAGCGTTTTGAGAGACATGGAGCATATGAGATGTTCGAAGAGCTGAAAATGGTTTTCCAAGCTCATGCCCGGGTCGAGAGATATGAAGTCTCCGACAAATTCTTCAGCCGTAAGATGGAGGAAAACAGTTCTGTCAGTGAGCACATACTCACTATGTCTGGGTTGCATAACCGCTTGACTCAGCTGGGAGTTAATCTCCCGGATGATGCGGTCATTGACAGAATCCTCCATTCGCTTCCACCAAGCTACAAGAGCTTTGTGATGAACTTCAATATGCAGGGGATGGAAAAGACCATTCCTGAAGTATTTGCTATGCTGGAATCAGCAGAGGTAGAAGTCAGGAAGGAACATCAAGTGTTGATGGTCAATAAAAGCACTAAGTTCAAGAAAGGCAAGGGTAAAAAGAACTTCAAGAAGGACGGCAAGGAGGTTTCCGCGCCCGGCAAGCAAGCTGCCGGGAAGAAGCCAAAGAATGGACCCAAGCTCGAGACTGAGTGCTTTTATTGCAAGGGAAGCGGTCACTGGAAGCGGAACTGCCCTAAGTACTTAGCGGATAAGAAGGCCGGCAAAACGAAAGGTATATGTGATATACATGTAATTGATGTGTACCTTACTAGTGCCCGTAGTGGCTCCTGGGTATTTGATACCGGTGCAGTTGCTCACATTTGTAACTCAAAGCAGGGGCTGCGGAATAAGCGGAAACTGGCAAAGGACGAGGTGACGATGCGCGTCGGGAATGGTTCCAAGGTCAATGTGATCGCCGTCGGCACGCTACCTCTGCATCTCCCTTCGGGATTAGTTTTAAACCTTAATAATTGTTATTTAGTGCCAGCTTTGAGCATGAACATTGTATCGGGATCTCGTTTAATTCGAGATGGCTACTCTTTTAAATCTGAGAATAATGGTTGTTCCATTTTTTTGAGAGATATGTTTTATGGTCATGCTCCTATGGTGAATGGTTTATTCTTTATGAATCTCGAACGTGATGCTACACATGTTCATAATGTGAGTACCAAAAGAAGTAAGGTTGATAATGATAGTCCCACATACTTGTGGCACTGCCGCCTTGGTCACATAGGTGTCAAACGCATGAAGAAGCTCCATGCTGATGGACTTTTAGAGTCTCTTGATTATGAATCATTTGACACGTGCGAACCATGCCTTATGGGTAAAATGACCAAGACTCCGTTCTCAGGAACAATGGAGCGAGCAACCGACTTATTGGAAATCATACATACTGATGTGTGCGGTCCGATGAGTGTTGAGGCTCGCGGTGGCTATCGTTATGTTCTCACCCTCACTGATGATTTAAGTAGGTATGGGTATATCTAATTAATGAAACACAAGTCTGAAACCTTTGAAAAGTTCAAGGAATTTCAGAGTGAGGTTGAAAATCAACGTGACAGGAAAATCAAGTTTCTACGATCAGATCGTGGAGGAGAATACTTGAGTCACGAGTTTGGGGCACACTTAAGAAAATGTGGAATAGTTTCACAACTCACGCCGCCTGGAACACCTCAGCGTAATGGTGTGTCCGAACGTCGTAATCGCACTCTGTTAGATATGGTGCGATCTATGATGTCTCTTACCGATTTACCGCTTTCTTTTTGGGGCTATGCTTTAGAGACTGCCGCATTCACTTTAAATAGGGCTCCGTCGAAATCCGTTGAGACGACACCGTATGAATTATGGTTTGGGAAGAAACCTAAGCTGTCGTTTCTAAAAGTTTGGGGATGCGATGCTTATGTCAAGAAACTACAACCTGAAAAGCTCGAACCCAAGTCGGAAAAATGCGTCTTCATAGGATACCCAAAAGAAACTATTGGGTACACCTTCTACCTCAGATCCGAAGGCAAGATCTTTGTTGCCAAGAATGGGTCCTTTCTGGAGAAAGAGTTTCTCTCGAAAGAAGTAAGTGGGAGGAAGGTAGAGCTTGATGAAGTATTACCTCTTGAACCGGAAAATGGCGCAACTCAAGAAAATGTTCCTGAGGTGCCTGCACCGACTAGAGAGGAAGTTAATGAAAATGATCAAGATACTTCTGATCAAGCCCCTACTGAAATTCGAAGGTCCACAAGGACACGTTCCGCACCAGAGTGGTACGGCAACCCTGTCTTGGAAATCATGCTGTTAGACAATGGTGAACCTTCGAACTATGAAGAAGCGATGGCGGGCCCGGATTTCGACAAATGGCTGGAAGCCATGAAATCCGAGATAGGATCCATGTATGAAAACAAAGTATGGACTTTGACTGACTTGCCCGTTGAGCGGCGAGCCATAGAAAATAAATGGATCTTTAAGAAGAAGACAGACGCGGATGGTAATGTGACCATCTATAAAGCTCGGCTTGTCGCTAAGGGTTATCGACAAGTTCAAGGGGTTGACTACGATGAGACTTTCTCACCGGTAGCGAAGCTGAAGTCCGTCCGAATCATGTTAGCAATTGCCGCATTCTATGATTACGAAATATGGCAAATGGACGTCAAAACGGCATTCCTTAATGGTTTCCTTAAGGAAGAATTGTATATGATACAGCCGGAAGGTTTTGTCGATCCTAAGAATGCTGACAAAGTGTGCAAGCTCCAACTCTCGATTTATGGGCTGGTGCAAGCATCTCGGAGTTGGAACATTCGCTTTGATGAGATGATCAAAGCGTTTGGGTTTACACAGACTTATGGAGAAGCCAGCGTTTACAATAAAGTGAGTGGGAGCTCTGTAGCATTTCTCATATTATATGTAGATGACATACTTTTGATGGGAAATGATATAGAACTCTTGGACAGCATCAAGGCCTACTTGAATAAAAGTTTTTCAATGAAGGACCTTGGAGAAGCTGCTTATATATTAGGCATCAAAATCTATAGAGATAGATCGAGACGCCTCATAGGTCTTTCACAAAGCACATACCTTGATAAGATATTGAAGAAGTTCAATATGGATCAATCCAAGAAGGGGTTCTTGCCTGTGTTGCAAGGTATGAAATTGAGCTCAGCTCAATGTCCGACCACGGCAGAAGATATAGAAGAGATGAGCGTCATCCCCTATGCCTCAGCCATAGGTTCTATTATGTATGCCATGCTGTGTACCAGACCTGATGTTAACCTTGCCGTAAGTTTGGTAGGAAGGTACCAAAGTAATCCCGGCAAGGAACACTGGACAACGGTCAAGAATATCCTGAAGTACCTGAAAAGGACTAAGGAAATGTTTCTCGTTTATGGAGGTGACGAAGAGCTCGTCGTAAAGGGTTACGTCGACGCTAGCTTCGACACAGATCTGGATGACTCTAAGTCACAAACCGGATACGTGTATATTTTGAATGGTGGGGCAGTAAGCTGGTGCAGTTGCAAGCAAAGCGTCGTGGCGGGATCTACATGTGAAGCGGAGTACATGGCAGCCTCGGAGGCAGCACATGAAGCAATATGGGTGAAGGAGTTCATCACCGACCTAGGAGTCATACCCAATGCGTCGGGGCCGATCAAGCTCTTCTGTGACAACACTGGAGCTATTGCACTTGCCAAGGAGCCCAGGTTTCACAAGAAGACAAGGCACATCAAACGTCGCTTCAACTCCATTCGAGATTTGTAAAGTACATACGGACCTGAATGTAGCAGATCCGTTGACTAAACCTCTCCCTAGAGCAAAACATGATCAACACCAGAATTCCATGGGTGTTCGATTCATCGCAATGTAACTAGATTATTGACTCTAGTGCAAGTGGGAGACTGTTGGAAATATGCCCTAGAGGCAATAATAAAAGCATTATTATTATATTTCCTTGTTCATGATAATTGTCTTTATTCATGCTATAATTGTGTTATCCGGAAATCGTAATACATGTGTGAATAACAGACACCAACATGTCCCTAGTGAGCCTCTAGTTGACTAGCTCGTTGATCAACGGATAGTCATGGTTTCCTGACTATGGACACTGGATGTCATTGATAACGAGATCACATCATTGGGAGAATGATGTGATGGACAAGACCCAATCCTAAACATAGCACAAGATCGTATAGTTCGTTTGCTAGAGTTTTCCAATGTCAAGTATCTTTTCCTTAGACCATGAGATCGTGTAACTCCCGGATACCGTAGGAGTGCTTTGGGTATGCCAAACGTCACAACATAACTGGGTGACTATAAAGGTAGACTACGGGTATCTCCGAAAGTGTCTGTTGGGTGACATGGATCAAGACTGGGATTTGTCACTCCGTATGACGGAGAGGTATCACTGGGCCCACTCGGTAATGCATCATCATAATGAGCTCAGAGTGACCAAGTGTCTGGTCACGGGATCATGCATTGCGGTACGAGTAAAGTGACTTGCCGGTAACGAGATTGAACGAGGTATTGGGATACCGACGATCGAATCTTGGGCAAGTAACATATCGATAGACAAAGGGAATAGCGTACGGGGTTGATAGAATCCTCGACATCGTGGTTCATCCGATGAGATCATCGTGGAGCATGTGGGAGCCAACATGGGTATCCAGATCCCGCTGTTGGTTATTGACCGGAGAGTCGTCTCGGTCATGTCTGCTTGTCTCCCGAACCCGTAGGGTCTACACACTTAAGGTTCAGTTACGCTAGGGTTGTAGGGATATGTATATGCAGTAACCCGAATGTTGTTCGGAGTCCCGGATGAGATCCCGGACGTCACGAGGAGTTCCGGAATGGTCCGGAGGTAAAGATTTATATATGGGAAGTCCTGTTTCGGGCATCAGGACAAGTTTCGGGGTTATCGGTATTGTACCGGGACCACCGGAAGGGTCCTGGGGGTCCACCGGGTGGGTCCACCTGTCCCGGGGGGTGCCACATGGGCTGTAGGGGGTGCGCCTTGGCCTAATGGGCCAAGGACACCAGCCCCACATAGGCCCATGCGCCTAGGGTTTGAAGGGGGAAGAGTCCTAGGAGGGGAAGGCACCTCCTAGGTGCCTTGGGGGGGAGGGAAACCTCCCCTTGGCCGCCGGCCATAGGAGATTGGATCTCCTAGGCTGCGCACCCCCCCCTTGGCACCCCTATATATAGTGGGGGAGAGGAGGGACTTCATACCTGAACGCCTTGGCCTTTGGTTGCCTCCTTCTCCCTCCCCAACACCTCCTCCACCTCCATAGTGCTTAGCGAAGCTCTGCCGGAGTACTGTAGCTCCATCAACACCACGCCGTCGTGCTGCTGCTGGTGCCATCTCCCTCAACCTCTCCTCCCTCCCTTGCTGGATCAAGAAGGAGGAGACGTGGCTGTTCCGTACGTGTGTTGAACGCGGAGGTGCCGTCCGTTCGGCGCTGGTCATCGGTGATTTGGATCACGTCGAGTACGACTACATCATCACCGTTCTTTTGAACGCTTCCGCTCGCGATCTACAAAGGTATGTAGATGCATCTAATCACTCGTTGCTAGATGAACTCCTAGATGATCTTGGTGAAACGAGTAGGAAATTTTTTGTTTTCTGCAACGTTCCCCAACAGTGGCATCATGAGCTAGGTCTATGCGTAGTTCTTCTTGCGCGAGTAGAACACAATTTGTTGTGGGCGTAGATTTGTCAACTTTCTTGCCGTTACTAGTCCTTTCTTGCTTCAGCGGTATTGTGGGATGAAGCGGCCCAGACCAACCTTACACGTACGCTTACGTGAGACCGGTTCCACCGACTAACATGCACTAGTTGCATAAGGTGGCTGGCGGGTGTCTGTCTCTCCTACTTTAGTTGGAGCGGAATCGATGAACAGGGTCCTTATGAAGGGTAAATAGAAGTTAACAAATCACGTTGTGGCTTTAACGTAGGTAAGAAAACGTTCTTGCTAGAACCCTAATTCAGCCACGTAAAACTTGCAACAACAATTAGAGGACGTCTAACTTGTTTTTGCAGCAAGTGGATTGTGATATGATATGGCCAAAGTTGTGATGAATGATGAATGATCTATATGTGATGTATGAGATGTTCATGCTATTGTAATAGGATTCACGACTTGCATGTCGATGAGTATGACAACCGGCAGGAGCCATAGGAGTTGTCTTTATTCTTTTAATGACCTGCGTGTTATCGAGAAACGCCATGTAAATTACTTTACTTTATTGCTAAACGCGTTAGCCATAGTAGTAGAAGTAATGGTTGGCGAGCAACTTCATGGAGACACGATGATGGAGATCATGATGATGGAGATCATGGTGTCAAGCCGGTGACAAGATGATCATGGAGCCCCAAGATGGAGATCAAAGGAGCTATGTGATATTGGCCATATCATGTCACGTTTATTATTTGATTGCATGTGATGTTTATCATGTTTTGCATCTTGTTTACTTAGAACGACGGTAGTAAATAAGATGATCCCTCACAATAAATTCAAGAAGTGTTCCCCCTAACTGTGCACCATTGCGACAGTTCGCTGTTTCAAAACACCATGTGATGATCGGGTGTTTTATTCAGACGTTCACATACAACGGGTGTAAGACAGATTTACACATGCAAACACTTAGGTTGACTTGACGAGCCTAGCATGTACAGACATGGCCTCGGAACACAGAAGACCGAAAGGTCAAGCATGAGTCGTATAGAAGATACGATCAACATGAAGATGTTCACCGATGTTGACTAGTCCGTCTCACGTCATGATCGGACACGGTCTAGTTTAACTCGGATCATGTAATACTTAGATGACTAGAGGGATGTCTAATCTAAGTGGGAGTTCACTAATAATTTGATTAGTTGAACTTAATTATCATGAACTTAGTCTAAAATCTTTGCAATATGTCTTGTAGATCAAATGGCCAACGTAGTCCTCAACTTCAACGCGTTCCTAGAGAAAACTAAGATGAAAGACGATGGCAGCAACTATACGGACTGGGTCCGGAACCTGAGGATCATCCTCATAGCTGCCAAGAAAGATTATGTCCTACAAGCACCGCTTGGTGACGCACCCGTTCTCCCTGCAGAACAAGATGTTATGAACGCTTGGCAGACACGTTTCGATGACTACTCCCTCGTTCAGTGCGGCATGCTTTACAGCCTAGAGCCGGGGCTCCAAAAGCGTTTTGAGAGACATGGAGCATATGAGATGTTCGAAGAGCTGAAAATGGTTTTCCAAGCTCATGCCCGGGTCGAGAGATATGAAGTCTCCGACAAATTCTTCAGCTGTAAGATGGAGGAAAACAGTTCTGTCAGTGAGCACATACTCACTATGTCTGGGTTGCATAACCGCTTGACTCAGCTGGGAGTTAATCTCCCGGATGATGCGGTCATTGACAGAATCCTCCAGTCGCTTCCACCAAGCTACAAGAGCTTTGTGATGAACTTCAATATGCAGGGGATGGAAAAGACCATTCCTGAAGTATTTGCTATGCTGAAATCAGCGGAGGTAGAAGTCAGGAAGGAACATCAAGTGTTGATGGTCAATAAAACCACTAAGTTCAAGAAAGGCAAGGGTAAAAAGAACTTCAAGAAGGACGGCAAGGAGGTTGTCGCGCCCGACAAGCAAGCTGCCGGGAAGAAGCCAAAGAATGGACCCAAGCCCGAGACTGAGTGCTTTTATTGCAAGGGAAGCGGTCACTGGAAGCGGAACTGCCCTAAGTACTTAGCGGATAAGAAGGCCGGCAAAACAAAAGGTATATGTGATATACATGTAATTGATGTGTACCTTACTAGTGCCCGTAGTTGCTCCTGGGTATTTGATACCGGTGCAGTTGCTCACATTTGTAACTCAAAGCAGGGGCTGCGGAATAAGCGGAAACTGGCAAAGGACGAGGTGACGATGCGCATCGGGAATGGTTCCAAGGTCAATGTGATCGCCGTCGGCACGCTACCTCTGCATCTCCCTTCGGGATTAGTTTTAAACCTTAATAATTGTTATTTAGTGCCAGCTTTGAGCATGAACATTGTATCGGGATCTCGTTTAATTCGAGATGGCTACTCTTTCAAATCTGAGAATAATGGTTGTTCCATTTTTATGAGAGATATGTTTTATGATCATGCTCCTATGGTGAATGGTTTATTCTTTATGAATCTCGAACGTGATGCTACACATGTTCATAATGTGAGTACCAAAAGAAGTAAGGTTGATAATGATAGTCCCACATACTTGTGGCACTGCCGCCTTGGTCACATAGGTGTCAAACGCATGAAGAAGCTCATGCTGATGGACTTTTAGGGTCTCTTGATTATGAATCATTTGACACGTGCGAACCATGCCTAATGGGTAAAATGACCAAGACTCCGTTCTCAGGAACAATGGAGCGAGCAACCGACTTATTGGAAATCATACATACTGATGTGTGCGGTCCGATGAGTGTTGAGGCTCGCGGTGGCTATCGTTATGTTCTCACCCTCACTGATGATTTAAGTAGGTATGGGTATATCTACTTAATGAAACACAAGTCTGAAACCTTTGAAAAGTTCAAGGAATTTCAGAGTGAGGTTGAAAATCAACGTGACAGGAAAATCAAGTTTCTACGATCAGATCGTGGAGGAGAATACTTGAGTCACGAGTTTGGGGCACACTTAAGAAAATGTGGAATAGTTTCACAACTCACGCCGCCTGGAACACCTCAGCGTAATGGTGTGTCCGAACGTCGTAATCGCACTCTGTTAGATATGGTGCGATCTATGATGTCTCTTACCGATTTACCGCTTTCTTTTTGGGGCTATGCTTTAGAGACTGCCGCATTCACTTTAAATAGGGCTCCGTCGAAATCCGTTGAGACGACACCGTATGAATTATGGTTTGGGAAGAAACCTAAGCTGTCGTTTCTAAAAGTTTGGGGATGCGATGCTTATGTCAAGAAACTACAACCTGAAAAGCTCGAACCCAAGTCGGAAAAATGCGTCTTCATAGGATACCCAAAAGAAACTATTGGGTACACCTTCTACCTCAGATCCGAAGGCAAGATCTTTGTTGCCAAGAATGGGTCCTTTCTGGAGAAAGAGTTTCTCTCGAAAGAAGTAAGTGGGAGGAAGGTAGAGCTTGATGAAGTATTACCTCTTGAACCGGAAAATGGCGCAACTCAAGAAAATGTTCCTGAGGTGCCTGCACCGACTAGAGAGGAAGTTAATGAAAATGATCAAGATACTTCTGATCAAGCCCCTACTGAAATTCGAAGGTCCACAAGGACACGTTCCGCACCAGAGTGGTACGGCAACCCTGTCTTGGAAATCATGCTGTTAGACAATGGTGAACCTTCGAACTATGAAGAAGCGATGGCGGGCCCGGATTCCGACAAATGGCTGGAAGCCATGAAATCCGAGATAGGATCCATGTATGAAAACAAAGTATGGACTTTGACTGACTTGCCCGTTGAGCGGTGAGCCATAGAAAATAAATGGATCTTTAAGAAGAAGACAGACGCGGATGGTAATGTGACCATCTATAAAGCTCGGCTTGTCGCTAAGGGTTATCGACAAGTTCAAGGGGTTGACTACGATGAGACTTTCTCACCGGTAGCGAAGCTGAAGTCCGTCCGAATCATGTTAGCAATTGCCGCATTCTATGATTACGAAATATGGCAAATGGACGTCAAAACGACATTCCTTAATGGTTTCCTTAAGGAAGAATTGTATATGATACAGCCGGAAGGTTTTGTCGATCCTAAGAATGCTGACAAAGTGTGCAAGCTCCAACTCTCGATTTATGGGCTGGTGCAAGCATCTCGGAGTTGGAACATTCGCTTTGATGAGATGATCAAAGCGTTTGGGTTTACACAGACTTATGGAGAAGCCTGCGTTTACAAGAAAGTGAGTGGGAGCTCTGTAGCATTTCTCATATTATATGTAGATGACATACTTTTGATGGGAAATGATATAGAACTCTTGGACAGCATCAAGGCCTACTTGAATAAAAGTTTTTCAATGAAGGACCTTGGAGAAGCTGCTTATATATTAGGCATCAAAATCTATAGAGATAGATCGAGACGCCTCATAGGTCTTTCACAAAGCACATACCTTGATAAGATATTGAAGAAGTTCAATATGGATCAATCCAAGAAAGGGTTCTTGCCTGTGTTACAAGGTGTGAAATTGAGCTCAGCTCAATGTCCGACCACGGCAGAAGATATAGAAGAGATGAGCGTCATCCCCTATGCCTCAGCCATAGGTTCTATTATGTATGCCATGCTGTGTACCAGACCTGATGTAAACCTTGCCATCAGTTTGGTAGGTAGGTACCAAAGTAATCCCGGCAAGGAACACTGGACATCGGTCAAGAATATCCTGAAGTACCTGAAAAGGACTAAGGAAATGTTTCTCGTTTATGGAGGTGACGAAGAGCTCGTCGTAAAGGGTTACGTCGACGCTAGCTTCGACACAGATCTGGATGACTCTAAGTCACAAACCGGATACGTGTATATTTTGAATGGTGGGGCAGTAAGCTGGTGCAGTTGCAAGCAAAGCGTCGTGGCGGGATCTACATGTGAAGCGGAGTACATGGCAGCCTCGGAGGCAGCACATGAAGCAATATGGGTGAAGGAGTTCATCACCGACCTAGGAGTCATACCCAATGCGTCGGGGCCGATCAAGCTCTTCTGTGACAACACTGGAGCTATTGCACTTGCCAAGGAGCCCAGGTTTCACAAGAAGACAAGGCACATCAAGCGTCGCTTCAACTCCATTCATGAAAATGTTCAAGATGGAGACATAGAGATTTGTAAAGTACATACAGACCTGAATGTAGCAGATCCGTTGACTAAACCTCTCCCTAGAGCAAAACATGATCAACACCAGAATTCCATGGGTGTTCGATTCATCACAATGTAACTAGATTATTGACTCTAGTGCAAGTGGGAGACCGTTGGAAATATGCCCTAGAGGCAATAATAAAAGCATTATTATTATATTTCCTTGTTCATGATAATTGTCTTTATTCATGCTATAATTGTGTTATCCGGAAATCGTAATACATGTGTGAATAACAGACACCAACATGTCCCTAGTGAGCCTCTAGTTGACTAGCTCGTTGATCAACAGATAGTCATGGTTTCCTGACTATGGACACTGGATGTCATTGATAACGAGATCACATCATTGGGAGAATGATGTGATGGACAAGACCCAATCCTAAACATAGCACAAGATCGTATAGTTCGTTTGCTAGAGTTTTCCAATGTCAAGTATCTTTTCCTTAGACCATGAGATCGTGTAACTCCCGGATACCGTAGGAGTGCTTTGGGTATGCCAAACGTCACAACATAACTGGGTGACTATAAAGGTAGACTACGGGTATCTCCGAAAGTGTCTGTTGGGTGACATGGATCAAGACTGGGATTTGTCACTCCGTATGACGGAGAGGTATCACTGGGCCCACTCGGTAATGCATCATCATAATGAGCTCAGAGTGACCAAGTGTCTGGTCACGGGATCATGCATTGCGGTACGAGTAAAGTGACTTGCCGGTAACGAGATTGAACGAGGTATTGGGATACCGACGATCGAATCTTGGGCAAGTAACATATCGATAGACAAAGGGAATAGCGTACGGGGTTGATAGAATCCTCGACATCGTGGTTCATCCGATGAGATCATCGTGGAGCATGTGGGAGCCAACATGGGTATCCAGATCCCGCTGTTGGTTATTGACCGGAGAGTCGTCTCGGTCATGTCTGCTTGTCTCCCGAACCCGTAGGGTCTACACACTTAAGGTTCAGTTACGCTAGGGTTGTAGGGATATGTATATGCAGTAACCCGAATGTTGTTCGGAGTCCCGGATGAGATCCCGGACGTCACGAGGAGTTCCGGAATGGTCCGGAGGTAAAGATTTATATATGGGAAGTCCTGTTTCGGGCATCGGGACAAGTTTCGGGGTTATCGGTATTGTACCGGGACCACCGGAAGGGTCCCGGGGGTCCACCGGGTGGGTCCACCTGTCCCGGGGGGGCCACATGGGCTGTAGGGGGTGCGCCTTGGCCTAATGGGCCAAGGACACCAGCCCCACATAGGCCCATGCGCCTAGGGTTTGAAGGGGGAAGAGTCCTAGGAGGGGAAGGCACCTCCTAGGTGCCTTGGGGGGGAGGGAAACCTCCCCTTGGCCGCCGGCCATAGGAGATTGGATCTCCTAGGCTGCGCACCACCCCCCCTTGGCACCCCTATATATTGTGGGGGATAGGAGGGACTTCATACCTGAACGCCTTGGCCTTTGGTTGCCTCCTTCTCCCTCCCCAACACCTCCTCCACCTCCATAGTGCTTAGCGAAGCTCTACCGGAGTACTGTAGCTCCATCAACACCACGCCGTCGTGCTGCCGCTGGTTCCATCTCCCTCAACCTCTCCTCCCTCCCTTGCTGGATCAAGAAGGAGGAGACGTGGCTGTTCCGTACGTGTGTTGAACGCGGAGGTGCCGTCCGTTCGGCGCTGGTCATCGGTGATTTGGATCACGTCGAGTACGACTACATCATCACCGTTCTTTTGAACGCTTCCGCTCGCGATCTACAAAGGTATGTAGATGCATCTAATCACTCGTTGCTAGATGAACTCCTAGATGATCTTGGTGAAACGAGTAGGAAAATTTTTGTTTTCTGCAACGTTCCCCAACACCTCCATATGCCTGCTATAGCTCCGGCTTGGGCGAGGGGTCGAGTGGATCCGGTCGCGGCTATACGAGTATGCTTCCTGTTGGTCCAAAGCTATCCTAAGAAGCTCCTTGACCCGTCGCGTCTCTATCGCCTGCGGTGAGTCACCTTCAATTGGAATGGCCTCCAGCCATGCAACATCGGCGACGAGATTGTCCATTGGGTTGGAGTAGTGACCCGGAGGTGTTGAAATAGCCTGAGGTATAACAGTGTTTTAATGAGGCGGATCTATCTGACGAGGCTGAACCGGCACCGGTCCCAGGAGCTTCCGCCCGGTTCCCCTCCAGCGGATTACTGGTTCCTGCTCCCGGGGTGTTGAAAAGGTCTCTGGCCTCGAAAACCGGAGGCAAACGGGATCGGTACTTCCTCCTCATGACTTCATGCGACGTGTTCTGGTCCAACGTGAGCCTGTAGGCTTGTGCGTCTAGAGCGGCCCGCTCTGCGGCCATCCTGGTATCCTCAGCTGCCAAGTCCGCCTTGGCCTGGGTGATCTGTTCCCTTACCTTTGCAATCTCTGCGTTGTGGACGTCCTGATCCACCGGATTAGCTTCCGCCATAAGCACAACCAATGCATCAAATAGCTCTGATAGGACTTGAGCCGGCGGGCACACAGGGCCTCCTGCCCCGGCAGCCGTCGCCACTGCTGAACCGGAGGTTGTTGCCGCAACGGTCGAACAATGAAGCGCTGCTTGTGTGTCGGCCATGAATATTCCAACTCGGTTGGGCAGATCAGAGGGGTCCGGAATACTGTCGCCGTCGGAACAACCCCCAATCCGGCCATCTTGTAGCTGATATAGAGATTCGGTTTCTCCGGTTCATGACTCATCGCCGGAGTAAATGACGGTCTCGCCACCAGATCCTGATCCATCCTCATGACCTCCTCCATGGATGACTCCCACGAAGGCACGCTTCATGGCCGGTTTAACCCGGGCAGATCACGCACGCTGAGCCGTTTCGACGAGGTCGGTGCAGATATCCGGCTCAGGGCCCGGTTCTCCGATCTTGCCGATGAAAACATGTATACCACCAAAGGGGACCCGATACCCGTACTCAACTGAGCCGGCCTCGGGGCCCCAGCCTGCATCGTCGATGTAGAGCTTGCCGCGACGACTCTTAGTCATCCAGCCCACAGCGTAGCCCTTGAGTCCTTCAAAGCGGCCCTCCAAGAACTTGAAACCATCGTGCGATAGCCCCACGGTGGGCGCCAACTGTCGTGGTTTTGTCACGGTAGATGTCCTAGAGAAAGGACTTAGTCGTGGAGCCATCGTGACGGGTTAGCTTGAAGGGGTTAAAGCGGACACAAGGACGCAAGAGAGTTTATACTAGTTCGGCCCCTTCGATGAAGGTAAAAGCCTACGTCTAGTTGTGATGGAATTGATGGGGTTTCGATGACCAGGGAGCAAACAAGCTTCGCCTATGTCTCGAGTTGTTGTCTGTCTCCTTGAACCGCCGCCGGGTCGTCCCCTTATATACACGGGTGACGCCCGCCGGTTCATAGAGTCCCAATACCGGCTCATAGATGTGTCCGGTTTGGTCTCTACTTATTCCTAACTTACAATACAAGTTAAATACCAACGCCAGTTTACGGCTACAGGCCTTGAACCGACCATGGGCCTTGAGCCCTCCTCTGCCTTCTTGGGCTTACTTAACTACTGACGAAGTTAACCCGGCCCAGATAGGCCGGTTTATGCCCAGTAGTGATATCCCCAACACACCCTTCAGAACATCCTTATAATAATTCTCGGGCTTGCGATGCTTTTTCCCCAGCGGTGGCCCGTCCTTCACAACCTTCCTAGCATCCAGCTTGCCCCAGTGCACCTTAGCACGGGTAAGGGCCCTACGGGCACCTTCAATGCAGACGGAGCGCTTGATGACTTCGAGCCTTGGACAGGCCCCCACCAGCCGCCGCGCCAGCCCGAAATAGCTCCCAGGTAGAGCCTCTCTAGGCCACAGCCGAACTATGAGGCCCTTCATGGCCTGTTCGGCCGCCTTGTGGAGCTCGACCAGTTGCTTCAGCTGTTCGCTCAGGGGCACGGGGTGTCCGGCCTCAGCATACTGAGACCAGCCCTCCTCGGCTTGATAGAATGCGGCGGCATCGGACACGCTACGGGGAAGATCTGCGAAGGCTCCTGGAGAACTCGGGATTCGGGTAAGTAACAAGTAACTCACGTTTACATGTTTACTTTGCATAAATAATGCCTTACCCGCCGCTATCTTCTTCACCGCATCCATCTCCTGGAGGTTCTTCTGGGATTCGGCCTTGGCAGACTTGGCATCTTTAATAGCCACCGCGAGCTCGGACGCTCGCGTCTTTGAGTCAAGCTCCAAACTCTCATGTTATTTCATGAGAGCCTGGAGCTCTTGCCGCACCTTGCCAACCTGGGCCTCGTACTTCTCCCGCTCGGTGTGCTCCGTGGCCGCCCTCTTCTCGGCCTCGACCAGCGCTTGCTTAAGGATCGCCACCTCAGGCGTGGCCCCTACAATAGCCACGATACTCCTGTCATTTTTTGCAATTGCACTTTATATATATATATACTTAAACAAGGTATTTCTTACCTTCATTGTCCTCGAGCTTCTTCTTGGCACGCCCGAGCTCTTGCTCGGACCGCTCAAGGTTCTGCTTTAACGTGTCCACTTCCGCAGTCAGTGCGGCGGACACCAGCAGAGAAGCCTGCATACGCATATTGACTCCTTTTTTAGACTCCTGCAAATTTTATTTGATCCTCTATTCGGCTTTTCTTCCCGAACGCCAAATAGAGCATCAGGGTCTACTGTCTATGCGGTAATATTATTTACACATTCTTTACTTACCTCAAAGCCTGTTAAAAGGCTAGTACAAGCTTCAGTCAGTCCGCTCTTGGCGGACTGAACCTTCTGGACCACCGCACTCATAATGGTGCGGTGCTCCTTGTCGATGGAGGCGCCTTTGAGCACCTCCAATAGATTGTCCGGCGCCTCCGGTTGGACGGGGGTCACCGGCACGGTGGGCTTGCTCCTCTTGGAAGGAGGTCCCCCACCGGACTCTGGAACCTTTGAAGGTTCCGGAGCGGTGTCCAGCCTAGGGCCGGACTTGGAGCCCTGGGGGGTTTTATCCCCTTTACTCCTGGAGTCCGGGAGGTTGCCTTGCGACGCCTCCAGGACCACCTCCTCCTGGCTTGGAACCTGTCGGGACAACACTTCGGCATCGTCCGCAGGGCGGGGGGAGGAGGCCGTCGGAAGCGAATTCACATCCGACGAGTCCAGTGAACCGCTCGATGTCGCGTCGAGCCGGTCTTTGGGTGGGCTACATAATCACATTCGACATAAGGGAAAGCTGTGCAATAAAGGAATACTATAAATTACTATGGTATCCGGATACTTACGATTTCGCCAGGGGCTTGGCCCTGAGAGGCCACTCCTCTCCGCCGTCGTCGGCGTTGGTGGAGTAGTTTGGGGAAGGGTTCTCCCCTTCTTGGACCCTTCGACTGTTGGAAATATGCCCTAGAGGCAATATCAAAAGTATTATTATTATATTTCCTTGTTCATGATAATTGTCTTTTATTCATGCTATAACTGTATTATCCGGAAATCGTAATACACGTGTGAATACATAGACCACAATATGTCCCTAGTGAGCCTCTAGTTGACTAGCTCGTTGTGATCAACAGATAGTCATGGTTTCCTGGCTATGGACATTGGATGTCGTTGACAACGGGATCACATCATTAGGAGAATGATGTGATGGACAAGACCCAATCCTAAGACTAGCACAAAAGATCGTGTAGTTCATTTGCTAGAGCTTTGCCAATGTCAAGTATCTCTTCCTTCGACCATGAGAGCGTGTAACTCCTGGATACCTAGGAGTGCTTTGGGTGTATCAAACGTCACAACGTAACTGGGTGACTATAAAGGTGCACTACAGGTATCTCCGAAAGTATCTATTGTTTTATGCGGATCGAGACTGGGATTTGTCACTCCATGTAAACGGAGAGGTATCTCTGGGCCCACTCGGTAGGACATCATCATATGCGCAATGTGACCAAGGAGTTGATCACGGGATGATGTGTTACGGAACGAGTAAAGTGACTTGCCGGTAACGAGATTGAACAAGGTATTGGATACCGACGATCGAATCTCGGGCAAGTAACATACCGATAGACAAAGGGAATTGAATACGGGATTGATTAAGTCCTTGACATCGTGGTTCATCCGATGAGATCATCGTGGAACATGTGGGAGCCATCATGGGTATCCAGATCCTGCTGTTGGTTATTGACCGGAGAACGTCTCGGTCATGTCTACATGTCTCCCGAACCCGTAGGGTCTACACACTTAAGGTTCGATGACGCTAGGGTTATAAAGGAAGTTTGTATGTGGTTACCGAATGTTGTTCGGAGTCCCGGATGAGATCCCGGACGTCACGAGGAGTTCCGGAATGGTCCGGAGGTAAAGATTTATATATGGGAAGTCCTATTTTGGCCACCGGAAAATGTTCGGGATTTTTCGGTATTGTACCGGGAAGGTTCTAGAATGTTCCGGAGTGGGGCCCACCTGCATGGGGGGACCCACATGGACGTGGGTAGTGGGGGCAAGGCCCCACACCCCTGGTCAAGGCGCACCAAGATCCCCCCTTAGAAGGAATAAGATCATATCCCGAAGGGATAAGATCAAGATCCCTAAAAAGGGGGGATAACAATCGGTGGGGAAGGAAATAATGAGATTTCTTTCCTCCCACCTTGGCCAACGCCCCAATGGACTTGGAGGGCAAGAAACCAGCCCCTCCACCCCTATATATAGTGGGGAGGCGCATGAGAGCTATACATGAAGTTCTGGCGCAGCCCTCCCCCTCTCCAACTCCACCTCCTCCTGAGTAGTGCTTGGCGAAGCCCTGCTGGATTGCCACGCTCCTCCACCACCACCACACCGTTGTGCTGCTGTTGGATGGAGTCTTCCTCAAACTCTCCCTCTCTCCTTGCTGGATCAAGGCGTGGGAGACGTCACCGGGCTGTACGTGTGTTGAACGCGGAGGTGCCGTCCGTTCGGCACTAGGATCATCGGTGATTTGAATCACGACGAGTACGACTCCATCAACCCCGTTCACTTGAACGCTTCCGCTTAGCGATCTACAAGGGTATGTAGATGCACTCTCTTTCTACTCATTGCTGGTCTCTCCATAGATAGATCTTGGTGACACGTAGGAAAATTTTGAATTTCTGCTACGTTCCCCAACAGTGGTATCAGAGCTAGGTCTATTGCGTAGATTCTTTGCACGAGTAGAACACAAAGTAGTTGTGGGTGTTGATTTTGTTCAATATGCTAACCGTTACTAGTCCAATCTTGTTTTGACGGTATTGTGGGATGAAGCGGCCCGGACCGACCTTACACGTGCTCTTACGTGAGACAGGTTCCACCAATTGACATGCACTTGGTGCATAAGGTGGCTAGCGGGTGCCAGTCTCTCCCACTTTAGTCGGAACGGATTCGATGAAAAGGGTCCTTATGAAGGGTAAATAGCAATTGGCATATCACGTTGTGGTCTTGCGTAGGTAAGAAACGTTCTTGCTAGAAACCCATAGCAGCCACGTAAAACATGCAACAACAATTAGAGGACGTCTAACTTGTTTTTGCAGGGTATGCTATGTGATGTGATATGGCCAAGTAGAATGTGATGAATGATATGTGATGTATGAGATTGATCATGTTCTTGTAATAGGATTCACGACTTGCATGTCGATGAGTATGACAACCGGCAGGAGCCATAGGAGTTGTCTTAATTTATTGTATGACCTGCGTGTCATTGAACAACGCCATGTAACTTACTTTACTTTATTGCTAAACACGTTAGCCATAGAAGTAGAAGTAGTCGTTGGCGTGACAACTTCATGAAGACACGATGATGGAGATCATGATGATGGAGATCATGGTGTCAAGCCGGTGACAAGATGATCATGGAGCCTCGAAGATGAAGATCAATGGAGCTATATGATATTGGCCATATCATGTCACAACTATATAATTGCATGTGATGTTTATTATGATTATGCATCTTGTTTACTTAGGACGACGGTAGTAAATAAGATGATCCCTTACAAAATTTCAAGAAGTGTTCTCCCCTAACTGTGCACCGTTGCTACAGTTCGTCGCTTCTAAGCACCACGTGATGATCGGGTGTGATGGATTCTTACGTTCACATACAACGGGTGTAAGACAGTTTTACACAGCGAAAACACTTAGGGTTAACTTGACGAGCCTAGCATGTACAGACATGGCCTCGGAACACGGAGACCGAAAGGTCGAGCATGAGTCGTATAGTAGATACGATCAACATGAAGATGTTCACCGATGATGACTAGTCCGTCTCACGTGATGATCGGACACGGCCTAGTTTACTCGGATCATGTAATCACTTAGATGACCAGAGGGATGTCTATCTGAGTGGGAGTTCATAAGATGAACTTAATTATCCTGAACATAGTCAAAAGACCTTTTGCAGATTATGTCGTAGCTCGCGCTTTAGTTCCACTGTTTAGATATGTTCCTAGAGAAAATATAGTTGAAAGTTGACAGTAGCGATTATGCGGACAGTAGAAAGCTTATGTCCTTAATGCACTGCTCAGTGTGCTGAACCCCAAACGTCGTTTGTGGATGTTTCGAACATCGAACATACACGTTTTGATAACTACGTGATAGTTCAGTTAAATGGTTTAAGTAGAGGCACCAAAGACGTTTTCGAAACATCGCGGAACATATGAGATGTTTCGAGGGCTGAAATTGGGATTTCAGGCTCGTGCTCACGTCAAGAGGTATAAGACCTCCGACGATTCTCTTAGCCTGCAAGCTAAGGGAGAAAATCTCAATCGTTGAGCTTGTGCTCAGATTGTCTGAGTGCAACAATCACTTGAATTGAGTGGGAGTTAATCTTCCAAATGAGATAGTGATGTTTCTCCAAAGTCATTGCCACCAAGCTGCTAGAGCTTCGTGATGAACTATAACATATCAGGGATAGACATGATGATCCTTGAGGTATTCACGATGTTTGACACCGCGAAAGTAGAAATCAAGAAGGAGCATCAATTGTTGATGGTTGGTGAAACCACTAGTTTCAAGAAGGGCAAGGGCAAGAGGGGATACTTCATGAAACGGCAAATCAGTTGCTGCACCAGTGAAGAAACCCGAGGTTGAACCCAAACCCGAGACTAAGTGCTTCTGTGATAAGGGGAATAGCCGCTAGAGCAGAATTACCCTAGATACTTTGTAGATAAGAAGGCTGGCAAGGTCGATAGAAGTATATTGGATATACATTATGTTAATGTGTACTTTACTAGTACTCCTAGTAGCACCAGGGTATAAGATACCGGTTCGGTTGCTAAGTGTTAGTAACTCGAAATAAAGAGCTACGGAATAAACGGAGACTAGCTAAAGGTGAGCTGACGATATGTGTTGGAAGTGTTTCCAAGTTTGATGTGATCAAACATCGCACGCTCCCTGTACCATCAAGATTAGTATTAAACCTGAATAATTGTCATTTGGTGCTTGCGTTGAGCATAGACATGATTGGATTATGTCTATCGCAATACGGTTATTCATTTAAGGAGAATAATGATTACTCTATTTATTTGAATAAAACCTTCAATGGTCTTGCACCTAAAGGAATGGTTTATTGAATCTTGATCGTAATGATACACATTTTCATGCCAAAAGATATAAGATAGTAATGATAGTACCACTTACTTGTGGCACTGCCATGTAAGTCATAATGGTATAAAACGCATGAAGAAGCTCCATGTTGATGGATCTTTGGACTCACTCGTTTTAGAAAAGTTTGAGACATGTGAACCATGTCTATTGGTGTATACGCATGAAGAAACTCCATGCAGATGGATCGTTTGGACTCACTTGATTTTGAATCACTTGAGATATGCAAATCATACCACATGGGCAAGATGACTGAAAAGCCTCGTTTTCAGTAAGATGGAACAAGATAGCAACTTGTTGGAAGTAACACATTTGATGTATCCAATCCAATGAGTGCTGAGGCATGTAGTGAATATCGTTATGATCTTACTTCACAGATGATTCGAGTAGATGTTGAGAATATTTACTTGATGAAATACAAGTCTGAATTATTGAATGGTTCAAGTAATTTCAGAGTGAAGTAGAAGATCATTGTGACAAGAGGATAAAATGTCTATGATGTGAATATCTAAGTTACGAGTTTTGGCACACAATTAAGACATTGTGGAAATTGTTTCGCAATTAATACCGCCTGGAACACCATAGTGTGATGGTGTGTCCGAACATCATAGTTGCACCCTATTGGATATGGTGCGTACCATGATGTCTCTTATCGAATTACCACTATTGTCCATGGGTTAGGCATTAGAGACAACCACATTCACTTTAAATAGGGCACCACGTAATTCCGTTGAGATGACACCGTATGAATTATGGTTTAGAGAAACCTAAGTTGTCGTTTCTCAAAGGTTTGGGGCTGCAACGCTTATGTGAAAAAGTTTCAGGATTGATAAGCTTGAACCCAAAGCGGATAAAATGCATCTTCATAGGACACCCAAAACAGTTGGGTATACCTCCTGTCTCAGATCCGAAAGCAATAAGGGATTGTTTCTAGAATCAGGTACTTTCTCGAGGAAAAGTTTCTCTCGAAAGAATTGAGTGGGAGGATGGTGGAGACTTGATGAGGTTATTGAACCATCACTTCAACAAGTGTGTAGCAGGGCACAGGAAGTTGTTCCTGTGGCACCTACACCAATTGAAGTAGAAGCTTATGATAGTGATCATGAAGTTTCGGATCAAGTCACTACCGTACCTTGTAGGGTGACATGGATACGTACTACTTCGGAGTGGTACGTAATCCTGTCTTGGAAGTCATGTTGCTAGACAACAATGAGCCTACGAGCTATGGAGAAGCGATGGTGGGCCCGGATTCCGATAAATGGCTTGAGGCCATAAAATCCGAGAGAGGATCCATGTATGAAAACAAAGTGAAGACTTTGGCAGAACGGCTCGATGGTCGTAAGGCAAATGAGTACGGATGGATTTTAAAAGGAAGACAGACAATGATGGTAAGAATTACCATTAAGAAAGCTCGACTTGTCGTTAAGATGTTTTCCGACAAGTTCAAGGAGTTGACTACGATGAGATTTTCTCACTCATAGCGATGCTAAGAGTCTGTTGGAATTATATTAGCGATTACTGCATTATTTATGAAATCTTGCAGATAGGATGTCAAAACATTGTTTCCTCGACGATTTTCTTGAGGAAAGGTTGTATGTGATACAACCGGAAGGTTTTGTCAATCCCGAAAGATGCTAATAAGTATGCAAAGCTCCAGCAATCCTTCTAAGGACTGGAGTGAGCATCTCGGAGTTGGAATGTATGCTTTGATGATGATCAAAGATTTTGGGTTTGTACAAAGTTTATGAGAAACTTGTATTTCCAAAGAAGTGAGTGGGAGCACTATAGAATTTCTGATGAGTATATGTTGTTGACATATTGTTGATCAGAAATGACGTAGAATTTCTGGAAAGCATATAGGGTTATTTTGAAAGTTTTTTTCAATGAAAGCCTGGATTAAGCTACTTGAACATTGAGCATCAAGATCTATAAGGATAGATCAAAATGCTTAATAATACTTTCAAATGAGCACATACCTTGACATGATCTTGAAGGTGTTCAAGATGGACCAGTCAAAGAAGGAGTTCTTGCCTGAGTTGTAAGGTACCAAGTTAAGACTTAAAGCTCGACCACGGCAGAATAGAGAGAAAGGACGAAGGTCGTCCCCTATGCTTAAGACGTAGGCTCTTCAGTATGCTATGCTGTGTACTGCACCTGAAGTGTGCCTTGCCATGAGTCAGTCAAGGGGTACAAGAGTGATCCAAGAATGCCTCACAGGACAGCGGTCAAAGTTATCCTTAGTAACTAGTGGACTAAGGAATTTTCTCGATTATGGAGGTGGTAAAAGAGTTCGTCGTAAAGGTTACGACGATGCAAGCTTGACGCCTATCCGGATAGCTCTGAGTAGAGAGACCGGATACATATAATGGAGCAATAATTTAGAATAGCTCCAAGTAGAACAGTTGTTTGGAATAGCTCCAAATAGAGCGTGGTAGCTGCATCTAGGAGATGACATAGAGATTTGTAAAGCACACACGGATCTGAAAGGTTCAGACCCGTTGACTAAAACCTCTCTCACAAGCAACATGATCAAACATAAAACTCATTGAGTGTTAATCACATAGTGATGTGAACTAGACTACTGACTCTAGTAAACTCTTGGGTATTAGTCACATGGCGATCTGACCTGTGAGTGTTAATCACATGGCGATGTGAACTAGAATATTGACTCTAGTGCAAGTGGGAGACTGTTGGAAATATGCCCTAGAGGCAATAATAAAAGTATTATTATTATATTTCCTTGTTCATGATAATTGTCTTTTATTCATGCTATAACTGTATTATCCGGAAATCGTAATACACGTGTGAATACATAGACCACAATATGTCCCTAGTGAGCCTCTAGTTGACTAGCTCGTTGTGATCAACAGATAGTCATGGTTTCCTGGCTATGGACATTGGATGTCGTTGATAACGGGATCACATCATTAGGAGAATGATGTGATGGACAAGACCCAATCCTAAGACTAGCACAAAAGATCGTGTAGTTCATTTGCTAGAGCTTTGCCAATGTCAAGTATCTCTTCCTTCGACCATGAGAGCGTGTAACTCCTGGATACCGTAGGAGTGCTTTGGGTGTATCAAACGTCACAACGTAACTGGGTGACTATAAAGGTGCACTACAGGTATCTCCGAAAGTATCTATTGTTTTATGCGGATCGAGACTGGGATTTGTCACTCCGTGTAAACGGAGAGGTATCTCTGGGCCCACTCGGTAGGACATCATCATATGCGCAATGTGACCAAGGAGTTGATCACGGGATGATGTGTTACGGAACGAGTAAAGTGACTTGCTGGTAACGAGATTGAACAAGGTATTGGATACCGACGATCGAATCTCGGGCAAGTAACATACCGATAGACAAAGGGAATTGAAAACGGGATTGATTAAGTCCTTGACATCGTGGTTCATCCGATGAGATCATCGTGGAACATGTGGGAGCCATCATGGGTATCCAGATCCCGCTGTTGGTTATTGACCGGAGAACGTCTCGGTCATGTCTACATGTCTCCCGAACCCGTAGGGTCTACACACTTAAGGTTCGATGACGCTAGGGTTATAAAGGAAGTTTGTATGTGGTTACCGAATGTTGTTCGGAGTCCCGGATGACATCCCGGACGTCACGAGGAGTTCCGGAATGGTTCGGAGGTAAAGATTTATATATGGGAAGTCCTATTTTGGCCACCGGAAAATGTTTGGGATTTTTCGGTATTGTACCGGGAAGGTTCTAGAAGGTTCCGGAGTGGGGCCCACCTGCATGGGGGGACCCACATGGACGTGGGTAGTGGGGGCAAGGCCCCACACCCCTGGTCAAGGCGCACCAAGATCCCCCCTTAGAAGGAATAAGATCATATCCCGAAGGGATAAGATCAAGATCCCTAAAAAGGGGGGATAACAATCGGTGGGGAAGGAAATAATGAGATTTCTTTCCTCCCACCTTGGCCAATGCCCCAATGGACTTGGAGGGCAAGAAACCAGCCCCTCCACCCCTATATATAGTGGGGAGGCGCATGGGAGCTATACACGAAGTTCTGGCGCAGCCCTCCCCTTCTCCAACTCCACCTCCTCCTGAGTAGTGCTTGGCGAAGCCCTGCTGGATTGCCACGCTCCTCCACCACCACCACGCCGTTGTGCTGCTGTTGGATGGAGTCTTCCTCAACCTCTCCCTCTCTCCTTGCTGGATCAAGGCATGGGAGACGTCACCGGGCTGTACGTGTGTTGAACGCGGAGGTGCCGTCCGTTCGGCACTAGGATCATCGGTGATTTGAATCACGACGAGTACGACTCCATCAACCCTGTTCACTTGAACGCTTCCGCTTAGCGATCTACAAGGGTATGTAGATGCATTGTCTTTCTACTTGTTGCTGGTCTCTCCATAGATAGATCTTGGTGACACGTAGGAAAATTTTGAATTTCTGCTACGTTCCCCAACATCGGCCTCCCCAGTAAGGGCGGCCTTCCTTTTCTTCTCTCCTCCGGCAGGGGGGGGAGAGGTCTCTTCTTCCTCCTCCTCGTCTTCATGGGAGGAATGCGCCTTGGAGTCGTCGGATGATGAACCCGACACCTCCTGGCGCCGGGCACTCTTTCGAGTCCCCATGGCCTTCTTCGTGGCCTTCTCCGGCATCACATGGGGTGCCAGAACCAGCAGCTTCGCCAAGCAGGCATCGGCTGGGTCTTCGGGCAAAGGAGCCAGACAGTCGATCTGTCCGGACTTCGCCTGCCAAACCTGTCAAAGGTAAGGGAGCTTAGATTCCGCATAGAGTTAAACTATGAAAAACTAATACCCTGTAAAAGGTACAAACAACTTACCGCGCTAGCGTGACGCTGCGCGCTGAATCCGCGATCCTCGGTAGCGGATGCGGGAGCCTCGGCGCCCTTGAAAAGCACCTTCCAGGCATCTTCGTACGTCGTGTCAAAGAGCCTGCTCAGAGTTCGATGCTGCGCCGGGTTGAACTCCCATAGATTGAAGGCCCGTTGTTGACACGGGAGGATCAGGCGGATGAGCATAACCTGGACTACGTTGACAAGCTTGAGCTGCTTGTTCACCAGGATTTGGAGGCATGTTTGCAGTCCAGTCACCTCTCCTTTGCTGCCCCATGACAGGCCCGTCTCCTTCCAGGACGTGAGCCGCGTTGGGGGTCCGGACCGGAACATGGGGACTGCGACCCACTCAGGGTCGCGCGGCTCGGTGATGTAAAACCACCCCGATTGCCACCCCTTCAGGGTCTCCACATAGGAGCCCTCGAGCCATAAGACGTTGGGCATCTTGCCCACCATGGCGCCTCCGCACTCCGCCTGGTTGCCGCGCACCACCTTCGGCTTGACGTTGAAAGTCTTAAGCCATAGGCCAAAATGGGGGCGGATGCAGAGGAAAGCCTCGCACACGACGATAAACGCCGAGATGTTGAGGATGAAGTTCGGGGCCAGATCATGGAAATCCAGGCCATAGTAGAACATGAGTCCCCGGACGAATAGGTGGATAGGAAAGCCCAGTCCGCGGAGGAAGTGGGGAAGGAACACTACCCTCTCATGGGGCCTTGGGGTGGGAGCTGCCCCTTTTCGGGGAGCCGGTGCGCGATGTCGTTAGACAAGTATCCGGCCTTCCTCAGTTTTTTGATGTGTCCCTCCGTAACAAAGAAGACCATCCACTTGCCTCCCGCTCCGGACATGGCTGGAGAAGGTTGAGGTGAGGAGTGCGGACTTGGGCACTGGAGCTCGAGTGTGCGAGAATGGATAGGTAAAGGAGGAAGAAGGCGTAGGTGAAAAGGTGGATCCTTATCCCCTTATATAGGTGGAGGCAACTACGTGTCCCCACCAGCCTGGTAAAATTCGCTTATCTCCAAGCACCGTAATCAATGGCGCGGTTGGGTTACCCACGCCCGTATTGATGAGAATCCCGGAATAAGGGGACACGATCTCTGATTTCACAAGACGTGCCAAGGAAACCGCCTCGCATGACGCGCTGAGGTGGGATAATAGAACGATTCAGATAAAAGCTTGGCCGTGGTGTGTCACACTACGGAATACGTCAGCAGATTAGATTTGTGTAAATATTATTCTCTCTATGGCAATATGTGGAAACTTATTTTGCAGAGCCGGACACTATCTTTGTGTTCAAAATCTTCTATGAAGTACTTGAAGGAGGATTAGGGGGTGTCCGGATGGCCGGACTCCTGGACTATGAAGATACAAGATTGAAGACTTCGTCCCGTGTCCGAAAGGGACTTTCCTTGGCGTGGAAGGCAAGCTTGGCGATACGGATATGTAGATCTCCTACCATTGTAACCGACTTTGTGTAACCCTAGCCCTCTCCGGTGTCTATATAAACCGGAGGGTTTTAGTCCGCAGGACAACATACAGAACAACAATCATACCATAGGCTAGCTTCTAGGGTTTAGCCTCTCTGATCTCGTGGTAGATCTACTCTTGTACTACCCATATCATCAATATTAATCAAGCAAGACGTAGGGTTTTACCTCCATCAAGAGGGCCCGAACCTGGGTAAAACTTTGTGTCCCCTACCTCCTGTTACCATTCGGCCTAGACGCACAGTTTGGGACCCCCTACCCGAGATCCGCCGATTTTGACACCGACCGTGTACGCGGCGGATGGGATGGAGTCACTGGCGGCAGGAGCAGCAAAGGAATGACGGTGGGCGTGCGTGTGGAGTAGATGTGATCTGATCGTGGCGGCTAGGGTTAGGAGACACCACACACTTATTGTTGGGGAACATAGTAATTTCAAAAAAAATCCTACGCACACACAGGATCATGGTGATGCATAGCAAAGAGAGGGGAGAGTGTTGTGTACGTACCCTCGTAGACCGTTCGCGGAAGCGTTATATCAACGCGGTTGATGTAGTCGTACGTCTTCACGATCCGACCGATCGATGTACCGAAAGCACGACACCTCCTAGTTATGCACACGTTCGGCTCGGTGACGTCCTCGCCTTCTTGATCCAGCAAGAGGGGCAAAGTAGTAGATGAGTTCCGGCAGCACGACAGCATGGTGACGGTGTTGGTGAAGAACAATCTCCGTAGGGCTTCGCCTAAGCACTACGAAAACTATGACGGAGGATAAACTAGAGGGGACGGGGTTGCCGGCACACGGCTTGATGTGTCTTGATGTGTCTTTGGTGCTAGACCTGCCCCTCTATTTATATGTTGAGCCCTGCGGTCGAAACTTGGAGCAAAAGCCTCCTCAAAGTCGGTTTTGCCCGAAAGGCAAGAGTCCCACTCGAACTCCAGGACCAAACGCCACAATCCTTGGCGTCTGGCCCAGACTCCATGTGCTTCGGCATCTAGCCCAGGGCCAGACGCCAGGGTCTCCGGCGTTTGGCCCCTTGGCCTCCGCAAAACTCCTTTTGCACCGACTTATAGCCCCATGGGCCTGACCCCTTGGCCAAACAATATCATCCAATATATGAATCTTTACCTCCGGACCATTCCGGAGCTCCTCGTCATGTCTGTGATCTCATTCGGGACTTCGAACAACATTCAGTCACCAACATACATAACTCATAGTACTATATCGTCAACGAATGTTAAGCGTGCGGACCCTACGGGTTCGAGAACTATGTAGACATGACCAAGACACCTCTCTGGTCAATAACCAATAGCGCGACCTGAATGCCCATATTGGCTCCTACATATTCTACGAAGATCTTTATCGGTCAGACCGCATAACAACATACGTTGTTCCCTTTGTCATCGTTATGTTACTTGCCCGAGATTCAATCGTCGGTATCGCAATACCTAGATCAATATCGTTACTGGCAAGTCTCTTTACTCGTTCCGTAATACATAATCCCGCAACTAACTCATTAGTTGCAATGCTTGCAAGGCTTATAGTGATGTGCATTACCGAGTGGGCCCAGAGATACCACTCCGAAAATCGGAGTGACAAATCCTAATCTCGAAATACGCCAACCCAACAAGTACATTCGGAGACACCTGTAGAGCACCTTTATAATCACCCAGTTATGTTGTGACGTTTGGTGGAACACAAAGTGTTCCTCTGGTAAACGGGAGTTGCATAATCTCATAGGCATAGGAACATGTATAAGTCATGAAGAAAGCAATAGCAACAAATTAAACGATCAAGTGCTATGCTAACGGAATGGGTCAAGTCAATCACATCATTCTCCTAATGATGTGATCCCATTAATCAAACGACAACTCATGTCTATGTTTAGGAAACATAACCATCTTTGATCAACGAGCTAGTCAAGTAGAGGCATACTAGTGACACTCTGTTTGTCTATGTATTCACACATGTATTATGTTTCCGGTTAATACAATTCTAGCATGAATAATAAACATTTATTATGATATAAGGAAATAAATAATAACTTTATTATTGCCTCTAGGGCATATTTCCTTCAGTCTCCCACTTGCACTAGAGTCAATAATCTAGTTCACATCGCCATGTGATTTAATACCAATAGTTCACATCACCATGTGATTAACACCCATAGTTCACATCGACATGTGACCAACACCCAAAGGGTTTACTAGAGTCAATAGTCTAGTTCACATCGCTATGTTATTAACACCCAAAGAGTACTAAGGTGTGATCATGTCTTGCTTGTGAGAGAAGTTTATACAACGGGTCTGCCACATTCAGATCCGTAAGTATTTTGCAAATATCTATGTCAACAATGCTCTGCACGGAGCTACTCTAGCTAATTGCTCCCACTTTCAATATGTATCCAGATTGAGACTTAGAGTCATCTAGATCAGTGTCAAAATTTGCATCGACATAACCCTTTACGACGAACCTTTTTGTCACCTCCATAATCGAGAAACGTATCCTTATTCCACTAAGGATAATTTTGACCGTTGTCCAGTGATCTACTCCTAGATCACTATTGTACCCCTTGCCAAAAACAGTGTAGAGTATACAATAGATCTAGTACACATCATGGTATATTTTATAGAACCTATGGCCAAGGCATAGGGAATGAGTTTCATTCTCTTTCTATCTTCTGCCGTGGTCAGGCTTTGAGTCTTACTCAGTTTCACACCTTGCAACACAGGCAAGAACTCTTTCTTTGACAGTTCCATTTTGAACTACTTCAAAATCTTGTCAAGGTATGTACTCATTGAAAAACTTATCGAGCGTCTTGATCTATCTCTATAGATCTTGATGCTTAATATGTAAGAAGATTCACCGGGGTATTTCTTTGAAGAACTCCTTTCAAACACTCCTTTATGCTTTGCAGAATAATTCTACATTATCTTCGATCAACAATATGTCATTCACATATACTTATCAGAAATGTTGTAGTGCTCCCACTCACTTTCTTGTAAATACAGGTTTCACCGCAAGTCTGTATAAAACTATATGCTTTGATCAACTTATCAAAGCATATATTCCAACTCCGAGATGCTTGCACCAGTCCATAGATGGATCGCTAGAGCTTGCATATTTTCTTAGCACCTTTAGGATTGACAAAACCTTCTGGTAGCATCATATACAACTCTTTCTTTGATAAATCCTTTAAGGAATGCAGTTTTGTTTATCCATTTGCCAGATTTCGTAAAATGCGGCAATTGCTAACATGATTCAGATAGACTTAAGCATAGATACGAGTGAGAAACTCTCATCGTAGTCAACACCTTGAACTTGTCAAAAACCTTTTACGACAATTCTAGCTTTGTAGATAGTAATACTACTATCAGCGTCCGTCTTCCTCTTGAAGATCCATTTAATCTCAATGGCTCGCCGATCAATGGGCAACTCAATCAAAGTCCATACTTTGTTCTCATACATGGATCTCATCTCAGATTTCATGGCCTCAAGCCATTTCGCGGAATCTGGGCTCATCATCACTTCCTCGTAGTTCATAGGCTCATCATTGTCAAGTAACATGACCTCCAGAACAGGATTACCGTACCACTCTGGTGCGGATTGTTGGAAATATGCCCTAGAGGCAATAATAAAATGGTTATTATTATATTTCTTTGTTCATGATAATTGTCTATTGTTCATGCTATAATTGTGTTATCCGGAAATCGTAATACATCTGTGAATACATAGACCACAACACGTCCCTAGTGAGCCTCTAGTTGACTAGCTCATTGATCAAAAGATAGTCATGGTTTCCTGACTATGGACATTGGATGTCATTGATAACGGGATCACATCATTAGGAGAATGATGTGATGGACAAGACCCAATCCTAAGCATAGCTCAAAGATCGTGTAGTTTGTTTGCTGTAGCTTTTCTAAATGTCAAGTATCATTTCCTTAGACCATGAGATTGTGCAACTCCCGGACATCGTAGGAGTGCCTTGGGTATGCCAAACGTCACAACATAACTAGGTGACTATAAAGGTACATTACAGGTATCTCCGAAAGTGTCTGTTGGGTTGGCACGAATCGAGACTGGGATTTGTCACTCCGTATGACGGAGAGGTATCTCTGGGCCCACTCAGTAATGCATCATCATAATGAGCTCAATGTGATCAAGTGGTTGATCACAGGATCATGCATTACGGTACGAGTAAAGTGACTTGCCGGTAACGAGACTGAACAAGGTATTGGGATACCGACGATCAAGTCTCGGGCAAGTAACGTACCGATTGACAAAGGGAATTGTATACGGATTGATTGAATCCTTGACATCATGGTTCATCCGATGAGATCATCGTGGAGCATGTGGGAGCCAACATGGGTATCCAGATCCCGCTGTTGGTTATTGATCGGAGAGTCGTCTCGGTCATGTCTGCATGTCTCCCGAACCCGTAGGGTCTACACACTTAAGGTTCGGTGACACTAGGGTTGTTAGCAAGACTTGTATGTGATTACTGAATGTTGTTCGGAGTCCCGGATGAGATCCCGGACGTCACGAGGAGTTCCGGAATGGTCCGCAGGTGAAGATTTATATGTAGGAAGTTATCATACGGTCACCGGAAAGGTTCGGGGGCATATCAGTATTGTACCGGGGCCACTGGAGGGGTTCCGGGGGTCCACCGGGAGGGGCCACCTCTTCCGGAGGGCCTTATGGGCTGTATGGAGAAGGGAACCAGCCCAAGTGGGCTGGGGCGCCACACCCCCCTAGGGCCCATGCGCCTAGGGTTTGGGGGAAACCCTAAGGGGGGCGCCCCCTTGCTTGGGGGGCAAGCCCCCCTCCCCTTGGCCGCCGCCCCCCCTCTAAATCTCATCTAGAGGGGGCCGGCCCCCTTCCCCCTTCCCCCTTCCCCCTTCCCCTATAAATAGAGGGGTGAGGGGAGGGCTGCATAAAACATCCAAGGCGCAGCCCCTCCCCTCCCCAACACCTCTCCTCCTCCATAAGAGCTTGGCGAAGCCCTGCCGGAGTACTGCAGCTTCACCACCACCACGCCGTCATGCTGCTATTGGATCCCTTTTCCTCAACCTCTCCCTCCTCCTTGCCGGATCAAGGCGTGGGAGACGTCCTCGCTTCGTACGTGTGTTGAACGCGGAGGTGCCGTCCGTTCGGCGCTAGGATCTTCGGTGATTTGGATCACGACAAGTACGACTCCATCAACCCGTTCTCTTGAACGCTTCCGCTCGTGATCTATAAGGGTATGTAGATGCACTCCTCTCTCCCTCGTTGCTAGATGACTCCATAGATTGATCTTGGTGATGCGTAGAAAATTTTAAAATTCTGCTACGTTCCCCAACAGTGGCATCATGAGCTAGGTCTATGCGTAGTTACTATGCACGAGTAGAACACAAAGCAGTTGTGGGCGTCGATATTGTGAATTATCTTGCCGTTACTAGTCTTATCTTGATTCGGCGGCATTGTGGGATGAAGAGGCCCGGACCAACCTTACACGTACGCTTACATGAGACCGGTTCCACCGACTGACATGCACTAGTTGCATAAGGTGGCTGGCGGGTGTCTGTCTCTCCCACTTTAGTCGGATCGGATTTGATGAATAGGGTCCTTATGAAGGGTAAATAGAAATTGGCAATTCACGCTGTGGTTTTGGCGTAGGTAAGAAATGTTCTTGCTAGAATCCTATAGCAGCCATGTAAAAACTTGCAACAACAATTAGAGGACGTCTAACTTGTTTTTGCAGCAAGTGTTTTGTGATGTGATATGGCCAAAGGATGTGATGAATGATATATGTGATGTATGAGATGATCATGTTCTTGTAATAGGAATCACGACTTGCATGTCGATGAGTATGACAACCGGCAGGAGCCATAGGAGTTGTCTTTATTTATTTATGACATGCGTGTCAACATAAACGCCATGTAATTACTTTACTTTATTGCTAAAGCATTAGCCATAGTAGTAGAAGTAATAGATGACGAGACAACTTCAAGAAGACACGATGATGGAGATCATGATGATGGAGATCATGGTGTCATGCCGGTGACAACGATGATCATGGAGCCCCGAAGATGGAGATCAAAAGGAGCAAATGATAATGGCCATATCATGTCACTATTTGATTGCATGTGATGTTTATCATGTTTTACATCTTATTTGCTTAGAACGACGGTAGCTTAAATAAGATGATCCCTCGTAATAATTTCAAGAAAGTGTTCCCCCTAACTGTGCACCGTTGTGAAGGTTCGTTGTTTCGAAGCACCACGTGATGATCGGGTGTGATAGATTCTAACATTCGAATACAACTGGTGTAAGCCAGATTTACACACGCAATACACTTAGGTTGACTTGACGATTCTAGCATGTACAGACATGGCCTCGGAACATAGAAGACCGAAAGGTCGAGCATGAGTCGTATAGAAGATACGATCAACATGAAGATGTTCACCGATGTTGACTAGTCCGTCTCACGTGATGATCGGACACGGCCTAGTTAACTCAGATCATGTTATACTTAGATGACTGGAGGGATGTCTATCTGAGTGGAAGTTCATTGAATAATTTGATTAGATGAATTTAATTATCACGAACTTAGTCTAAATCTTTACAATATGTCTTGTAGATCAAATGGCCCACGTTGTCCTCAACTTCAACATGTTCCTAGAGAAAACCAAGCTGAAAGACGATGGCAGCAACTATACAGACTAGGTCTGGAACATGAGGATCATCCTCATAGCTGCCAAGAAAGATTATGTCCTAGAAGCACCGCTAGGTGACGCACCCGTCCCACAGAACCAAGACGTTATGAATGCTTGGCAGACATGTGCTGATGATTACTCCCTCGTTCAGTGCGGCATGCTTTACAGCTTAGAACCGGGGCTCCAAAAGCGTATTGAGAGATACGGAGCACATGAGATGTTCGAAGAGCTGAAAATGGTTTTTCAAGCTCATGCCCGGGTCGAGAGATATGAAGTCTCCGACAAGTTCTTCAGCTGTAAGATGGAGGAAAATAGTTCTGTCAGTGAGCACATACTCAAAATGTCTGGGTTGCATAACCGCTTGACTAAGCTGGGAGTTAATCTCCCGGATGACGCGGTCATTGACAGAATCCTTCAGTCGCTTCCACCGAGCTACAAGAGCTTTGTGATGAACTTCAATATGCAGGGGATGGAAAAGACCATTCCTGAGGTATATTCAATGCTGAAATCAGCAGAGGTAGAAGTCAAAAAGGAACATCAAGTGTTGATGGTGAATAAAACCACTAAGTTCAAGAAAGGCAAGGGTAAGAAGAACTTCAAGAAGGATGGCAAGGGAGTTGCCGCGCCCGGTAAGCAAGCTGCCGGGAAGAAGCCAAAGAATGGACCCAAGCCCGAGACCGAGTGTTTTTATTGCAAGGGAAGTGGTCACCTGAAGCGGAACTGCCCCAAATACTTAGCAGACAAGAAGGCCGGCAACACGAAAGGTATATGTGATATACATGTAATTGATGTGTACCTTACCAGTACTCGTAGTAGCTCTTGGGTATTTGATACCGGTGCGGTTGCTCACATTTGTAACTCGAAGCAGGAGTTGCGGAATAAATGGAGACTGGCGAAGGACGAGGTGACGATGCGCGTCGGGGATGGTTCCAAGGTCGATGTGATCGTCGTCGGCACGCTACCTCTACATTTACCTACGGGATTAGTTTTTAAACCTCAATAATTGTTATTTAGTGCTAGCTTTGAGCATGAACATTGTATCAGGATCTCGTTTAATTTTAAATGGCTACTCATTTAAATCCGAGAATAATGGTTGTTCTATTTATATGAGAGATATGTTTTATGGTCATGCTCTGATGGTGAATGGTTTATTCTTAATAAATCTCGAGCGTAATGCTACACATATTCATAGTGTGAATACCAAAAGATGTAAGGTTGATAATGATAGTCCCACATACTTGTGGCACTGCCGCCTTGGTCACATAGGTGTCAAACGCATGAAGAAGCTCCATGCAGATGGACTTTTAGAGTCTCTTGATTACGAATCATTTGACACGTGCGAACCATGCCTCATGGGTAAAATGACCAAGACTCCGTTCTCAGGAACAATGGAGCGAGCAACCAACTTATTGGAGATCATACATACTGATGTGTGCGGTCCAATGAGTGTTGAGGCTCGCGGTGGCTATCGTTATGTTCTCACCCTCACTGATGACTTGAGTAGATATGGGTATGTCTACTTAATGAAACACAAGTCTGAGACCTTTGAAAAGTTGAAGGAATTTCAGAGTGAGGTTGAGAATCAATGTGACAGGAAAATCAAATTCTTGCGATCAGATCGTGGGGGAGAATACCTGAGTCACGAATTTAGAACACACTTAAGAAAATGTGGAATAGTTTCACAACTCACGCCGCCTGGAACACCTCAGCGTAATGGTGTGTCCGAACGTCGTAATCGCACTCTATTAGATATGGTGCGATCTATGATGTCTCTTACCGATTTACCGCTGTCATTTTGGGGCTATGCTTTAGAGACTGCCGCATTCACTTTAAATAGGGCTCCGTCGAAATCCGTTGAGACGACATCGTATGAATTATGGTTTGGGAAGAAACCTAAGATGTCGTTTCTAAAAGTTTGGGGATGCGATGCTTATGTCAAGAAACTTCAACCTGAAAAGCTTGAACCCAAATCGGAAAAATGCGTCTTCATAGGATACCCTAAAGAAACTGTCGGGTATACCTTCTACCTCAGATCCGAAGGCAAGATCTTTGTTTCTAAGAATGGGTCCTTTCTAGAGAAAGAGTTTCTCTCGAAAGAAATAAGTGGGAGGAAAGTAGAACTTGATGAAGTATTGCCTCTTGAACCGGTAAGTGGCGCAGCTCAAGAAAATGTTCCTGAGGTGCCTGCACCGACTAGAGAGGAAGTTGATGATGATGATCATGAAACTTCAGATCAAGTTGCTACTGAACTTCATAGGTCCATAAGGACACGTTCCACACCAGAGTGGTACGACAACCCTGTCTTGGAAATCATGTTGTTAGACAACGGTGAACCTTCGAACTATGAAGAAGCGATTGCGGGCCCGGATTCCGACAAATGGCTGGAAGCCATGAAATCTGAGACAGGATCCATGTATGAAAACAAAGTATGGACTTTGACTGACTTGCCCGATGATCGGCGAGCCATAGAAAATAAATGGATCTTTAAGAAGAAGACATACGCGGATGGTAATGTGACCATCTATAAAGCTCGACTTGTCGCTAAGGGTTATCGACAAGTTCAAGGGGTTGACTACGATGAGACTTCACTGGGACTAAAGGAAATTTTCTGATTTTTTTTTGAAATTTTTTTGATTTTTTCTTTATTTTCAAATTTCTGATTTTTTTTAACCTCTAATCTCTAATCACCCCTCATCACTTCTCAATTTAATCTCTAATCACCCCTCATCATTCCAAATTATCTAACTTCCCGAACGGTCACCCATCTTCTCACTACTCCAGCCTGAGCACGCTTAACTTCCGGGTTCTATTCTCCCTCGTATCCAAGTCTGCACTTGTTGTTTTCCTGTCAATAGTAAGATCTCAATCCTATTAACCCTCAGGAATTTAGCTTGAGCATGAAGTCACATATTTCACTGTTTGAGTTTAAAACTATTGTTCTAAAAAACAATAATTTTTTAGTAACACTAATATTTCTTGAATAAGTAGTTTGACCATTGTTTGACCACAGTTTGACCATAGTTTGACCATAGTTTGACCAGATTTGACCAAAATTCAAAAAAGGTGAAATAATTATTTAATAACACTAATATTCTTGAATAATTATTTAGTAACACTAATACTTCTTGAATAAGTAGTTTGACCATAGTTTGATCAGATTTACTGAAAATTTAAAAAAACTGAAATTTGAGCATAACTTTTTTTCCTTTTGGAATTTGAGGATCCTACAAATTTACAAACAGGCCGTAGGCCGTCTCCATCGGATGTAACTTTTCGAGTAGATGATTTTTCATATAAAAAACTTTTTAATCCGAGTTCGTATGCAAAAGTTATGCCCATTTACAAATTCCAGAGAGATTTTGTAAATAAAGTCGAAATTCATATTTGTAAATTTTCCCAACAACTAGACCACATATCACATGGAAAACTTATTGTATTTTCTTTTTATTGAAATTTCCATCATTTTCTTTTGTTTTTTCTAAAACTGA
>NC_041384.1:715674991-715700862 GCF_002162155.2 Triticum dicoccoides
AACCGGTACTAATGCCTCAAAGCCCATTAGTCCCGGTTGGTGGCACCAACCGGGACTAAAGGTCTAACCTTTAGTACCGGTTGGTGCCACCAACCGGGACTAACGGGCATCGCACCCTTTAGTCCCGGTTCGTGGCACGAACCGGGACTAAAGGGCCCAGGTGAACCGGGACTAATGCCTTAGCCGCACGAACCGGGATAGATGCACCCATTGGTCCCGGTTCTGGAGTGAACCGGGACTAATGGGCTTCCCCGGCCTGGACCAAAACCCCCTTTTCTACTAGTGCTTTCTCACCCGTAGCGAAGCTGGAGTCCGTCCGAATCATGTTAGCAATTGCCGCATTCTATGATTATGAGATATGGCAAATGGAAGTCAAAATGACATTCCTTAATGGTTTCCTTAAGGAAGAATTGTATATGATGCAGCCGGAAGGTTTTGTCGATCCTAAGAATGCTGACAAGGTGTGCAAGCTCCAAAGCTCGATTTATGGGTTGGTGCAAGCATCTCGGAGTTGGAACATTCGTTTTGATGAGATGATCAAAGCGTTTGGGTTTATGCAGACTTATGGAGAAGCCTGCATTTACAAGAAAGTGAGTGGGAGCTCTGTAGCATTTCTCATATTGTATGTGGATGACATACTGTTGATGGGAAATGATATAGAATTCTTGGAAAGCATAAAGGCCTACTTGAACAAGTGTTTTTCAATGAAGGACCTTGGAGAAGCTGCTTATATATTAGGCATCAAGATCTATAGAGATAGATCGAGACGCCTCATTGGTCTTTCACAGAGTACGTACCTTGACAAGATATTGAAGAAGTTCAAAATGGATCAGTCAAAGAAGGGGTTCTTGCCTGTATTGCAAGGTACGAGATTGAGCACGGCTCAATGCCCGACCACAGCAGAAGATAGAGAAAATATGAGTGTCGTCCCCTATGCCTCGGCCATAGGGTCTATCATGTATGCTATGCTGTGTACCAGACCTGATGTAAACCTTGCCGTAATTTTGGTAGGAAGGTACCAAAGTAATCCCGGCATGGAACACTGGACAGCGGTCAAGAATATCCTAAAGTACCTGAAAAGGACCAAGGAAATGTTTCTCGTTTATGGAGGTGACGAAGAGCTCGTCGTAAAGGGTTACGTCGATGCTAGCTTCGACACAGATCTGGATGACTCTAAGTCACAAACCAGATACATGTATATTTTGAATGGTGGGGCAGTAAGCTGGTGCAGTTGCAAGCAAAGCGTTGTGGAGGGATCTACATGTGAAGCGGAGTACATGGCAGCCTCAGAGGCAGCACAAGAAGCAGTCTGGGTGAAGGAGTTCATTACCGACCTAGGAGTCATACCCAATGCGTCGGGCCCGATGACTCTCTTCTGTGACAACACTGGAGCTATTGCCCTTGCCAAGGATCCCAGGTTTCACAGGAAGACCAGGCATATCAAGCGTCGCTTCAACTCCATTCGTGAAAGTGTTCAAAATGGAGACATAGAGATTTGTAAAGTACATACGGACCTGAGTGTAGCAGATCCGTTGACCAAACCTCTCCCTAGAGCAAAACAAGATCAACACCAGAACTGCATGGGTGTTCGATTCATCACAATGTAACTAGAATATTGACTCTAGTGCAAGTGGGAGACTGTTGGAAATATGCCCTAGAGGCAATAATAAAATGGTTATTATTATATTTCTTTGTTCATGATAATTGTCTATTGTTCATGCTATAATTGTGTTATCCGAAAATCGTAATACATGTCCCTAGTGAGCCTCTAGTTGACTAGCTCGTTGATCAAAAGATAGTCATGGTTTCCTGACTATGGACATTGGATGTCATTGATAACGGGATCACATCATTAGGGGAATGATGTGATGGACAAGACCCAATCCTAAGCATAGCTCAAAGACCGTGTAGTTCGTTTGCTGTAGCTTTTCTGAATGTCAAGTATCATTTCCTTAGACCATGAGATTGTGCAACTCCCGGACACCGTAGGAGTGCCTTGGGTGTGCCAAACGTCACGACGTAACTAGGTGACTATAAAGGTACATTACAGGTATCTCCGAAAGTGTCTGTTGGGTTGGCACGAATCGAGACTGGGATTTGTCACTCCGTATGATGGAGAGGTATCTCTGGGCCCACTCAGTAATGCATCATCATAATGAGCTAAATGTGATCAAGTGGTTGATCACGGGATCATGCATTACGGTATGAGTAAAGTGACTTGCCGGTAACGAGACTGAACAAGGTATTGGGATACCGATGATCGAGTCTCGGGAAAGTAACGTACCGATTGACAAAGGGAATTGTATACGGATTGATTGAATCCTCGACATCGTGGTTCATACGATGAGATCATCGTGGAGCATGTGGGAGCCAACATGGGTATCCAGATCCTGCTGTTGGTTATTGACCGGAGAGTCGTCTCGGTCATGTCTGCATGTCTCCCGAACCCGTAGGGTCTACACACTTAAGGTTCGGTGACGCTAGGGTTGTTAGGAAGACTTGTATGTGATTACCGAATGTTGTTCGGAGTCCCGGATGAGATCCCGGACGTCACGAGGAGTTCCGGAATGGTCCGCAGGTGAAGATTTATATGTAGGAAGTTATCATACGGTCACCGGAAAGGTTCGGGGGCATATCAGTATTGTACCGGGGCCACTGGAGGGGTTCCGGGGGTCCACCGGGAGGGGCCACCTCTTCCGGAGGGCCTTATGGGCTGTATGGAGAAGGGAACCAGCCCAAGTGGGCTGGGGCGCCACACCCCCCTAGGGCCCATGCGCCTAGGGTTTGGGGGAAACCCTAAGGGGGCGCGCCCTCTTGCTTGGGGGGCAAGCCCCCCTCCCCTTGGCCGCCGCCCCATCTCTAGATCTCATCTAGAGGGGGCCGGCCCCCTTCCCCCTTCCCCTATATATAGAGGGGTGAGGGGATGGCTACATAAAACATCCAAGGCGCAGCCCCTCCCCTCCCCAACACCTCTCCTCCTCCATAAGAGCTTGGCGAAGCCCTGCCGGAGTACTGCAGCTTCACCACCACCACGCCATCGTGCTGCTGTTGGAGCCCTCTTCCTCAACCTCTCCCTCCTCCTTGCTGGATCAAGGCGCGGGAGACGTCCTCGCTCCGTACGTGTGTTGAACGCGGAGGTGCCGTCCGTTCGGCGCTAGGATCTTCGGTGATTTGGATCACGACGAGTACGACTCCATCAACACGTTCTCTTGAACGCTTCCGTTCGTGATCTACAAGGGTATGTAGATGCACTCCTCTCTCCCTCGTTGGTAGATGACTCCATAGATTGATCTTGGTGATGCGTAGAAAATTTTAGAATTCTGCTACGTTCCCCAACACGGATCTCACTCTGGTTTACCTACAAGGTTCGGTAGTCACTTGATCTGAAGTTTACATGATCATCATCATTAGCTTCCTCACTAATTACCTACAAGATTTCTGTGATGAACTACTTTCGAATAAGGGAGCAGGTACAATTACCTCATCAAGTTCTACTTTCCTCCCACTCACTTCTGTCGAGAGAAACTCCTTCTCTAGAAAGGATCCATTCCCAATAATGAATATCTTGCCTTCAGATCTGTCATAGAAGGTGTACCCGACATTTTCTTTTTGGGTATCCTATGAAGACTCACTTCTCCGATTTGGATTTGAGCTTATCAGGTTGAAACATTTTCACATAAGGATTGCAACCTCAAACTTTAAGAAACTACAGCTTAGGTTTTTTGCTAAACCACAGTTCATACTGTGTCGTCTCAACGGATATAGATGGCGCCCTTTTTAACATGAATGCAGCTGTCTCTAATGCATAACCCCAAAACGACAGTGGTAAATCGGTAAGAGACATCATAGATTGCACTATATCAAATAAAGTACGGTTATGACGTTCGGACACACCATTACGCTGTGGTGTTCCAGGTGGCATGAGTTTGTGAAACTATTCCACATTGTTTTCATTGAAGGCAAAACTCATAACTCAAAGATTCATCTCTGCGATCAGATGGTAGAAACTTTATTTTCTTATTACGATGATCTTCCACTTCACTCTGAAATACTTTGAACTTTTCAAATGTTTCAGACTTAAGTTTCTTCAAGTAGATATACCCATATCTGCTCAAATCATCTGTGAAGGTCAGAAAAATATCGATACCCGCCACTAGCCTCAACACTCAACGGACTGCATACATAAGTATGTATTATTTCCAACAAGTCTGTTGCTCGCTCCATTGTTCCAAAGAACCGAGTCTTAGTCATCTTACCACGAGGTATGTTTCGCAAGCCTCAACTGATTCATAATCAAGTGATTCCAAAAGCCCATCAACATGGATTTTCTTCATGCGCTTTACACCAATATGACCTAAACGGTAGTGCCACAAATAAGTTGCACTATCATTATTAACTTTGCATCTTTTGGCTTCAATATTATGAATATGTGTATCACTACGATCGAGATCCAACAAACCATTTTCATTGGGTGTATGACCATAGAAGGTTTTATTCATGTAAACAGAACACCAATTATTCTCTAACTTACATGAATAACCGTATTGCAATAAACATGATCCAATCATATTCATGCTCAACGCAAACACCAAATAACATTTATTTTAGGTTCAACACTAATCCTGAAAGTATAGGGAGTGTGCGATGATGATCATATCAATCTTGGAACCATTTCCAATACACATTGTCACTTCACCCTTAACTAGTCTCTGTTCATTCTGCAACTCCTGTTTCGAGTTACTATTCTTAGCACTGAACTAGTATCAAATACTGAGGGGTTGCTATAAACACTAGTAAAGTACATATCAATAACATGTATATCAAATATACCTATGTTCACTTTGCCATCCTTCTTATCCGCCAATTACTTGGGGTAGTTTCACTTCTAGTGACCAGTCCCTTTGCAGTAGAAGCACTTAGTCTCAGGCTTAGGTCCAGACTTGGGCTTCTTCACTTGAGAAGCAACTTGCTTGCCGTTCTTCTTGAAGTTACCCTTCTTTCCTTTGCCCCTTTTCTTGAAACTAGTGGTCTTGTCAACCATCAACACTTCATGTTTTTCTTGATTTCTACCTTCATTGATTTCAGTATCACGAAGAGCTTGGGAATCATTTCCGTTATCCCTTGCATATTATAGTTCATCATGAAGTTCTAGTAACTTGGTGATGGTGACTAGAGAATTCTGTCAATCACTATTTTATCTGGAAGATTAACTCCCACTTGATTCAAGCGATTGTAGTACCCAGACAATCTGAGCACATGCTCACTGCTTGAGCTATTCTCCTCCATCTTTTAGCTATAGAACTTGTTGGAGACTTCATATCTCTCAACTCGGGTATTTGCTTGAAATATTAACTTCAACTCCTGGAACATATCAAGCATGGTGCACTAAACTATCAAGTAGTCATCATATTGAGCTAGCAAAACGTTCATAACATCTGCATCTGCTCCTGCAATAGGTCTGTCACCTAGTGGTGCATCAAGGACATAATTCTTCTGTGCAGAAATGAGGATAAACCTCAGATCACGGATCCAATACGCATCATTGCTACTAACATTTTTCAACTTAGTTTTTCTCTAGGAACATATCAAAAATAAAACAGGGGAGCTAAACACGAGCTATTGATCTACAACATAGATATGCTAATACTACCAGGACTAAGTTCATGATAAGTTTAAGTTCAATTAATCATATTGCTTAAGAACTCCCACTTAGAAAGACATCCCTCTAATCTTCTAAGTGATCACGCGATCCAAATCAACTAAACCATAACCGATCATCACGTGAAATGGAGTAGTTTTCAATGGTGAACATCACTATGTTGATCATATCTACTATATGATTCACACCCGACCTTTCGGTCTTAGTGTTCCGAGTCCATATCTGCATATGCTAGGCTCGTCAAGTTTAACCTGAGTATTCTGCATGTGCAAAACTAGCTTGTACCCATTGTAGATGGACGTAGAGCTTATCACACCCGATCATCACGTGGTGTCTGGGCACGACGAACTTTGGCAACGGTGCATACTCAGGGAGAACACTTTTTATCTTGAAATTTAGTGAAAGATCATCTTATAATGCTACCGTCATAACTAAGCAAAGTAAGATGTATAAAAGATCAACATCACATGCAATCAAAATATGTGACATGATATGGACATCATCATCTTGTGCCTTTGATCTCCATCTCCAAAGCATCGTCATGATTTCCATCGTCACCGGCATGACACCATGATCTCCATCATCTTGATCTATATCAAGTTGTCGTCACATGGTCGTCTTGCCAACTATTGCTCTTGCAACTATTGCTATCGCATAGCGATGAAGTAAAGCAATTATGGGGCGCTTGCATCTTATGCAATAAAGAGACAACCATAAGGCTTCTCCCAATTGCCGATAACTTCAACAAAACATGATCATCTTATACAACAACTTATATCTCATCACGTCTTGACCATATCACATCACACCATGCCCTGCAAAAACAAGTTAGACGTCCTCTACTTTGTTGTTGCAAGTTTTACGTGGATGCTACGGGCTTAGCAAGAACCGTTCTTACCTACGCATCAAAACCACAAAGATAGTTTGTCAAGTTGGTGCTGTTTTAACCTTCGCAAGGACCGGGCGTAGCCACACTCGGTTCAACTAAAGTTGGAGAAACTGACACCCGCCAGCCACCTGTGTGCAAAGCACGTCGATAGAACCAGTCTCGCGTAAGCGTACGCGTAATGTCGGTCCGGGCCGCTTCATCCAACAATACCGCCGAACCAAAGTATGACATGCTGGTAAGCAGTATGACTTATATCACCCACAACTCATTTGTGTTCTACTCGTGCATATGACATCAATGCATAAAACCTGGCTCGGATGCCACTGTTGGGGAATGTAGTAATTTCAAAAAAATTCCTACGCACACGCAGGATCATGGTGATGCATAGGAACGAGAGGGGAGAGTGTTGTCTACGTACCCTCGTAGACCGTTCGCGGAAGCGTTATATCAACGCGGTTGATGTAGTCGTACGTCTTCACGATCCGACCGATCCAAGTACCGAAAGCAAGGCACCTCTGAGTTCTGCACACGTTCGGCTCGGTGACGTCCTCGCCTTCTCGATCCAGCAAGAGGGGCGAACTAGTAGATGAGCTCCGGCAGCACGACGGCGTGGTGACGGTGTTGGTGAAGAATAATCTTCGTAGGGCTTCGCCTAAGAACTACGAAAACTATGACAGAGGATAAACTAGAGGGGACAGGGTTGCCGGCACACGGCTTGGCGTTTCTTGACGTGTCTTTGGTGCTAGCTCTGCACCTCTATTTATATGTTGAGCCCTGGGGTCGAAACTTGGAGCAAAAGCCTCCTCAAAGTCGGTTTTGCCCGAAAGGCAAGAGTCCCACTCGGAATCCAGGACCAAACGCCACAATCCTTGGCATCTGGCCCAGGGCCAGATGCCAGGGTCTCCGGCGTTTGGCCCCCTGGCCTCCGCAAAACTCCTTTTGCACCGACTTATAGCCCATGGGCCTGACCCCTTAGCCAAACCATATCATCCAATATATGAATATTTACCTCCGGACTATTCCAGAGCTCCCCGTCATGTCCGTGAGCTCATCCGGGACTCCGAACAACATTCGGTCACCAACATACATAACTCATAGTACTATATCGTCAACGAACGTTAAGCGTGCGGACCCTACGGGTTCGAGAACTATGTAGACATGACCGAGACACCTCTCTGGTCAATAACCAATAGCGGGACCTGGATGCCCATATTGGCTCCTACATATTCTACGAAGATCTTTATCAGTCAGACTGCATAACAACATACATTGTTCCCTTTGTCATCGGTATGTTACTTGCCCGAGATTCGATCGTCGGTATCTGAATACCTAGTTCAATCTCGTTACCGGCAAGTCTCTTTACTAGTTCCGTAATACATCATCCCGCAACTAACTCATTAGTTGCAATGCTTGCAAGGCTTATAGTGATGTGCATTACCGAGTGGGCCCAGAAATACCTCTCCGACAATCGGAGTGACAAATTCTAATCTCGAAATATGCCAAACCAACAAGTACCTTCGGAGACACATGTGGAGAACCTTTATAATCACCCAGTTACGTTGTGACGTTTGGTGGCACACAAAGTGTTTCTCCGGTAAATGGAAGTTGCATAATCTCATAGTCATAGGAACATGTATAAGTCATGAAGAAAGGAATAGCAACAAACTAAACGATCAAGTGCTATGCTAACGGAATGGGTCAAGTCAATCACATCATTCTCCTAATGATGTGAATCAAATGACAACTCATGTCTATGGTTAGGAAACATAACCATCTTTGATCAACGAGCTAGTCAAGTAGAGGCATACTAGTGACACTCTGTTTGTCTATGTATTCACACATGTATTATGTTTCCGGCTAATACAATTCTAGCATGAATAATAAACATTTATCATGATATAAGGAAATAAATAATAACTTTATTATTGCCTCTAGGGAATATTTCCTTCACTTATATAGGTACAACCACGTGAAGAGACGTGGGCTCGACACACGTCCGAGTCCGTGACAGCCCACGATCCGACTTCTCAGATCGTGGCCCAGCTGTCAGAAACTCTTCGTTAGTGACTGGCAAAAATAAGTGCGTAGGTGTGAGCTCGGCTCGGCTCATTCCCGCAACCCGCAGCGCGACGAGGCGTGGCGGCGGAGGAGTGCGCGAGGGCCTCTTCTATTCTCAAGCTCCAATAACAAGGTGGTTAATCACCTGCAGAGGCAGAGAGCAGCTCCAAGTCGACCCTTGTGGTCAGCAAGCCCCTACAGAAAGGTTTTCTTTCAGTTACAATCAATCAATGAATAATTGACAAGAAAAAGAAGCCATATTATAGGCTTTGATTTAAGTTTCAAGGTGCACCTATGTTTCCAAAGAGTAGAGACCATAAAAGTATTCTGTTTTATGGATTACAAAGAGCTGACAGTGTGTACAGTCCACCATATACTCTTGGATCACATTTTAATGGCATAAATACGATATTTGAAATATTTCAATGTGATCAGGTAGAGAAGATGTAGGATTTGCTCCTCCATGGATAACCATATATATATACCACATTGATCGGAGGTTATTTTCTCTCCTTTCCATGGGCCCCTCGATGTCCAAACTTAACCAAATCCCACACTGACATCCAGCACTCAAACATGGCGTTCTGTCTTGTAGCTTCTCCCAGCACCATATTGAGCTGGCAGCCCAGCTGGGGGTACTGTTGGCCCGTCCGTTGCCATTTCAGGGCGAACGAGGAGTAGCGGGTTCATGCGGTACTTATACGAGCGAGGAGGAGCTGAGAGAGATCAAAGCTTTTTCTTTGCCGGTGGCATTATGGTCATAAATAAGTTCAACTCCAGAATCCTGTATACACGGAGCTGGGTTTCCCTAGCTTCAGAAAATTGCACTATAGCCTAAGATGGCATCGTGGATTTTAGCATCCTTGAGTTGAGGCGTTCGGGCTGGTTTCTCGCTGAGAATTTGTGAAGCTCGAGTTCGAGGACATCAGAACAAGCCATATGTCACAAAATTTAAGGATTTCGACACCTAAAATTTATCCAGAAGTAATACATGCATAAGCAGTTAACCACATACAAAAGTTATCTCCAATTTCTACGAGGGCCAAATCCATGCCATAAACACGAAAAGATAAAACAATTTTCAGATACTCTATAGGTGAAGTATTAAAATTTGAGTAAATGGATAAAAACTATACAGAGAAGTAGGACATGGATATGTAACTATACAGACAAATAGGACAAAGACAAGGGTCCAATATATGCATGAAGATCCATGGGGTCAAACGACTCAAACAACAATGAACATATTTTAGGTTACGCTAATTCAACAAGGTCTACAGCAAGCTAATTTAGCAAGGTCTACAACAACAAACTCTACTCATTAACCACACACATGCAGATCCATGGGGTCAAACGACTCAAACAACAATTTGTGAAAATGAAATGAGATCCAAGAGGTCAGAGGAAGACGAAGCAATCCATGGGATGACGCTCGCTCCGGTCGCACGCATTCATATTATCAGCCAACACGGCCTCAAAAGGGTGCGGAGCGAAGCTTCGATTCCTTATTGGTGTCATGGGACATGTCTAAGTCAAGATTACTAAGGCATTGATAGAGATGGAGAAAGTCATGGCGGTTGCGGTTGGATGTTGAATCTTTGGTGGAAGGGTTGTTGGGGAACATAGTAATTTCAAAATTTTCCTACCCACACGCAAGGTCATGGTGATGCATAGCAATAAGGGTGGACGACACGGTCCGGTCCGGCGGTCCGGCTCGTGGCCCGCTCGGCTCGGGCCGGCTCGGTCCTGGCCCGCTGAAAAAATCAGCCGGTCCGAGCTCAGCAAACCAGCCCGACAAAGCTTCGGTCCGGTCCGGGCTTTAACCGAGCCGACCGAGCGGACCGACGAACACGAGCTGTGGCATGGCGAGAGCATGGCGGGGGCATGTCAGGACGCGGCAGGGGCGTGGCGGGGGCTTGCCAAGGGCATTGCAGGGGCGTGGCGGGGGCGTGTCGAGGTCGTGGCGAGCGTGTGGCCAGAGCTGCGTGGCGGGCGCGTGGTGGGCGCGTCGGCCGTGCGCTGGTCTGCGCCGCCGTCGTTCATCCGCGCGGCCATCGGCCTCCCTGATGCTGGAAAGCATGTCTAGTGGATGCGCCATGCTCGGATCTATCATCTGGAAGGTAGAACTTGCAGCGGGAGGCCCTACACCGCCTTTGTACACCGGCCGTCGTGCATCGGCCGTCGTGCCAGATTCGTCGTCGTTGTTGCTGCCCGAGCTCTGGCTGGCCGCCGTGCCGTCCACCGCGAGTCACAGAAGTCGCTGGACATCTCCATGACGAGCCCCGCTGCCTCCAGCGCCCTCCCCGCGTCGCCATGCTCCGCCGCGTGCTCTGCGGTGAACTCCGGCCGGTCCAAACGAGCCGCTCGGTCCGGCTCGAGCTTCGTCCCTGCCGGTCCGGTCCCTCGAAACAGGACCGTGACCCTGCTCGGTCCGGTCCGGTCCGGACCGCCGACGGCCGGTCCAAAGGACGGCTCGGTCAGGGCCCGGACCGGCCCGGACCGTGTCCACCCTGACATAGCAACAAGAGAGGAGGGTGTTGTCCATGTACCCTCGTAGACCGAAAGCGGAAGCGTTAGCACAACGCAGTTGATGTAGTCGTACGTCTTCACGATCCGACCGATCCACGTACCGAACGCACGGCACCTCCGAGTTCAGCACACATTCAGCTCGATGACGTCCCGCGAACTCCAATCCAGTAGAGCTTCACGGGAGAGTTCTGTCAGCACGACGGCGTGGTGACGATGATGATATTCTACCGTCGCAGGGCTTCGCCTAAGCACCTCTACGATATGATCAAGGTGGATTATGGTGGAAGGGGGCACCGCACACGGCTAAGAGATCTAGAGATCAATTGTTGTGTCTTTGGGGTGCCCCATGCCCCCGTATATAAAGGAGTGGAGGAGGGGAGGGCCGTCCCTCTCTAGGGCGTGCCCTACGGGAGTCCTACTCCCACCGGGAGTAGGATTCCCCCTTTCCTAGTAGAACTAGGATCCCTTCCAAGTAGTAGGAGTAGGAGGGAAGGAAAGGGAAGGGAAAAGGAGAAGGAAGGAAGGGGGCGCCCCCCCCCTCCCTAGTCCAATTCGGACCAGCCCATGGGGAGGGGTGTGGCCACCCTTTGAGGCCTTTCTCTCCTTTCCCGTATGGTCCATTAAGGCCCAATACGAATTCTCGTAACTCCCCGGTACTCCCAAAAATACCCGAATCACTCGGAACCTTTCGGATGTCCGAATATAGTCGTCCAATATATCGATCTTTACATCTCGACCATTTTGAGACTCCTCGTCATGTCCCCGATCTCATCCAGGAGTCCGAACTCCTTCGGTACATCAAAACACATAAACTCATAATATAACCATCATCGAACTTTAAGCGTGCGGACCCTACGGGTTCGAGAACTATGTAGACATGAACGAGACACGTCTCCGGTCAATAACCAATAGCGGAACCTGGATGCTCATATTGGCTGCTACATATTCTACGAATATCTTTATCGGTCAAACCGCATAACAATATACGTTGTTCCCTTTGTCATCAGTATTTTACTTGCCCGAGGTTCGATCGTCGGTATCGCAATACCTAGTTTAATATCGTTACCGGCAAGTCTATTTACTCGTTCCGTAATACATCATCCTGCAACTAACTCATTAGTTGCAATGCTTGCAAGGCTTAAGTGATGTGCATTACCGAGAGGGCCCAGAGATACTTCTCTGACAATCGGAGTGACAAATCCTAATTTCGAAATACGCCAAGCCAGCAAGTACCTTCGGAGACACCTGTAGAGCACCTTTATAATCACCCAGTTACGTTGTGACGTTTGGTGGCACACAAAGTGTTCCTTCGGTAAACGGGAGTTGCATAATCTCATAGTCATAGGAACATGTATAAGTCATGAAGAAAGCAATAGCAACAAACTAAACGATCAAGTGCTAAGCTAACGGAATGAGTCAAGTCAATCACATCATTCTCCTAATGATGTGATCCCATTAATCAAATGACAACTCATGTCTATGGTTAGGAAACATAACCATCTTTGATCAACGAGCTAGTCAAGTAGAGGCATACTAGTGACACTCTGTTTGTCTATGTATTCACACATGTATTATGTTTCCAGTTAATACAATTCTAGTATGAATAATAAACATTTATCATGATAATAAATAATAACTTTATTATTGCCTCTAGGGCATATTTCCTTCAATCTCCCACTTGCACTAGAGTCAATAATCTAGTTCACATCGCCATGTGTTTTAATACCAATAGTTCACATCACCATGTGATTAACACCCATAGTTCCCATCGACATGTGACCAACACCCAAAGGGTTTACTAGAGTCAATAATCTAGTTCACATCGCTATGTGATTAACACCCAAAGAGTACTAAGGTGTGATCTTGTTTTGCTTGTGAGAGAAGTTTAGTCAACGGGTCTGCCACATTCAGATCCATTTTGCAAATTTCTATGTCAACAATGCTCTGCACGGAGCTACTCTAGCTAATAGCTCCCACTTTCAATATGTATCCAGATTGAGACTTTGAGTCATGTCAAAACTTGCATCGACGTAACCCTTTACGACGAACCTTTTGTCACCTCCATAATCGAGAAACATATCCTTATTCCACTAAGGATAATTTTGACCAATGTCCAGTGATCTACTCCTAGATCACTATTGTACTCCCTTGCCAAACACAGGGCAGGGTATACAATAGGTCTGGTACACAGCATGGCATACTTTATAGAACCTATGGCTGAGGCATAGGGAATGACTTTCATTCTCTCTATCTTCTACCGTGGTCGGGTTTTGAGTCTTACTCAGTTTCACACCTTGTAACACAGGCAAGAACTCTTTCTTTGACTGTTCCATTTTGAACTACTTCAAAATCTTGTCAAGGTATGTACTTATTGAAAAAACTTATCAAGCATCTTGATCTATCTCTATAGATCTTGATGCTCAATATGTAAGCAGCTTCACCGAGGTCTTTCTTTGAAAAACTCCTTTCAAACCTTCCTTTATGCTTTGCAGAATAATTCTATATTATCTCCGATCAACAATATGTCATTCACATATACTTATCAGAAATTCTGTAGTGCTCCCACTCACTTTCTTGTAAATACAGGCTTCACCGCTAGTCTGTATAAAACTATATGCATTGATCAACTTATCAAAGCGTATATTCCAACTCCGAGATGCTTGCACCAGTCCATAGATGGGTCGCTAGAGCCTGCATATTTTGTTAGTACCTTTAGGATTGACAAAACCTTTTGGTTATATCATATACAACTCTTCTTTAATAAATCCATTAAAGAATGTAGTTTTGTTTATCCATTTGCCAGATTTCATAAAATGCGGCAATTGCTAACATGATTCGGACAGACTTAAGCATAGATACGAGTGAGAAACTCTCATCGTAGTCAACACCTTGAACTTGTCGAAAACCTTTTTGCGACAATTCTAGCTTTTTAGATAGTAACACTACTATCAGCGTCCGTCTTCCTCTTGAAGATCCATTTAATCTCAATGGCTTGCCGATCATTGGGCAAGTCAATCAAAGTCCACACTTTGTTCTCATACATGGATCCCATCTCAGATTTTATGGCCTCAAGCCATTTCGCAGAATCTTGGCTCATCATCACTTCCTCATAGTTCATAGGCTCGTCATGGTCAAGTAACATGACCTCCAGAACAGGATTACCGTACCACTCTGGTGCGGATCTCACTCTAGTTTACCTACAAGGTTCGGTATCACTTGATCTGAAGTTTACATGGTCATCATCATTAGCTTCCTCACTAATTGGTGTAGTAGTCACAGGAACAGATTTCTGTGATGAACTACTTTCCAATAAGGGAGCAGGTATAGTTACCTCATCAAGTTCTACTTTCCTCCCACTAACTTCTTTCGAGAGAAACTCCTTCTCTAGAAAGGATCCATTCTCGGCAATGAATATCTTGCCTTAGGATCTGTGATGGAAGGTGTACCCAACATTTTCTATTGGGTATCCTATGAAGATGCACTACTCCGATTTGGGTTTGAGCTTATCAGGTTGAAACTTTTTCACATAAGCATTGCAACCTCAAACTTTAAGAAATGACAGCTTAGGTTTGTTGCCAAACCATAGTTCATACGGTGTCGTCTCAACGGATTTAGATGGTGCCCTTTTTAATGTGAATGTAGCTGTCTCTAATGCACAACCCCAAAACGATACTGGTAAATCGGTAAGAGACATCATAGATCGCACCATATCTAATAAAGTACGGTTACGATATTCGGACACACCATTACACTGTAATGGTGTTCCAGGTGGCGTGAGTAGTGAAACTTTTTCACATTGTTTTAACTGAAGGCCAAACTCGTAACTCAAATATTTTACTTCTGCGATCATATCGTAGATACTTTTATTTTTGTTACAATGATTCTCCACTTCACTCTGAAATCCTTTGAACTTTTCAAATGTTTCAGATTTGTGCTTCATCAAGTAGATATACTCATATCTGCTCAAATCATCTGTGAAGATCAGAAAATAATGATACCTGCCGCGAGCCTCAATATTCATCGGACCACATACATCAGTATGCATGATTTCCAACAAATCTGTTGCTCGGTCCATTGTTCCGGAGAATGGAGTCTTAGTTATCTTGCCCATGAGGCATGGTTCACAAGCATCAACTGATTCATAATCAAGTGATTCCAAAAGCACATCAGCATGGATTTTCTTCATGCGCTTTACACCAATATAATCTAACTGGCAGTGCCACAAATAAGTTACACTATCATTATTAACTTTGCATCTTTTGACTTCAATATTATAAAAATGTGTATCACCACGATCGAGATCCAACAAACCATTTTCATTGGGTGTATGACCATAGAAGGTTTTATTCATGTAAACAGAACAACAATTATTCTCTAACTTACATGAATAACCGTATTGCAATAAACATGATCAAATCATATTCATGCTCAACGCAAACATCAAATAACACTTATTTAGGTTCAACAGTAATCCCGAAAGTATAGGGAGTGTGCGATGATGATCATATCAATCTTGGAACTACTTCCAACACACATCGTCACTTCACCCTTAACTAGTCTCTGTTCATTCTGCAACTCCCGTCTCGAGTTACTACTCTTAGCAACTGAACCAGTATCAAATACCGAGGGGTTGCTACGAACACTAGTAATATACACATCAATAATCTGTATATCAAATATACCTTTGTTCACTTTGCCATCCTTCTTATCCGCCAATTACTTGGGGTAGTTCCGCTTCCAGTGACTAGTCCCTTTGCAGTAGAAGCACTCATTTTCAGGCTTAGGTCCAGACTTGGGTTTTTTCACTTGAGCAGCAACTTGCTTGCTATTCTTCTTGAAGTTCCCCTTTCTTCCATTTGTCCCTTTACTTGAAACTAGTGATTTTGTTTACCATCAACACTTGATGCTTTTCTTGATTTCTACCTTCGTCGATTTCAGCATCACGAAGAGCTTGGGAATCGTTTTCGTTATCCCTTGCATATTATAGTTCATCACGAAGTTCTACTAACTTGGTGATGGTGACTAGAGAATTCTGTCAATCACTATTTTATCTGGAAGATTAACTCCCACTTGATTCAAGAGATTGTAGTACCCAGACAATATGAACACATGCTCACTGCTTGAGCTATTCTCCAACATCTTTTAGCTATAGAACTTGTTGGAGACTTCATATCTCTCAACTTGGGTATTTGCTTGAAATATTAACTTCAACTCCTGGAACATCCATATGATCCATGACGTTCAAAACGTCTTTGAAATCCCGATTCTAAGCTGTTAAGCATGGTGCACTAAACTATCAAGTAGTCGTCATATTGAGCTAGCCAAACGTTCATGACGTCTGCATTTGCTCCTGCAATAGGTCTATCACCTAGCGGTGCATTAAGGACATAATTCTTCTGTGCAGCAATGAGGATAAACCTCAGATAACGGATCCAATCCGCATCATTGCTACTAACATCTTTCAACTTAGTTTGCTCTAGGAAAATATCAAAAAGAAAACATGGGAGCTAAACGCAGACTATTGATCTACAACATAGATATGCTAATACTACCAGGACTAAGTTCATGATAAATTTAAGTTCAATTAATCATATTACTTAAGAACTCCCACTTAGAAAGACATCCCTCTAATCTTCTAAGTGATCACGTGATCCAAATCAACTAAACCATAACCGATCATCACGTGAAATGGAGTAGTTTTCAATGGTGAAAATCACTATGTTGATCATATCTACTATATGATTCACGCTCGACCTTTTGGTCTCAGCATTCCGAGGCCATATCTGCATATGCTAGGCTCGTCAAGTTTAATCTGAGTATTCTGCGTGTGAAAAAACTGGCTTGCACCTGTTGTAGATGGACGTAGAGCTTATCACACCCGATCATCACGTGGTGTCTGGGCATGACGAACTTTGGCAACGGTGCATACTCAGGGAGAACACTTCTATCTTGTAATTTAGTGAGAGATCATCTTATAATGCTACCGTCAATCAAAGCAAGATAAGATGCATAAAAGATAAACATCACATGCAATCAATATAAGTGATATGATATGGCCATCATCATCTTGTGCTTGTGATCTCCATCTCCGAAGTACCTTCATGATCACCATCATCACCGGCGCGACACCTTGATCTCCATCATAGTATCGTTGTCGTCTCGCCAATCTTATGCTTCCACGACTATCGCTACCGCTTAGTGATAAAGTAAGGCATTACAGGGCGATTGCATTGCATACAATAAAGCGACAACCATATGGCTCCTGCCAGTTGCCGATAACTTGGTTACAAAACATGATAATCTCATACAATATAATTTAGCATCACGTCTTGACCATATCACATCAGAACATGCCCTGCAAAAACTAGTTAGACGTCCTATACTTTGTTGTTGCAAGTTTTACGTGGCTGCTACGGGCTTAGCAAGAACCGTTCTTACCTACGCATCAAAACCACAACGATAGTTTGTCAAGTTGATGCTGTTTGAACCTTCGCAAGGACCGGGCGTAGCCACACTTGGTTCAACTAAAGTTGGAGAAACTAACACCCGCCAGCCACCTGTGTGCAAAGCACATCAGTAGAATCAGTCTCGCGTAAGCGTACGCGTAATGTCGGTCCAGGCTGCTTCATCCAACAATACCGCCGAACCAAAGTATGACATGCTGGTAAGCAGTATGACTTATATCGCCCACAACTCACTTGTGTTCTACTCATGCATATAACATCAACGCATAAAACCTAGGCTCGTATACCACTGTTGGGGAACGTAGTAATTTCAAAATTTTCCTACGCACATGCAAGATCATGGTGATGCATAGCAACGAGAGAGGAGAGTGTTGTCCACGTACCCTCGTAGACCAAAAGCAGAAGCGTTAGCACAACGCGGTTGATGTAGTTGTACGTCTTCACGATCCGACCGATCCAAGTACCGAACGCACGGCACCTCCGAGTTCAGCACACGTTCATCTCGATGACGTCCCGCGAACTCCAATCCAGTAGAGCTTCATGGGAGAGTTCCTTCAGCACGACAGCGTGGTGATGATGATGATGTTCTACCGTCACAGGGCTTCGCCTAAGCACCGCTACGATATGATCGAGGTGGATTATGGTGGAAGGCGCCACCGCACACGGCTAAGAGATCTAGAGATCAATTGTTGTGTCTTTGGGGTGCCCCCTGCCACCGTATATAAAGGAGTGGAGGAGGGGAGGGCCGGCCCTCTCTATGGCGTGCCCTGGGGGAGTCCTACTCCCACCGGGAGTAGGATTCCCCCTTTCCTAGAACTAGGAGCCCTTCCAAGTAGTAGGAGTAGGAGGGAAGGAAAGGGAAGGGAAAAGGAGAAGGAAGGAAGGGGGCGCCCCCCTCCCTAGTCCAATTCGGACCAGCCCATGGGGAGGGGTGCGGCCACCCTTTGAGGCCTTTCTCTCCTTTCCCGTATGGCCCATTAAGGCCCAATACGAATTTCGTAACTCCTCGTACTCCCGAAAATACCCGAATCACTCGGAACCTTTCCGATGAACGAATATAGTCATCCAACATATCGATCTTTATGTATCGACCATTTTGAGACTCCTCGTCATGTCCCCGATCTCATCCGGGAGTCCGAACTCCTTCGGTACATCAAAACACATAATCTCATAATATAACCGTCATCGAACTTTAAGCGTGCGGACCCTACGGGTTCGAGAACTATGTAGACATGACCAAGACACGTCTCCGGTCAGTAACCAATAGCGGAACCTGGATGCTCATATTGGCTCCTACATATTCTACGAAGATCTTTATCGGTCAAACCGCATAACAACATACGTTGTTCCCTTTGTCATCGGTATTTTACTTGCCCGAGATTCGATCGTCGGTATCGCAATACCTAGTTCAATCTCGTTACCGGCAAGTCTCTTTACTCGTTCCGTAATACATCATACGGCAACTAACTCATTAGTTGCAATGCTTGCAAGGCTTAAGTGATGTGCATTACTGAGAGGGCCCAGGGATACCTCTCCGACAATCGGAGTGACAAATCCTAATCTCGAAATACGCCAACCCAACAGGTACCTTCAGAGACACCTGTAGAGCACCTTTATAATCACCCAGTTACGTTGTGACGTTTGGTGGCACACAAAGTGTTCCTCCGGTAAACGGGAGTTGCATAATCTCATAGTCATAGGAACATGTATAAGTCATGAAGAAAGCAATAGCAACAAACTAAACGATCAAGTGCTAAGCTAACGGAATGGGTCAAGTCAATCACATCATTCTCCTAATGATGTGATCCCGTTAATCAAATCACAACTCATGTCTATGGTTAGGAAACATAACCATCTTTGATCAATGAGCTAGTCAAGTAGAGGCATACTAGTGACACTCTGTTTGTCTATGTATTCACACATGTATTATGTTTCCGGTTAATACAATTCTAGCATGAATAATAAACATTTATCATGATATAAGGAAATAAATAATAACTTTATTATTGCCTCTAGGGCATATTTCCTTCAAGGGTATTTTGAAAGCGATGAAGACTGTGTGCCAGGTGTTTGGTGACTTGCAACAGCGGCATCGGCAAGCGGGGGCGGCAGCACTGGAGGACTGCATTTTCAGTGGTGCTCCTCGAGTACCAAGTCTCGATTCCTAGGGTGAAAACCCAAGGTCCGGCTTTTATTGGTTGTACCTGGCAATGGCCTTGTTGAAGGAATTGTTTTCGGACGAAATATAAGGTTGTCTTCAAAAATCGTATACCTTCTATATTTGTCATATGTTTACCTGGCGTTACTAATTAGCCGCCGGGCCTGGGCCTCCTTTGTAGAAAATCTGGACAATGCCGGCCCTAGGCCTCCTTTCTAGAAAAACTGGACAATGCCGGCCCTAGGCCTCCTCTCTAGAACAATTGCTTTTCTGTTCCAAATATAGATAACATAAATTTATTGATTATTGAGCCCTCTATGAAATATGAGACTCATTTGGCTCAGGATAGTTTACTAAGTGTGGTATGCGAGAAACTTCTCGTACATGTTTTTATATGTCCCCTTTCATTTGTTTATATCTAACCATAAATTAGAAAATGACAGGTTGGATATTTTTGGATCTATATGTTTGAAAGAGGAACTCTCCCAAGATATTTAAATAAACACACATCTATAGACACACACACACACACACACACACACACACATTTCATGAGAGTATCACAAATTAATATGTGAAACCATGTGATTCTACGTTTTGCTTAGTTTCTAAAGTGTATGGGAGTAGTGTGTGAATACTTGTAATGTGAAATTCATTAAAAAGAAATAAACTAATGTAATTTTGAGTGTGTGCACAACTTCAAGTGAGACATTACAAATGCATCATGACAACACTATTATAAGTATTTAACAACATTAGTCATCATATTTAATTTATGAAAAGAATATTAAATTTCATTTCTGATTGATAAAGATGAGTTACAAATAAGTATAAACGTTTAATATAAATATAATCCAGTTGAAATATATTCTAGATTTGTAACACCCACGATGCGGCTATATCTCCCACGTGTCGGAGCATGACTTAGAGGCATAACAAGATATGATAGTAATGATATCCCAACAATAATCATGTTCCAACAAGGAACAAACTCCATCTTCACCTGCAACTAGCAACACTATAAGAGGGGCTGAGCAAAGCGGTACATAGCCAAACAACGATTTGCTAGGACAAGGTGGGTTAGAGGCTTGACATGGCAATATGGGAGGCATGATATAGCAAGTGGTAGGTATTGCGGCATAGTAAAAGAACGAGCAACTAGCAAGCAAAGATAGAAGTGATTTCGAGGGTATGGTCATCTTGCCTGCAAATGTCTCTGAATTGACGAAAGCTTGATCCTCATAAGCGTACTCAATGGGTTCCTCGATCACGTACTCGTATCCCGGCTCTATCCAAGGCAAGAACATAAGCAAAGGAAACAACAATCAACCACGGTGCAATGCGCAAGCAACATGATGCAAAACATGGCATGATATGCGGGATGTGATATGCAATGCATATGCATGTTCCGGAAGGAAAAGATTGAACCAGGCCTCAACTTGGCAAACCAAGAGTGCCGCTGGAAAGATGAGTTGATTTCGGTCGAAATCGATATAAGGATCACCGGAAACGGATGCACTGTTTGCAAATGGCAAGCAAAACAATAATGGCACAAATATGTGATTAACAGCACGATGCCATCTAGAATGCAACAAGAAACTAAGCTACCGCACTCCAACATAGCAACAAAGCACATGGCAGGGATCTACTCAAGATGCTTGACAAAAGATGAACATCGAGCTGTGGCTAAATCACACAAGGGCAGGTTCAAACAAGCATGACAAAAGTGCAAAAGATATCAGCATCACAGACTTACTGAAAATACTAACATGTCAGGAATTAACATCAGGAAGCAATGTTTAGAGCAAGCTAACATCATGCTACAGGAACATGACATAGCAAACGAAGGCATGGCATGAATCTACTCAAAGCATATAACAAAAGTCCCTTACTGACCATAAGCCAAAAGGGCACAGAAAATATGATGGCACCCATGTAAACATAGCAAGTTTCGTTAACAGATTCAGACTTAGCAGAAAACAGAGCATGGCATAATCAGAATTATGAAGGCATGTTTGCGACCTCGATGCACTCAACACAAGGCATTTCATGACAAGCTAAGCATACTACCAGCAAGAAGACAAGTTCACGAAGCTAACCAAAGCAAGAGCAAGCTCATAGCATGCATGGATCAACTACAACAACCTTGGCAAAATTGATTGACAAGTAAATAATCTGCCAGGAACATTTTATAGCAAAAGTAGAGCAAGATTGAGTCATGCTAGGGCACTCCATAAATGCAAACAGGGACATGGATGGCTGAGCACAACCATATGTCCAAATCATCGTTACTGAACATACTCAAAAGAAGCATGGATCGCTCTGTAGCAACATGAATACATGGCATAAAAATAACAGCAGAGAAATGACTTAGTGAAATTCTAAGTTTCTGAAATCAGCAATATTACGAGAGCTACTTTGCATGCATGTGCTAGTCACCAAATTGATCAAAAAAATACATGGAATACACCCCTGTAAAGATGGCATGGCATAGCCCAAAACACATGTAGAGCTCATGCCCATATACAGAACACAATAAATGTAGCAAAAATGACAAATGCTCATACTCTGCTAAGAAAAGGGAACTAACATTTTATAGCACTCTTGCATCAACTATTTGGGCATCAAGATGGACTCAAACAAGCATAGCACAATGGAAAAAAATGAAGAGCACATCCAGATGAACATTTCGATATATCATGCATGCAAAATGGAGCTACGGATGAGAAGTTATAATGCGATGAACATGGACTAAAAAAACACAGATCTAGGGACTTAGAGAAAAATCAACCTCTGGGAAACTGGATGACGTTGTGTGGGATGGACGGATCCGGGCGCGAGACGAGGCGTGTTTGGTTGGTGGAACGGGTGGATCTCGTCCACCCGACGGGATCTGGCGCGGGACGGGCTCCAGCGAGGTCGGCGCGGACTCCGGTGATGAGGGGCGGCGGCGGAGGCGGCGTCCGACGACGCGGGGGGCGGCGCAGCTGGCGCGGGCGACGGCGCGACATTGCAGGGCGGCGGCACGGGGCGGAGCAAGGTTGGGCGGCGGCGGCCGAACGGCGAGGTGGCGCGGCGGGCGGGGAAAGCCGGCGGCGAGGCGCAGCATGGAGCCGGGCGGTGGAGAGCGGGCCCGGCACGGCCCGGTTCTGCCCCGGTCGGGCCGGATCTGGGCCCCGGGTGGCTGACGCGGTGGGAGGCGGCTGGAGAGGCGCGGGGCGCCACGTGGCGGCAGATGAGTGGGTGCGGGAGGTGGCGAAGCTGAGGTGGCGCGACCCCATTGGTCGGGGCGACATGTCCGGCGGACATGTCCTGCGTGGATGGACATGTCCGGCGGCGCGAGGAGGAAGAAGACTAGGGTTAGACCGCGAATTTGGACGGAGAATGCCTTTTTATAGGTAGGAGGAGGTATGAGTGTCCAAATGTAGTGTGGTTTTCGACACGCGATCGTGATCGAACGACCGAGAGTATGGAGGGGGTTTGGATGGGTTATTGGCCACTTTGGAGGGGTGTTGGGCTGCAACACAAACGAGGCCTTTACGGTTCCTCGGTTAACCGTTGGAGTATCAAATGGACTCCAAATGGCACAAAACTTGACAGACGGTCTACCGGTGGTGCACCAAGGCCGCTTGGCAAATCTCAGTCCATTCCGAGAAAGTTTAACACTCGCTCACGAAAAGAAACAAGAGGGGGCGCCGGAGGACATAGCAGTGTCGGATTGCAAAATGGACAATGGGAAAAAAGGTCGGATGCATGAGACGAACACGTATGCAAATGCGATGCACATGATGACATGATATGATATGCATGACAATAACAAAATGCAAAACGAAGACAAAACGCAACCACGAAGGGAATCTCCTATCGCAACTCCGGAAAAAGCAAGAGTCGGAGTACAAATATGGAAAGTTGTATCCGGGGCGTTACAAGATTCTTTCAGTGCAAGATAATAAATGTACCGACGAACAAGATTATTTATACACATCCTTTAACTAGTTCTGTCGATAATGTTGTTGATAGTTTAAAAATCATGTATTTACTTATATGACTATCCTTATTATAACTCCGTATTTGTGTTGGTTTTAATAGCTGCAGACCTGTTATTTCTTTTTCTTTTCTTTTCATGACATCATGTATTATGTATGTACTAAGGTTCAGAAAATAGCTCTTCATGCACTCAGACATGCCACTGATTACATCAGTATGATGAGTAGGCGAGAGGTTCAGAAGCAGGAGAATCAAAGTGGATGAAAGTAGAGGGAGGAACTGTTATGTATTACCTCCGTTCCAAGTTAGGTGTGTTAGATTTGGGTAGAGGGAGTAGTTGGGCATTGCCGGGCCGTGTGGTAGTTTATTTTGTCGGTGAGTGTGCATGATACATTGTTAATGTCATGTCTCATTGTTCCATCTACGGTAGTGCTGTCGATGGATGCCAGCATCTCTTTGTTGTACGCACTTGAAATCCATTTGCACATGGAGGAAGGGGGAAAACTAAATCAGTAGCTTTTGGAGGATGAATTGGCATGCACTCTCTACATTGTTATTTGCAGCAGTGCTTCCTAGTACTTGCATGTCATCCAAACATAGCTGCTCCCTAAATATCACTAAATCTGATCTTTTTAGAGAGAGATTGCAGTATGAATAACACTAAATATCACCAATTACGATTGAATTCGTATTCAAAAGAAGTTTTCAATTATATAATCTTTGTGACACGAACCGGGACTAAATGTGCCAGTGGGCCCCCAGCCTGACACGAGCCAGCCACAATAGTTGGAACCATCTGAAAATTTATTTTGGACAAATCAATGCAAGTTTTATTAGATTTGGATATATTTCAATTTCAATAATCGTACACATAGCTTTGTGGCTCAAATTTTAGCGTGAACACCAGTCTAGCCTAATGATGTGATCCTTAAATCCATTTTATTTGACCCAGGGTAAAGTCATATCTACGCGTTTTTATATAATTTCCAACAACAGGCATAAAGTTGAAGCAAAAGCAAAATAATGTCGAGCTGGGTTTTCATCATCTACATGAAGTATGAGAGAACTGCTGCCTACCACTCCATTACATGAATGAGCTTGTTAAATATGGGCTTCTCAGTATTTTATAAGAATAGTTTTAAACCAATAAAAAATAAACGAACAAAATAATTTAGCTCATCCTTGAAATTTCCAACTTCTTGTCCATATTTTCTCCATGGTTGCAAAGAAACTCACAAGCCCAGCACAATGCTCCCACCATAGCTCACATGGCCGGATCGCCACCACCACTCTGCGCCGCTGCGAGGCACGGCCGCCGGAGGACAGCACCGCCCCACAGCTCGCACCGCCCACACCTTGGACAACCCTAAATAGTGGCCTTCACCGACGGCCACGCCGCACCAAGGCACACCACCACACCAGACCCCGCCAGTGCCCGCAGCCCCCGGAGGCGGTCGGCCCGCGCCGCCACAGCCCATGTCGCCCGCGGAGCGGCGGCCGGAGGAGACGCCCCACCCTAGATCGGATCTGGCCGGCCCTCACCACCACCCCGAGCACACCTCGCCGCCACAGCACACCGCCAGCCGTCCCACACCACAAGCACAACCTACCACGCCACCAAGTCCCAGCCACCGACAAGCTGCTCGGATGTTGCGCCGTCCGGTCTAGCAACACGCCTCCATGCAGGGATCCCGGCCCGCGCCGAACTCCACAGCGCCAGGGAGATATAAGGCCCTGCCACCGCCGGCACCTGCCTGGCTTAGCCTGGCGGCGCAGAGGGGATGGAGGGGAGGAGGAGGCGTAGAGGCCGCCACGGGCGGGTGCTTCCACCTCGGTCGCTCGTGTGAGCGACACGAGGGGAAGGGGGTGTTTCTTCTGTCGAATCTCTCATATATTCATGTGTACAGTGTAGGTTTTGCTATTCCTCTGGCAACCGGGAAATTTTATGTGTCAGTTGATTCATGTGTACGTGTTGTGTCGAGCCGAAGACGGGCACGTCGCGCCGGCAAGGTACCACCTAGAGTACGTGAAGCCGGCGATGAGCCCACAATGTGGCTGTGACATCGCCAGACAAAGGTTAGTAAAAAGCTTCACTATCCAGGTGCTATAGGGGGGCTACGTGCGGCA